>NC_064038.1:4944740-5544740 GCF_932526225.1 Nematostella vectensis | reverse complement strand
CTACAAAGATCGCATTGTGGTACCCACCTCTCTCAGAGATGCGATATTGTCAACGCTACATTCTGCCCACCAAGGGGTCACATCAATGACAGCCAGAGCAGAGTCAGCCATCTTCTGGCCAGGCATCACACCTGCCATCACAGCACTACGTGAACGGTGCTCCCACTGCAACCGAATGACTCCTTCACAGCCAAGTGCCCCACCGTACCCATCAACACTACCAGCATACCCGTTCCAATGCATTTGTGCTGACTACTTCCACTACAAAGGGGTCAACTACCTTGTAGCAGTAGACAGATATTCTAATTGGCCAATTGTTGAAAGAGCAAGGGATGGTTCTGCTGGTCTTATTGAATGCCTCAGACGTACCTTTGCAACATATGGTGTCCCCGATGAATGCGCAACTGATGGAGGACCACAGTTCACTGCACAATCAACACAACAGTTCCTTAAAGATTGGGGAGTCCATCACCGCCTATCCTCAGTTGCATTCCCACACTCCAACTGCAGGGCGGAGATCGGGGTGAAAACCGTCAAACGGCTGATCACCAATAACACAGACCCACATGGGGACCTGAACACCAATGAATTCCAGAAGGCGATACTACAGTACCGAAACGCCCCCTACCCGAACACGAAGTTGTCTCCTGCTCAGTGTGTCTTCGGTAGACCCATAAAGGATTTCATCCCCATACTGCCTGGGCGCTATCTCCCCCATCCTACCTGGCGCCATACCCTTGCGTTGAGAGAAGCCCTACGAAACCGACACATGCAAGCATCAGAGAGCTGGGCTGAGCATACCAAAAGGCTCCCTCCCCTGGTAGTTGGAAACCATGTCAGAACCCAGAACCAGACCGGACCACACCCCACACGATGGTACAAGACAGGAATTGTCGTAGAAATGAGACAGTTTGGCCAATATGTGGTACGAGTTGACGGATCAGGAAGAATCACCATCAGAAACCGCAAATTCCTAAGAAAATACATACCAGTTCAGGCAGCACCACCACGGCGCCTACTAAGCGACGATTTCAAATTCCTCAGCAAACCTTCATCCATTATGCCACCCAAGCCAAGTCTTGAAGCCCTGACGCCCCGGTCTACCAGTGTCCCCCCAGCAGGCCAGACCAAAGTTGGCAGGGAAGATCGCACTATGCCACCTGAGCCACCATCAAACCCTGAAACAGCGCACGTACAACCAGAGAGTCCCACACAGCTACCTGTTGAGGCTGAAGCAAGTCCAGCAATACCTCCTCCAGAGCAGAAGCTCCCATTGGCCTTGAGAAGGCTCAGGGACCATAACAACAAAGGTCTACTAGAACAATGACTTTAAATCTAAGGAACGAAAGAACAGTCATGTTGTTTTGTTATATTTTATATCAGTCTTTACTGCTCCTCCACAAGTAGTTATACCACAGGAACACTTTAAGGAGATAGAGAATTACTTGGGATACCTGTGGAAGGACTGGGACTAGCTCGGTCAAATCCTGTTCGTAGTTGTCCATCATTCCGTTTGTTATGCGCTTTTATTTAAAGCATATTAAAGCAAGGAAATAGATGGACTCTTATCTAATAGATATATATTTTTTATACTTATACAATCTTTGATATTTGTAAACCTGGAAAATTCTCCTGCTCTAACAAAGCATCTTTGTCCAGATTATGGTGTGATGTAATAAACTAAAATCATATGTAGGTAACAAACTTTGTTATTGTTGGCAGTGCAACTACACACCCATTGTATATCTAACCTCTGCAGTATGAATAAAGTTGAAAAAATTCCAAGCATTGTTGTGTTGTTGATTTTAGTTTGTGTCTTGTGTTGGCATTCTCCTTGATTATAGAGTCAAACAGTTTTCCATCTTTATTGATCAACAATAATAATTACTACTACATTCAGAGACAATACAATACAGAAACACACAAAACAGAGAAGTGATCTCAAAAGGGAACCCTTTTGGGCTGCCAGAAAGCCATATGTAACAAAAAATACCCACCCCCTCCTTTGCCACTGAACCAAACCCCCCCTTTAGCGAAAAGCTAGATCCGCCCCTGAGATCAACAAACTTAACTTAAATGAATTACAAAATCATTCTGTGACATGCACAGGTAGGTCCACAAAAAGATGTCAAATGTAGATGTTCAATGTCAAATGTAGTGGTGAGGTAGTTTTGAAATAAAAAGCTTAGGGAGTAGGAAAAGTGATTGAATCAGCTAGGTTACATATGTGATTCTATAGGGTAACTATTCTATTAAGTAAGGTTTATTAAATACAAAGGATGGAAGCAGTTCGCCATATAACACCTTAAGGACTGGCTTATTACATAATCTGTACTAAGTAAAATACTATTTTAAAATAAGACTAAAATAAAAAAAAAGGGTGAAACCCAATAGCATTTGACTTAATTTGGTAAAAACCAAATGAGGTTCAGGTTATTATTGACCTGCAAGAAAACCCAGGAGAGTTGATGGTTGATTGAACCATATCTGAACCATATTGAACCATACTTCAAAAGCTCAGAAGATCAATGCATGACCACAATTATTTAGCAACCCTTGCATGCATCTGGGTCTTGGACAATATAGCCATGGAGAGCTCATTTGGGCATTGTTTTGCCTGGTTAGTTGAAGTAGCGAAGAAAGCGTTCTTCGTTACGAGATTACTTTAGTACATTTTCAATACATACGGGTAAAATCATCAACAAGAGAGTATTCGAAAGGTGCCTTTGGCAATAGAGCAAATAAATAAATTATTTTTTTTTTCGGGGTCCGGTGTCCATCAAATCGCACGCTCTGATTGGCTCTCGTGAGGTCCGGTATCCTACGATCTGGACCCCGCGATACCGGCCCGCTCACCTCCAAAGCTCGAAATAGTAAGTTGATTTGTAAAATGACCATCGAAAACTGGATTTTTACTCCCGAAGTTATAGATCTTTACCTTAAAACGGCATTTTATTTGTTATTTTATCTAGAATCATTGACTTTACAAAAAATCGGCTTCAAACTCCCTGTTTTGGTAATTTCCCGCCATAATGATTTTGCAACGCGCGCGACAATTTCAAGTTTGGTGAAAGTTTATTTGGGATAGAAAAAGCAGCAAATCGTCTCTTCATACGAAGAAAAACGACAAATCACTCTAATCTACCTGCATAACCAGCTTAATCTTATCCACATTCAAGAGAAGTTCTTTATAGTGAATATATCTTATCGTCTGAGGATTTACAGCGAAAGAAGACATTTCTACGATCAATTCGAGTTGAGAACGACGTATCCATCTGGACTAAATTATTTTACAAAATTGTTGGTCAAATCTCAGAGATTTCTTCTTTGGAGGTTCTTTATTTAAAGCATTGCGTGGAAATAAAAAATGGAGTTTACTGAATGATCATGAGCGAACAAAATCTTCATGGACATCGACGAAAGTCAGAAGCGAGACCTCGCCTCGTGCAACCGTAAGCCCGTAAGGTAAACAACGTTGGAAATTCTATTGAGGAAAAAAATAAATATGTTATTTACCAGCTAAGGGTCGGTCCGTATCGTGAAATAACGTAACCTCGGCCTTGAAAATACTGACCTCGGTCACGGTATTTCACGATACGGACCGACCCTTAGCTGGTAAATAACATATTTATTTTTTTCCTGTATATATCAGAATAATTTTTTATTAGAACAGTTTTTCATACTAGTTTCAACATAATTTACATTCAATATTTTTTTAAACAATCGCTTACTTTTCTTCAGATGATCGAATACGAGCTTTGTGTGAGCTATCAATACCTTTTTATCGAGACACTTTGCTTGCAGCGTACAATAACAGCACGGAAATACAGATAATACGCAGACAAAAATACCACGCGAATCTCGGCCTCTTCGTCAGATATAACTTGTGTCATCAATCCTTATTTAGAGAACAATCGGCAAGGCCATTTTGCTGTAAAAAGTAGCAAAAGAAGCTGTGATAACATTTTCCCCTTTAGTGACGGCCATCTTGGAATGACACGCGCAGTAAATAATTGGTTACCTTGGCAACATCCCCACCACTGGAGTACACCGCTGGTAGTTTTTGCGCCGACGTACCAAGCGGCGTTTTTCGGCACTTTTCTTGTATAATAAATAAATATAATAAATAAAGCAAATAACCGCGCGTAAACACCCGCAAACTTCTTTTTAACGTCAAACAACTCGTATTTGAAGACCCAATCATATTTAGCATGCAGTGTCCCTTTAAATGTATATGGTCATCACCTTATAAAATACTCATGCGCAATCGCAATTTATCACGTTTATCTACAAACTCCAAGTTGTTTGTCTGTCTCAAGAAGGTGACACTCCATTTGGCTTCCTGTGGGAAAAATTTGCATGTGCACTCACGACATCACATTTCAAGTGGCATCCTGTCCTTATGGGCCACAAAATCAGGTTTCCTACCCTGTTGTATTTTATTACGAGTGGGGAAGAGGTGAACCGAGATGATGGAGGAAAATCGCCTACTGTTATGAATCACGGCTAAAACGGAACCAGATCAGTCTATGACAACAATTTAAAGAAATTGGCTTTAAGTTATTACAGATATATTCGGTAAACAAATTAAAGATAATATTCGATACACGAACATTTCTTCTGGTTTGCCCGTGGTAAAACAATCACAAACCAATTTAGAAAGATCTAAGGTCTAATTTATCAGCGGATCGATATTAAAAATCGGGAAAGCTAAAAAATGTCTTACTTTCTTTCATGTCTGCAAAAAATATGCCGTGAAGAGTTTACTCTGTTTTTCCGATGTAAGAAATTATTTTTGGCGGCCCAACATTCGGTTGAAATTAACGTAAAACTTTGCAAGATTGCAATGTTAACTCTACTTACTATATGTATTTTATCCTTCCGGAACCGTTTTTTTTTCTATGCCTTACTGTTTTTTTGCCTTTGCCCTTCCAAACGCGTGCTCGATCGATTGCCCGTGTATCATTCCAAAATCCTCTTATTTCATAGGGATCTTACTCTTTTAATGAACACTTCTGAAAATGAAATGATGGCAATTGTTTCGAAGTAATTCATACCACTCTGTCAATGTGTCTTTTTGAATTGGTCTTTCTATGCTTGAATACCTTTGTTAAGCAATGTGCATATTTAGCATATTTAGGCCCTCGAAACCCTTCTGAAGGGAATGTGACCGGTTAACTACTTCACAACCGAAAGATCAAGACTTAAGGTATGTCAATAATGAAATCAAAGTTTAAAGAAAGGTGAAAGATTGCCTGTATAAGTTATACAGGCAATCTTTCACCTTTCTAAGTTGCAATATTTGAGACTGGAATAGCTTAAGGCCGAATGTGATGGATCAAGATGACTTCAATATTATAACTTCAAGATCTGGAAGATCTTTGACCCAAATTGACCCTTGAAAAATTCATCAGTTACGCTTAAAATAGGCATCTGGGTTCCACTTGGGCAAGGCCTCTAGAAATACAGAAGACTTCATTACATAAGACTGGAATGCAGAAGATTTGAATATAGAATAGTTTTGTGGTATTTAAATATTAGTGCACTCCTCGAAACCACCGCAATTCCCTGGTGCTATTCCTTAAGAGTTTATACGCTTCTTATTGTGTTGAATTACAGGCAATAACTGAAAATTCAGTGGACAACACGAGCAGATTTGTTGCTGATCTCTGTTCCTCGTCGAGCTGTTGTTAAACGCTTCCTACAGCGATGGCACTAGATCTCGGCAAAGAGACAAACCCAAGGCTGCGTGCCAACGCCTTTCAGTGGATATTATTCAGCTGGATGAACGGTATTCTGTTCAAAGGATTCAAGAGAAATTTGACAGCTGAAGATCTCTATGAATTACCACAGGAGGACCAAACAACATATAACGTGAACATTCTCGAACAGGAATGGAACGAGGAAATTCGAACCGCGCATAGATTAGGGAATTACCCACGGCTGTACAAATCCGTATTAAGGGCCCTTCCAGGGAAGGTGATTTGCAAGGTGTTAACTTTCCAATTCTTAAGAGGGCTAAGCACTTTAAGTTACACGGTGCTGCTGTGGTTTTTCCTGAGAGAGCTAGGCCTGGGTAAGAGCCAGCTGGCACTATCGCTGATGGTTGTCGGGTTCACTGTGGTGAGCATCTCACGGGCGATTTCTAGAAACCAGATGGAGCTGTTTGGCTTATACGCTGGAATGAGACTAAAGGTCGCTCTCATCGGATTAATCTACAAGAAAGTAAGTGTCAGAGAACATAAAACATGTCACTTTTATGTTCAATGTGTAGTTCCAGAAAATTTCCATATCCCCCCATTGAGGGGATTGGAAATTCCGGGGAGGTGGTCGCTCTCATCGGATTAATATACAAGGAAGTAAGTGTCCGAAAACAAGAAACGTTACACGTCTTTAGCTTGACTTCTGTCTCGAAATTGTCAATTGCGTGACAAATAACGAGTATAGTATTAAAATACTATTGTACGTTACCCGACCTGTATAGTGACGTATAAACTGAATGCTTATTGTACGACATAAAACAGGCACGTATTGAAAAAATATTGTTTGACATTTGGCCTTCAAATTATGTAACAAACAACATTCATGTTCATTGTGCGACGTGTAAAGGGTAAGTTCAACATTTTAATATAGCGTGATGAATTATCAAAGAAGATGAATGCTTGACAGTGACGTCATTTCTTAAATTTTTTCAGATCCTGAATTCTTCCCGGTGCAGTCTCTCAACCGTTCGAACGGGTTACGTGATCAATCTGATCTCCAATGATGCCAAACGAATCGAGCTTTTCATCTCAAACTTTAGCATGGCAATACTAGGACCATTTAAGATCGTAGTCTGCATTGTGATGCTGTGCTTGTTTGTTGGCTGGCAGTCGCTCTCTGGTGCTCTCTTCCTGTTTATCATTATGCTTTATGGTCAGTTGGCCGCAAAGCAATTCGCAAAGCTTCGCGGGAAGGCAGCTGCAGTCACAGATAGGAGACTAGGTGCTGTGAGCGAAGTGATTCATGGGATACGTGCTGTGAAGATGTATGCGTGGGAGTGGAACTATAGTGACGAGATCAAGGGGTTAAGGAGGTTAGTGGAACTATAGTGATGAGATAAGAGGGTTAAGGAGGTGAGATGAACTAAAGTGATGAGATCAGGGGGTTAAGGAGGTAAGTGAAACTATAGTGATGAGATGAACGGGTTAAGGAGGTAAGTGGAACTATAGTGATGAGATGAACGGGTTAATGAGGTAAGCGGAACTATAGTGATGAGATCAGGGGGTTAAGGAGGTGAGTGGAACTATAGTAATGAGATGAAGGAGTTAAGGAGGTGAGTGGAACTATAGTGATGAGATCAGAGGGTTAAGGAGGTGAGTGGAACTATAGTGATGAGATGAAGGGGTTATGGAGGTGAGTGGAACTATAGTGATGAGATCAGAGGGTTAAGGGGGTGAGTGGAACTACAGTGATGAGATCAGAGGGTTAAGGGGGTAAGTGGAATTATAGTGATGAGATCAGGGGGATAAAGAAGCGAGTTAAACATGAGATCAGAGCGTTAAGGAGGTGAATTAAACAATATTGACGAGATCAAGGGGTTAAGGGTTAGTGGTATTGTGGGTTGAGAATGTGAGTAGAACTATGGTGATGAGATGAGAGGGTTAATGAAGTCAGTGGAACTACAGCTATACCACAAAGATTATACGCAGATTCAAGACAAGGCTCTGAGAGTTGACAGTTATCTAGAGTTCGGTAGCTAACCCTTCCGACTAAAAGATTCACCAGGCTCTATTTGAATCCCGGGAAAAGCATTCAAGCCCACACAATACTACTTGATTACAAAATTATCACGCAAAAGCAGCAATTTTTAACCATAATATATAACATCCTAACACTATGCTCTTCATTTCTCAGGGAGGAAATGCGAATCATTCGGCTAAAGAATCTGATTTTGTCAACTTTCGTGGCACTGTACTCAGTCAGCGCATCGATTGCAGCACTTATCTCCATTATTACTCTGATTTTCTCCGGTATTCACCTTGACCCAGCTCGCATCTTTACCATGATAAACCTCCTAAAATCCCTGGAGTTTGCCATAGTCGTGGATTTAGCAGAATGCCTCAGGGAGGTATTGGACGCGTTTGTGTCCATCAGGCGTATTGAGCAGTTTCTTCTTGGTGCAAGCAGCGAGATCAATCGAATCTCGTGTGAGGGGGAGACTACAATACTGAGTAAAACTTTGACCAAAAGATGGATTCGTCGGTTGAAATCTTTTCGAGGATTAACTAAAGTACTTAGAGTGGAAAGCTTTAGACATAATAGGCCTATATTGTACTCCGTGGAGAGTATTACGCGATGTACTGCTGACCGTTCAGGTGATGACACGCATCATCTCACGGTGCAGGGCGTAGCTGCAGGCTGGCAGGATGACTCATGTACGTTGCAGGGGGTCTCGTTTGCTGCCGGTGCAGGCGATCTGGTCATCATCACTGGGCCTGTTGGGAGTGGTAAGAGCACGCTGTTGATGACCATTCAGGGGGAGTTACCGCTTAATGCTGGATCAATAAGAAGACACGGTCACTTAGCATATGTAAGTCAAGTGCCCTGGGTCTTCTCGGGAACAGTACGTGAGAATATTACCTTTGGCAAGGAATACGATAAGGCTGCGTATGAGAAAGCAATTAGAGTGTGCGACCTGGCTAAAGACATAAATCGATTCCCAAAAGGTGACTTGAGTTGTATTGGACAACGCGGTGTTAGTCTGAGTGGTGGTCAGCGTACACGTGTCAGTCTAGCACGCGCGGTGTACGCGGACGCTGATATCTACTTGTTGGATGACCCTCTCAGCGCTGTTGATGCCAAAGTCGGTAGTCATCTCTTTAAAGAGTGCATCTGCGGCGCCTTAACCAACAAGGTTCGGATATTAGTCACTCATCAGCTGCAGTATCTCAAACATGCAGATAGCATCATCGTCTTGAGCGATGGGAAGATCGCTCAGAAAGGAACGTTCCAGGACATGGATGTTTCCCATGTGGGTATAGGTGTCTCCAAAGACTCTGTCATCGTTAGTGCGGCACCTGTTGAAGGCCAGCAAGGTCATCACGATCTCATCGATGGGGCCCCTGCGGTAGATATGGCGGATGAGGAGGAGGACCAAGCTGTTGGAAGTGTGAGGTTAAGCCTCTACTGGAAGTACTTTCGAGCAGGATTATCAGCAGTTGTTCTTCTTCTCATATTTATCTTCTGCGTCTTTACTGAAGGTGAGAAATTGGTCATTTGCATCCTTTTGTTACAGGTTGTCAAAAAAGGTAACGCCAAGTCTAGGATAATATATTGCGACCCTGCAGGTGACAAACATTTGGGGTAATTTGTTTATTTTAAAAAATAGGCTTCAGATATTCAAAACCCTCACTCGGAGTTAAGTAGAAAACAGGTTAAGCGCCAGAGTTTACTTTCATTTAAATTGCTTATAATTGATCAGATATTCCCTAATGCCGTGCTATTTTTACTCTCGAAGTTAATCACGTTAAACTCTACTTCGCGGATGGGTTTCGCGACAAATGTCAAATTACAAATCGCTTATTTATGTCTTGCATTTGATTTCAGCTTCCATCTTAGCTCCGATGTGGTGGCTATCCTATCTGTCCGAAATGACTCCGGAAAAACAGGCGTCCGGTTCAGTGCTCGGTGTTTACGCTGGCTTAGTCGGGCTTTCTTTACTCACCGCTACCGGAATGGCCTCCCTACTGTTCATCGCAGCTTTACGTTCATCTGAAAATCTTCACAACGCCATGACCACTACGATCCTCAAATCCCCTATCTTGTTTTTTGATACAAATCCTTTTGGACGAATCATGAATCGCTTCTCAAAGGACATCGGGACAATGGATGATCACATTCCTTTAAAGTTTTCATGGACTGTGACTTTGCTGTTTCACTTCATGGGCGTTTTGCTCTTTAGCGCCATCGTCGAGTACCGTCTCGTCCTCTCGGCTATTCCTGTGTTTGTCGTTTTTCTCCTCATCTGCTGGTTCTATCTGCGATCGAGTCGAGAGCTCCAGAGACTAGAAGCAGTGCGCTGTAGTCCCGTGTACTCGCATTTCACGGATACCTTAACTGGCCTGGAAGTAATAAGATCTTCTCGCATGGAGAAGCGCTTTTGGGAGCAGCTAGTTAGGTATGTTTACACCTGTATTATGAGGGTTTTTTTAGCTAAACGAATTGTCCAAAAACGTAAGCCAGCATGTGCACGCATCCATTGTATGCAAAAATGCCCCTTGCCTTAGAATAATAGCCCTTGCCAATAAAAGAGTTTGTCTCTCGTTGAATGATTGGCCTGCTATCAAGGTGGTCACGGTAGCGCGAGTGGCACTGGAAAAATCTTTTTCTGTTTCAGACACCAAGATGAGCAGACAATGGCTCTTTCGCTCGTCATCTCCGCCAGGAGGTGGATGGATAACAACCTCGATCTCGTTTGCTTCTTATTCGTCTCGGCGGTGGCGGCAACGGCCGCCATCATACAGCAAGATCCTGGTAATAACCTGATTAACCGGTTTTACCTGTTAAACTTTAGTGCTTTTACGTGGTAATGTTGAGTACTTCTATTGCAATCAGCGCATTGTTAACCATTTATATATATAGGTTTTGTGAAGTATTGTAACGCTAATGCTTGGTTCTAAACTGCAATGGTAATTGAATGAAACTCTAACTGTAACTGGAAGCTCAATTTTTAGTTCTCTGTAAAGTTCCGACAAAAAATGGAGCTAGACACATCTGCCTAAACATGCGTGTCTACGAGAAACCCGCTATAGCAAAAGGTCAATCTGCTAGAAATAAGAACTGCTTGGCTAAGCAATTCCATGCGAGCGTACTAGATTTCCCTGTCAAACGCGATAGGTTACCTATACAAAATGCTTTTAGTTGTTCTGTGGACTTTAATATGCTGACAGCCGATCAGTATATCGGTAAAGGTGTGACTTTTTTATGCGTGACAGGTAGCATTTGTATGAATAACATTCTACTTCAGTTCCCGTTTGTCATCCAGAAACTTTTGCGTAGGATTGTCTTTGTTACTGATGCCCCGGCCTCCCTCCCATGCAACATCATGAAACAGCAAAGCATTGTTTGACCAGACATTGCTGCTTGCGCTATTCTCACAATTATGTTAGTGCTGTTTGTACTAAAAGCGTATAAGATAGTTAATTAGGTATCCTTTATTTCTTTCAGCTTCAACGGGCATGCTTCTCTCCCTAGCAATAGCAATGGCCCAAGGCACGTCGTATGGCGTCGAGAAAGCTTCCGAGGTGGAAAATGAGATGACGTCGGTCGAGCGGGTCATCAGCTACACTCGTCTTCCCTCGGAACCTGGCTACAGCAGACAGACCCTACCTTGCGAGGACTGGCCCGAGAGAGGTGCGGTCACCTTCCGTGACATGTCTCTCGTGTATCGCGAGGGAACGCCGAGTGCGCTTGATGACATCACGCTGGAAATCACTGCCAAGCAAAGAGTTGGTATTGCTGGTCGTACAGGCGCCGGTAAATCTTCCCTATTGGCAGCTCTGTTCCGTTTGCCGGAGCCTGGTGGTGAGGTCCTCATTGATGGCGTTGATCTCGGTACCATTGATATTCAGGCCGCAAGAAGGGCCATGGCCGTCATTACCCAAGACCCCGTGCTATTTGGAGGAACACTAAGAAGAAATTTAGACCCATTTGATAAATTCACTGATCAGGAAATCTGGGCGGCGCTAGAGAGCGTGCAGCTGCTGAACACAGTGCGGGCTCTACCTGATCAGCTGATGTACCAGCTGGGGGAGTCTGGGTCTACCTTCAGTGTCGGTGAGAGGCAGTTGCTGTGCCTTGCCCGTGCGCTGCTGCAGAGATGTAAGGTGCTTGTGCTGGACGAGGCCACGGCTAACGTGGACTATAGGACAGACAGACAAGTGCAGCAGTTGATACGGAGCAGGTTCACGGGGTGCACGGTGCTGACTATTGCTCACAGGCTCAACACCATCATGGACTATGATAAAGTAATCGTCTTGGACAAGGGTCACGTGGTTGAATACGACACGCCCGAGATGCTTGCTGGGAAACAAGATGGCGTTTTTGCTGGACTTTTAAAAAACTCTCATTTTCATTCGATAAATTCGTAGTACATGACATAGATCAACAAGGACTTATTTGTGTGGCCGAGCCACCTCATTATGATTAATTCGAAGTTTGATTTTTTTATGATTATTTTCTCTTGAACTTCTTTCTTACTATAGACGATGGTAGAATGTTGTCCGTTGTTTCAACTGAACTAACACGCCATTATTATCAGCAGTCATTCTTATTACCCTTACTTTGGGATACTTTTCATGCTTTTTCGAGCTTTTTGTAGACACCTATCCCGCGATAGTCCGGATTCACTCCGCATGCCTGAGATAAAAGCGTCTTTCCATTGTCAATCAACCAAGCAGAAGTCAGACCAATGATTTGCCCCCCTGCTACCGCTACAAACATGTGTCGGTTTGGCTTACTTTGAAATGTAGTTTAGCCCTTCGTAGAATAGTCTAGTTTTGAATTTGAAAATGACCGCTAGACATTAATTTGAGGGCGCGAGTGATAGCCTCGGCGTGAAGTTAATTATTCACAAATTTCTACGAGAAACTACCGATCTTGAAAATCATACAATGATTGCATTTGTGAATACTTCGTTTTCTTGAGAAAATTAATGAATAATTTGCTTCACGTCGAGGCTAAAACTGTAAAATGCGCCCTCAATTAATCTGTCTAGCGGTCATTTTCAATTCGAAACTAGACTATTGAGGCAGTGTCATTTGTAAACGAAACATTTCTTGCACGACAACCAAATGGTAAAATAATTTGCTATTAAGACACTGTCAGTGTATTTCCCAATACGGTTTCAGGGAGATTTTTTTTTCTAAGGAGACTTTTTCAAAACTCCATAGAGAAATATTCATTTTTTTAGATCTTTAAAACTAAAAAAATGCGGATTAGTAAGATAAAAGCTGCGGTAGCGACAATACTCTATCGTGTGCTCGTTTTATCTTTTTGCTTCCAAACACTAATCTTTTCATTTCATTTTATAATCGCTTTTATAAAAATGAGTTTAATTCAACCTTTCGCAGTATAGACTGGATTACAGGTGAGTCAGAGATACAAGTAACCAATACAATAAACTACAATTAATCAAATGTAATTAGCATATTTAACAGTAACGAACTCGTTGAAACGACTCGTATTAGTAGGCCTCTGATAAGATTTAGATTTAGATCTGAGATTATAACCTGGATCATGCGTAATGCGACGCCCTTTAATGATAGGAAAAAGAGGATTCTCTGGTTTGATTCTGGAAACGAATCGCTGGCATGCAATATTTCTTCGCTCGTGCAACGTTGGAAGCTTTGCAAGCGTGAGTGAGCCCTCATAACTACTACCTGGGAAAGCGATCTTGAGCGCACGCCTCTGAACATTCTCTAGGGCGTCAGACAGATAATTTGGAAGGTTCGCAAAGGCTGCAGACGCATATTCAATGACCGATCTGATAAGTGACCGGTAGACTGTTATCAGCTCTATGGCATCCAGGCCGCATTTCTTAAGTACTCTTAGAGCATAAAGCCTTATGTTAGCCTTCTTAATTATGAAGTCGCAGTGCACAACCCATGTCAAGTCACACGATATGAGAACGCCAAGCAGCTTGAACGACTGCACCCGATCGATGGTATTGCCGCCTACGGCCATGGGCTGCCAACTGCAACTATCATAGTTTAAGAAGCTAACGGACATTTCTTTGCATTTTGATGGATTAAGGCGCATGTTATTCTTTAGGGCATATGCTTGAATGTTGTTAACAATGTGTCCTAGGAGGGATGGTGAGTTCCTAGGTACCACCTCAAGAACAGTCAAATCGTCCACGAACTTAGCCCGCGGGGGCCACGTCCTGACCAAGTCATTGACCATTACACAGAAGAGAATGGGCCCAAGCCTGGTACTCTGGGGGATTCCCCCGTTAAGTAGTTGCGAGGAAGATGTTTTACCATCGAGGCAAACAGACTGCGAACGCCCTTGTAGAAAGGCTGCAACCCAGCGCAAAAGTGCCGTTTCAACATAAAGTGATCTTAACTTATCTAGTAAGATGTGATGGTCAATTAAATCGAATGCTTTTCGATTTTGTGATTTTGTCACAAAAGGTTTATTGATTGAATGGTTAAAATAATTTCGAAAGCCGTGACACCAAAAATGGTTTTATCATAGCATGAATTCTTGACTAATTTCGATAAAACTACTTTTTATTTATAATTCCCAAAAAAAGTACACGCGTTAACGCCCCGTGCAAACTGCCCCAGCATTGTTGGCGCAGTTTTAACACCGTGTTAGGAGGTGCTGCCTGGAGCGGGCAAGTTTTGGCGACATGTATCCTAGTTTAGCCACGCAGAGGGACATTGTAGCGCGCAACAAATCCTGTAGCAGCGACAAAGAAATGTTTTTGTGATAGTTGAGAAACATTTTCGTGTTGCGCTCTTCAAAATTTGTCGCGCACTATTTGTTTTTGGTGGTGGCTAAACTAGGAATCATTTAGGAGGCATGTGGCACGCTTGCTACATGTCGTGTTGGACATGTCGCAAGTCTAGCCAGGGTCTTTAGAAGATTTTCATCGTGGTGTGAAGAACAACTGCTGAAATTTATCAGACAGAGTGCTTAAAATTTTACTTCTGACGGTGGACGGGCGCTGCTTTGTCATCCCAGTGTGCAGGATATTTTAAAATAAGTATCTTTTGCTTTGACGCTCGTGTGTGTTTGCGGCTGACCACACAGACATGTACTTGTAAAAACCTGCTGGTAACTTTAAAAATAACCAAACAACTCAATCCAACTCTCAATACATAACTAACCTAGGTGGTTATAGGAGTATCGAGTCCTTCAAATGCAGGGAGAGTTCGAGAGTAGAGTAGAATACCTGAAAAGTTTGCTAAACATTGAATTCTACGGCGCGTGCGATGATACGAAGACGTCTAGCTCTCCTCTGGGTCCGCAAATGAAGCAACTCCACCAGAATGTTTTACAAGGAAAAGTGAGATCCAAAGAAGTGGAAATTCTTCTTCAAAACATCGCGCAACTGAGGAAAGACATCAAAGCTAAAAGCAATGACAACCTGACAAAGTTTACACGTAATTTTGAGTGCTTTTTGAAGCTGAGGGAAGAACGAGAGTTTTTGATATCTCGCGAGATTGAAAGAGAAGAGGAGAGCTTCTGTGCTCTAGTTTCAGGAGTGCAAACTGCGAGTAAGCCAGTGGATCAGCTTACAGAGGATGAGTTCTGGGGAAACTCACAGCAGCTTTTAGGAGGAAAGATTGTTGGTGATTCACTTGGTGGAATTGACCCGGTATTTGGCGCATTACTCAACCCAACAGGTACAACTAGAAATTAATGAAGGATTAATAAAGGATTTGGATTTGCACCACATAATTATCATTAACACCATTGACAATAAGTATTCATCTTAGGCACTGACATTATTTATCTTGACCGATTAAAGCGCATATACCGGGCTGGCGATAAAGAGGACCTCAGCGGCCAGCTATTTTATATAACAGATGACGGATATATGGCGGATACCAAAACTCCCCTAAAACCCGCCTCCCAATCCCTTTTTCTAGGTCACCAAAAAATCCCGTTTCCTTTCCTGGAAGTTAAAATCCCACTAATGGTTACACAAACACGTTTGAAGGTCTACAGGCGAGTCCTGGTCCCGTTTACCCCTTCAGGACCCTAATGGTATCTCGCCCTGAATATCTCAAACGGTTTTTCCTACAATAAACATGACTCCTTCCAGCCCATAAAGATGTACCCTTATTATCTTGACCACGTCTTCTCTGCAGGAGGTATGGTAGGTCCTGGTAGCTGCAGTGTTACACACAGTCTCCTCTATCGCGATGGTAACGCCTTCTCCTATCATGCCGCTGTGCACGATGCTTGCGGATACCTGTTAACCTATCACGGTCTGGGACCTGGGTACAACTACCTCGGTCACAAGTGGACGTTCCATCCGACAAACTCATTTTTCGCCGGTCAATATTCCGGTTATATGTTTTTCCGTGATTTAATAAAGCGTAATGCCGAAGAAAATATAGTGGTGACATATTACTAACTTCTGTGTCATTTTTTTTAGTTTGTATATCAAACCTCAAATATTGACACCGTCACAATACATTGGAGATAAAATATATACATATAGATGTTGTGTGAGTTTTGGATAGACTAATGAAACATTAGACATTTGTTGATGTGCGTGTCTGTGTGTGTGTTGGGGGGTGGGGGGAGAGGCGAGGTTTATTGACATTTTTTCTGCAGATTTATCTGCCTTTTGTTTTTGTTTTGAAACAAGAAAATGTACCTGTCCATTCTTAAAATGGTCTGTGCCGCTATCATTTTCTCGATAATGCCAATGCCTCGATTATAGGAAACAACATTCAATACGTTTCGTTTGTACAAGTAGTACATGGCATTTCAAAAGATGGTAACTAGAGGCCAAAATGTCAAGGTGCGGACGGATAGTCGATGGTGCGTTTCTTTGTTATATGGTTTCCGTAGAAACTACAAAAACATGAAATCGAATGAGGGAAAGAATACAAAAACCAAAACAAAAAACAATGAAGCAAAGGAAAATCGTTTACGAGCATCAATTCATAGAAATGTGGAAATTGCGCTGGGTAAAAAGGCTGCTATAGTAAAGTGCATACATCGTCATTTCAACGAACACAAACACGAATTTTTCGCAGTTTTTTTAGACGTACTAAAATTTCAAATCACTTTACAATAACCACGGAGCTCTATGCAAAAACTCATTCAAGAAAGAACATTTAATTAGCTTCGTACATTTCTATGACCCATCGTCTTTGTGTTTATCCGCCCTTTTCTATTTCAACTTTTCAATTATTCATCTGGCTGGACGACTGACAAGTTTTACGGGTGGCAAACATTAGCTAGGACAGGAACCAAGTAAAACGTCTGACATGGCACCAGTCGCAGCGAACAAGCAACTTTAACAGGCCACCCGCAAAACATACTAAAATTGACTCCTTTGCTGACCATTTATAAACAAATACACAAGCATATAATAGTCTCCAGCGAGGAGTGAATACACCCGGGTAGCATTTCGGACGCAACCGCTTTTTCTTCCTTGCCTGAATTGCTTTTCATGTGGGATGTACTGAAAATTGTGTATGGAAGTTCGAAATCACTTGAGTACACGAGCGTGAACTTTGTTAGATGAGTTTTATTTTTCACAGTGCGAACGAATTAAAGCAGCGAAAATGCATCGGTTCTTGACGAAGGAGCAGCGTGAGAGCTACCTTCGTGAGATGTTCTACTCGTCCTTCAGTAACAGGAGACCCAGCATTTCATCGCCAGCCAATAACAATGCCAGAAAACTAGGATTTTATTTGCAGAAACTCTACGCTCTCGTGGAAAACTCCAAAGGTTTGACAAACGAGGCCGGCGAAACGCTCAAAGAAATTGTTAGAATTCGAATGCGCGGTAAACCGAGTTTTTTCGAGGCCAAGCTGTACGCTGATTACAAGCGGTTTCTACTTGTGCGAGGTCAGAGAGATGTGACGATGAGGAAGATCAGTGAACAGCAGTGCTTCCAGTGTGTTCTGAAGGAGTCCCACGCGCCCCCACCCTCCCTCCCTAGGGGAGATCCGTACTGGGGTTCCAGACAGCAGTTACGATGCGGGGAGATTGTTGGAGATACGGTCGGTGGAATGGACGCTGTATTTGGAGTTCTGTTATACCCCGCAGGTAATATTAAATTCTTTAACAGTGTCATTCTAAGTAGGTTGATAGAGTTTTTTGAAAGACTGAACACACTTAGTGATGTTGTGACACTAGCTGATGTGAGCAGTGCTCGTCATGTACACACTTGGTGATGTGCGCAGTGCTCGTCATGTACACACTAGGTGATGTGCGCAATACTTGTCATTTACTCACTAGGTGATGTGCGCAGTGCTCGTCATGTACACACTAGGTGATGTGCGCAGTGCTCGTCATGTACACACTAGGTGATGTGCGCAGTGCTCGTCATGTACACACTAGGTGATGTGCGCAGTGCTCGTCGTGTACACACGAGGTGATGTGCGCAGTGCTCGTCATGTACACACTAGGGGATGTGCGCAATACTTGTCATTTACTCACTAGGTGATGTGCGCAGTGCTCGTCATGTACACACTAGGTGATGTGCGCAGTGCTCGTCATGTACACACTAGGTGATGTGCGCAGTGCTCGTCATGTACACACTAGGTGATGTGCGCAGTGCTCGTCATGTACACACTAGGTGATGTGCGCAATACTTGTCATTTACTCACTAGGTGATGTGCGCAGTGCTCGTCATGTACACACTAGGTGATGTGCGCAGTGCTCGTCATGTACACACTAGGTGAGGTGCGCAGTGCTCGTCATGTACACACTAGGTGATGTGCGCAGTGCTCGTCATGTACACACTAGGTGATGTGCGCAGTGCTCGTCATGTACACACTAGGGGATGTGCGCAATACTTGTCATTTACTCACTAGGTGATGTGCGCAGTGCTCGTCATGTACACACTAGGTGATGTGCGCAGTGCTCGTCATGTACACACTAGGGGATGTGCGCAATACTTGTCATTTACTCACTAGGTGAGGTGCGCAGTGCTCGTCATGTACACACTAGGTGATGTGCGCAATACTTGTCATTTACTCACTAGGTGATGTGCGCAGTGCTCGTCATGTACACACTAGGTGGTGTGCGCAGTGCTCGTCATGTACACACTAGGTGATGTGCGCAGTGCTCGTCATGTACACACTAGGTGATGTGCGCAATACTTGTCATTTACTCACTAGGTGATGTGCGCAGTGCTCGTCATGTACACACTAGGTGATGTGCGCAGTGCTCGTCATGTACACACTAGGTGATGTGCGCAGTGCTCGTCATGTACACACTAGGTGAGGTGCGCAGTGCTCGTCATGTACACACTAGGGGATGTGCGCAATACTTGTCATTTACTCACTAGGTGATGTGCGCAGTGCTCGTAATGTACACACTAGGTGATGTGAGCAGTGTTCGTCATGTACACACTAGGTGATGTGCGCAGTGCTCATCATGTACACAATAGGTGATGTGCGCAGTGCTCGTCATGTATACACTAGGTGAGGTACGAAGTGTTCGTAAACTAAGCAATTTCACCTACTTGTCACACACAACCACAATAAGTCGGCACAAAACTAATATTCCTGTTCTATTTATAGGAGGTAAAATTGACTCATCAACTCTAAAGAGCATGCGCAAAAAGTACTTTCCGCTGACCAGAAAACTTAAGGACGAAAGCGAAGAAGACATTATCATGTATCATACCGCTGTACACGATGCGTGCGGCTACCTCCACGAATACCACGGTCTGGGGCCTGGGTACAACTACCTCGGTACCATGTTAACCCTGATTCCCACGTTTGTGCCTCAGAGCGGGCGAATGGCTGCGTTGCTATTTTGGAAGAGACTCGTTAATGAAAAGACTGTTCCTGTGGAGTACTAGATATGACTTGACGTGGCGTGAGAAGTAAACTAGATATGACTTGACGTGGCGTGACAATTAAAAAAGAATAGATTGTCCTTAGCAAAGTAAGGCGAAGACGGAGGGTGTTAACACGCTCGTGAAAATCATGAAGTAACCCTAGGGAAGGGGGGTGTCTATGTGTGTATGTAATGGGGGAAACAGGTTTTTTCCTCTTCTGCTTGACTTGACGTGGCGTGACAAGTAAAAAAATAGATTTTTCTTAGCGAAGTAAAGCAAAGACGGAGGGTTTTACACGCTCGTGAAAATCATGAAGTAACCCTAAGGAAGGGGGGTGTCTGTGTGTGTATGTAATGGGAGGGGGGTGGACAGTTTTTTTTTTCACTTCTGCTCACTTCCGTTAGGTTTGTGTGATTCACAGACTTGTGCACTCTTAAATCTTCCTACTCTTCCATTTTCGTTCACTCGCTTAGGAAAACCAGACTTTGAGTTGGGCCTTTTGTTTAGATTTTTTTTAGCCAAGAAAAAGCTAAGCTCAATGTGACAGGGACATGCACAAACTATTGCGTGTTTCGAGAACTTGATACTCGAATCATTATTGATAAAGGTGGGGTCAGGGTATTTTTTGTTAAAGGTATTCGGCTCTCCTATGCTCCCCTACCCCCCCGCCCCATATAATAGCTATCACTGAGTACCCCCTATCCAAGGAGAAATAAGGAATAAAAAATGAAATCATCAGAGTGGTTCGCAAGAGAAACATTTATACTTTGTTAATTTGCAATTTTTATAGAATAAAATAGTTTTCATTATATCTATTGCAAGAAAAAAAATGCATAGGTTTCTTAAACAATGAGCGATAATTATAACACCCTTGTAGTCGAGATGTGGAAAAGTATTTGATTAACACATGGAGTATAACACCTGACCTATCAATGTTTAATAACATTTATGATTATCGTTTAATATGCAATAATATATGATGACAATATAGAACGGTTTAATCTACTTTTAGAGCTATATTTTTCAAATGATTTTCAACTGTATCAGTTGGTAATAATTTGTAAAAACATAATTTGTAATCATCATGAATAAACAAATAGAGTGATGTATTTATCTGGCTTTACCTGTGCATCGTGATTCTAACCATAATGCATTGCTTTGGTTGCCTCATTCGTGCTAGAAGAAAAACAAAAACAAAAACAAAAAACAAACAACCGAAGCCTCGGGTTACAAACATGTGTCATATCCTTTTGAGTCTATATATTTTAAAAAAGGGTATGGTATCGACAGCACTTTTCATCTCTTAGTACATTTTTTTTCATTGTGCTCAAATCGCGACATCGAAATGAAATCAATTAAATGAATTCTTTTTAATAATAAACACCTGCCCCCCCCCCCCCCCCCCCCAATAGGTACTTGTTCTTTGTGTTATCTTGGTGCGTGATCTCTAAAATATTGAGCACGTGTCTTTTAATGACTTAAAAGTCATTTCCCCCGACAACAATCGCTATGCAAATTTAACGACGGACGTTACAAATGACCCAGACATGGTCCCAGCGTTCAAGTGCACTCTCCATCTTCCAAACACCATGTTTGTTTTTGCAGTCATCATTTATCTTGCTATAGATGTGTCCAGGGCGACCCTTTTACCAAGTAAGACCGCAAACAATAGAATAATTATATTTCTCATTAGGAATATCTATCATTCTGAATGATAACATACACGACTCTGTTTACAAACTTCAGAACATAATTCTTCCACAATCTAACGTTTAGAAGTCGTTGTTTTTAGATAATCTAGAAAACTTTGGCTCGTAGCGTCTTTTTTGCAAACCCTAAAGATAGCATTTCTAATACAATACTCTATTTTCTGTAGATACCCCCTAAAATACCCGAGGCCCGATTTTGACCCAATAAAATACGATGTGCAACCCTATTATTAGGTCTACATCAAAAGCCTTCCACTCCTAAGAAGGCGCTAAAAATTCAAATTAGGAAAAAATATCAATTAGGTAGCTCTCTTCCGTATGTGGGTTTCAGAGAGGCGTGTGATTAAGAAAATGCTGCATGTACACTTTAAGTAAACAAACAAATAACATGCAATCTTATATTAAACAGGTAACTCCAGCAAATACCATCTCGAAGCCACGAACAGCAGAAATTGCATCAATATATATCTCGCCGCGTGTGACCCATCAGACTCATGCACGGTGGAGTTTACCCAAATGAAACAGAAAACAGACGGGTCAAATGATATCCTCAAAGAAGATGCTATAAAACCCGTTACGACTGCAGACAACAGCTCCTATGTGTTTTGTATCTACGACCCCGTAGTCTCTATCAATGCTTCCTGCTGCAAATACCCTGTCTCGGGGAGAAATGGATCGCTATCTTTGAAATACGGCTTTATTAGTTTTATGAGCAAGACTTGCGTGACAGGAAGTGGGAATTGCGTGATACGGGACTCACGCAAGTATGTCCTTCCTCTATGTAAGTATATGCAGGGCTGCTATGGGTGTTTCGGTTATGTACGAGTTATTGATGGGAGAAGTGTCATGAGTAACCATGGTTTTGTACCGCTCAGATCACGGTCTCAAGGAGACAATTTTTTTTTTTAAGTTGAGGAAGTGTCATGGGTAACCTTGAGTTTTTGTAGCGCTGAGATTGAGGGGCCAACTGAGCAAAATATATTTTCTAGTTTTTTATTTACTCCAAGACGACAAGTGAAGTCAGCCTTTTCTAGCAGCAGCAATTGCCGCGCAGAGAAATCAGGACACAAAAATGCAGTTGTTGTTTACCATAGCATAATTGCTCGAGATAATATTTGCCAAAAAGTCTTGAAGCTCAGCCAAATGAAATTCATTCTGCTCTGTTTCTAACGAGGTACTCAACTCTTGAGCAGTGGCCCTGCTAATAACAATCATCGCATTAAAAAAAATGTCGACCAACCACTCCCTTGTTATTGTTTACAAAAAGGATGGGTCTATTGCACCCATTGAAGCATCCCTGGGTCCTCCACTGAGATGTTTTCCATTTCAGCTCATGACGTGTGCCTTTCTCTCACGCCTTGTCGGAACGGTGGAACGTGCCACGCTACTGGTGGGTTCCTCTACACGTGCGCCTGTCCTGGTGGACTTAAGGGAGAAAGGTGCGATGGTAAGACAGTATTGGGTAGTATAAAAGTGCCCTTGTCAGCCACACGTCATTGTGTTATTCGATATTGGAAGGCGCATAATGTGTTAAAACCTCAAAACAGTTATCTAAAAACAAAGTTTAATACTTAATTCATCAATTTCAATCGAAAATATCGCATTTGCTTCCCCAAATCAGCCGATGGAAATGGATGCTTTTTCACTCCTGGTACTTTGCTAGGATGACAAAATGGCGGCTGCCAGAGGCTGTTTAAAGGATGCCAATCTCTACAAGAGCGTTTACTTTTCTTTTATTCTGTTTTTTTTTTTTGAGAACCCATGATTGTAACTCGTCTTTTACAAGAATTCGTCTTCAACCCCTGCGTACCTTCTTCCTTTCTCCCCCCATGGCCACTCAAAGAACCTGAGATCAAAGAACGTGGACCTGAAACAATATGCGTCTTACGATTCGCCCCATCTTATCTCGTCTTGCAGAGCCCGTTGGCTATGAGAAGATTGGCTATATATGTCTGGCAACAAACGAAAGCTTGGCAAATGTAAAGAACAAGACTGTTTCTGAGTGTGCTTCACTGTGTGATAATACAAAAAGGTAAAACACTATATCTCCGATAACATTGTGGTTTTACAAGTTTATAGTGCGGCGCGTGCTACCGTGGCCAACAAAAAAGAAGTTTTAAGAAAATTGGCCAATTATATACGAGAACCACATCTTTATTGACACGAGCTTCATTACTAGGAGGATAGCGCCATACTCTGAGGAGCACTTTTATTAAATACATGCATTAGAGTATTTTTTTATTGTTGTCCATGAACGGGAAAATCACACTTTAGTGTATAACAACTAACTGGATTATAAATGACTTTGTTCTATTTTGTTTGGTTAACTTTGTTATTTGGATACTACTAAAAACAATGTTCATTTACAAACATCACCAATGTCAATAATGTCAAAACTGATAACAGACCTTAATTACAACAATCTCCTAACGAGAAATAATTAAAAGAGATTTAAAACAGGAAACATGACAAACAGATCTTCTATATAAGGCATTCTATTATTGTAATGAACTCCACAGGCTACCAAATATTAGTGGTTTCCAAAGCACAGGCTACCCATTAAAATGTCGAAATCACCAGTCTTAAGTCTTAGCCTAGTTGAGATAATATTATTTTTAGTTAAGGAAACTTAACTCAGGCGAACAAATTATGACACAGGGGCCGAAGGACATATCTTTGACGAGGGGGGGGGGGGGGGGGGGGGGGGAGGGCGGGGCTGAAAAAATGTAGCGATAGTGAAAGGGGGACTGGTATCACTTCCTCACCCTCAGAAACTTTGAGTAACCTGAAAAGAGGGCTCATATCTTGTATTTTGGTAAAATACAAAAACTACTGATGTAACAAACTCTCGTGTTTTTATTCACAGAACGGTTGTCATTAGAATGTGGATTTCCAAAGGAGTAGTAGAACAATGCCTTATCTCCAGACATGCCGATATACTTAGCGAGTTTTTAGAGGACTTCTTAGTGTTTTCTGTAATGGCGCCTGCAAGAATTCTCGTCAAAAGCTTGTGCAGGTTGATGACGTCATACCGATCGACCAATCAAAAACGTTTGCACGCAGACGTAACGCTTATAATAGTAAAGATATGGTGACAGCCATTTTGTGTTTCTTTTAGTTGCAGTTCGTTCGAATTCGCGACCCCGTCCTCGCCCGACGATCGGGGCAAATGTGTTCTCAGGTCGTACGATCAATCTGCCGTGACCAAGCTGAATTGTGGGTCTGCGTACTTCCAGAAGGAGCATGAAAGACCCAAATCTGCCGTCACCATGACAACGGTCCCAAAAATGATACTAGTGTTATCCATTACAGTCCTCCGACCCATATTGTAGTGATAGATTGCTTTTATTCACAGGAATCGCGAGAGGTTTGGGATTAGGCTTGATAACCTGTTCCATACACACATTTAAAGATTATCTCTCGGCCGCCATTTTGCCATCCTGGCAAAATGCTAAGTGTAAGAAAGAATCTATTTTTATCGGTTTATCTGAATTAGCTAATGCGATAAAGTAGAAAACTTTCTAGATGTATATTTTGATGTTTCTTCACATACTTGTTTCTTGCAATATTTGACAAAGGTATGTATGACTTTGGCTCCTTGGAGAGCTTTTCAGGGACCGCGGAGAGGAAAAGGCTGGTAGTGCTATAGTTCTACCACTTTTTGGCTTGCCGGGTTGAGTTTTTTCAGTAACACAGATTTTTTAGGGCTCCAGATATATGCTTGTTTGTCTTGGCCAGATTTTTAGCCCTACCATTTTAAAATGGTCTCCGCTGTCCCTGTTTTCGAGTAATAATAATGGTAATATTTGTAAATACAACATTAACAACAACAGCAGCAGCAGCAACAACATCAATAATAATAATGATAATAATTAATTTGTATAGCGCCATTTCCTGAAGTTCAATGGCGCATTACAGCTCTTTAACTAAAAAAAGTTAACATAAAGAAAAATGATAATAATTTGCAATTTTGATTTGAAAATAATAAAAAAGGCAAGACATAAATATGCTCACAAGCTAAAATAGATAAATATATGTGTTGCATGATAAAAAATTTCATAAAAAAGTTTAAAATTTATCATAACAAATATGAAAAAAAGTTAAAAAGTTTAAGTTAATTGTAAAAATGTCTAAGAATAAATCGTAACATTTTTCTAATTTTCTTTTTTCAGTTGTTCTAAATACTCTTGAACTCATTCCCCTACTTTTCGGGGCGAAAGACACCATATATATTGAATTGGTCTAACTAAAAAAGCTACAGACAAACTGTGTAGAATAATAAAATGGTCTGCTGAAGCTGGGAAGTGAAATAGTATATTTACGCCGCTATGAAGACACTGGCGCCGCGGTTTGGTGTGTTAGCCTTAGCTGATTTATTTCCCTGAGAATTAAATACCCCAGTGTAAAGAGTGAATGACTTCAACTCAAACTAAAATATTTAAATAACCCTATTTCAAACACGGTTGCACACTTTATACATCAATTTCTCTATCCTATGGTCTCTGTAAGCCCTGAGACTGGTTACAGGTATATAAAGCAAGAAAATGCTTTACCTTTCCAAACCTGGATTTGTTTTTTATTTACGCTTATTTGCTTATCTAGTTGATATACTCTTTTTTTATGAAACCTCCAGCCTAAGATTTCACCAAATTTTAAGAAGATGCTAAGAACATGCCGAGGCTCAGATAGCAGAATTTTTTTTTCTTTTTTAGTCCTGATGCGTTCTAAAATGCAGAATCAAAAAGTGCTCCTAGTAACAACCTTTTTATTGCTATTGATTATTACTGTAATTATCTTCCTAATAACTCATTGGGTATTATAATTTTATATACACTAGAATTTAAGAACATCGTTAAGATACTATTCGGCTAAAATATCCCAAAAGTAAGAACGGCCCAGCCTGGCTCAACGTACCCATGAAGCATTGCGGGCTATGAAACATGGCTTTTCCAAGGGCAACCTTATTTGAAATAGGTGTATACGCGTATGTACTACTGTGCGTCTTTGCTCTTTACACTCCTCTTTTTTTATAAGAACGTCCAGCCTGACATTCCGCCAAGAACATGCTAAGAACATGCTGAACATGCTAAACTAATAAAATTATTTATACAAATTTCAAACTAAAAAAGAAGCTACAAGTATTAATCACTGATAAATAAAGTTCTGCATGAAAGGATTCTCACGAACTCGGTTCTCTATTTCCATATTATTTTTGGATGCAAATATGATGAGCCCCCCCCTCCCCCCCTCTCCCCCCCCTTCCCCCCTCCTCCCCCAACCTACAGGCACGTTTGGGGGCTATAAAGTACTAGCGAAACCTTGAAGATGTGTGTCTCATTTTTGCCCTACAAAAAAACCCGGTCCCCAAAGTACATTTTTCACGGTGGAAAAGAAATCTCCCCCTTCCGTCGGTGGGTTTGTCCTACCTGGGCCCCCGATGTCGCCGGGATTTATGTCAGCAGTGCATAGTATAAGAGACATGCGCACATGTAGTAACACCTGGACTGAATGAACACTTTGTGCGTTAGTGAAATAAAAAAAAATCATTGGAAATACACAGGAGTATTGCAGCTGTTTTGATAGCTTCTTAGGCCAAGTACTTGTCGTTTTGGCTTCATCATGCTCGCCATTTTTCTGATTGTTGCATTCTTCAGCGCTACAGCGAAATCATCATCGATTCCAGGTGAGTTCCACCCTATTCTACCCGGCGTAATTAACCGATGAAACCGATAATCGATGAAAATCGATATCAGTCGAAATCATTCGATGCTAATCAATCGACTAATATTGGAAATCGATGGTTAATCGATGATCTGCAAATTTGTGACCTTTCATCGATTAGTAATCGATGATGATTCCACCTTTTAGCTGCTACAAACTTAAACAGCTTTAAGTTTGTAGCAGCTGAAAGGTGGAATGCATTGCCACTAGAAATCAAAGAAGCCAAGTCAATCACCGCCTTCTCCGCAAAACTAAAAGAATACATCACAACTCTGTAAATAAGTTTATAAATCAGCAAAGGATTGTTATTGTAAATAGTTTCGTCAAAGATTTTGCTGTAAACAGATTTGTAAATAGCTTTTATTAATTTTGTTTCTGTTGAGGGCCATGCGTACATTATCATTGTGATATTAAGTGAATCCCTCATTAAAAAAAGGCATCTATCTATCGATGGTACCATGATCGATTTTCATTAAATATGATCTGAATCCCTTTGACGGACCCTTGTGGATCCTTGAATAAAAGAACGAATGCCATTTATATTGTTGGAGTAAACGCATAATTCAATCCGAGCTTGCGTGGCAAGATGAGTGAACTTAGGGGCCTGCTATGATCTCTGTTGACAAAACGAGCAAAACATTAAAGAGCATTTCTATTAATTCAACAAAATCATAGCTCCACTAATGACTATCAACAACCGCAATGACAGTCTCCCTGCACACAAGCGTCGGAGTAAGCATGTTTTATTACAGCTAATCTCTGCTATTATAATCTGTATAATCTTTCGACAAAACGAGCAAAACATTAAAGAGCCATCCCTAGTGCCTGCATCAGCCCGCAATTGATGTATATTTTAGGTCATATTTCAATAAACAAATACTTTGAACCTCGCTGAGAGTTTTTTTTCTTCGTGATTGTTTTTGCCAGTTATTTATCTGTAAATCACGGCGGCCCCAGCCCGATGACAGATATCGGGCTACTATCACACACTATGCTGCTACCCAGGTAAACAACGTAGACGATGGGTTCGTACATTGAAACGGATAGTAGATACATTTTATGGGGATTTATTTATGAGCCATCCTCTGCTGGTAAGATATGACAGTAACAAGGTCAACAAGGTGTCAAAAGCTTAGGCCATCCCTGGGTTGATTACACAAGACAATGCACTTGAGTCAAGCAACAAATCCTAGAGCACGAGGCTTGGAACCACTGACATAGACAGTTTTGGGCTGGTAAAAAAAGGTCCTAGTGAAACTAAGCCGATTACATTTTATTGTTGGATTATAATAATGCCAAGTTATACACTTCATCAAGCACATAAGCAATAAGCCTCTCTGATTATACAGATTATAATAGCAGAGATTAGCTTTAATAAAACATGTCGCTGGTCCTTTTCCAGGCTTCGTTGGCCCACCCCCTTTCCCTTTGACAGACCCTTGTGGATCATTCAATATAAGAATGAATGCCATTTATATTGTGTCTCCCTGCACACAAGCGTCAGAGTAAACGTGTAATTCGGACATGAGCTTGCGTGGCAAGATGAGTGGAGCGAGCAGCCTGCTATGATCTCTGTCGACAAAACATTAAAGGGCATTTCAACAAATCATAGCTCCACTAATGACTATCAACCCGACAGTCATTCAGTAAACGTATTTTTCGATACACAACTCACATTATGAACATTTGTTGGCCTCGGATAATGTTATGAAATAAATCGAAGCCAGGGTAGTCAATCGATGACAGCCGATGATAATCATTGAAATCGACGAAATTAAGGAATATCTTCGTGTGACTATCGATTAATAATCAATTACCAATATCAATCGATATTAATCGGCTGATTTCATCGATTAATATTGATTTATCGATTGGCAAACCGATGATCGATTTTCATCGATTAATTCCGCTGGGTATTCTATCATAGATCCACTATTCTACTTCCAACTTCAGAGTATAAGTTAAAACTTTTAAGTTTTAATAAAACAGAGATGAATCGTTTGGATGTAGCTTAAAAGACATGGCGGGTGAGGGAGATGTTTTTGCCGCAGTATGCATTGTTTTTTTGTTTATTTTGTGGCGAAGATGTTGCCTTTCTTTTTTGATAGAAGTTTTTGTGTCATTGCCTTTCTGAATGTTATGAAAGGCTGTGTCTTTCACTCATATTTATTAATTCTAGAATCTATGGACTTATACATCCGATAAAGTAATAAGAAATAAGTAGTAAGATTTCTCCCCCCCATTTAAATCATTTATCTATTCATCATCTGCATCAATTTTGAATTCCTATTAAGTACTACCAGGGAAGTGTAAGGAGATTAAATGGCAACCACATAAATTAAACGATTTCACACATTCTATGTTCGTTTCGCTTTGTTAATTTGAGTTTTCCAAATTAATTGGACTCTTATGCATTGCTCATTGAATTATGATATTTTACGGCAAAATATGGACTGATGCTTGTAGTGGGAGTTTCCCTGTGATTAACTTTGTTGTTGTTGCGGCCGGGCCCTACAGAGCAGTAAAATCTGTTTATTGCTCATTGAATTTCAATATTTTACACACAAATAACAAAATAGGTTGATGGCAATATACCTAAAGCTTGCTAGAGATAGTGTTCACAGCAAAATGTGTACCAATGCTTGTAGTGAACATGCTCGAGGATCCAGCGTACTTTGCAGGCGCTCTCAAAAGTCACTGTGACCTTTGGGAGTGCCCGCAAAGTACACTGGATCCTCGAGCATGTGTAGTGAAAGCTGCGAAACAAATATTTCAAACTGCTGTAGCCAATCAGAGTGCACCATTCGCCTTGCGATTCCAGTTGCGATTCCATCTTGTTACACTTCTGGTACTACACAGTATTTTTTACAGTGTTGTTTTTATGTATCTTTGGTAGTGTCATCATTTCAACGGTTAGAAGCAACACATGGGGGGAACTGTCTCCATGTTTTCTACAAAGTCTGTGACCCTCCAGAGGCATGTAAAGTGGAGTTCACCGCGAAATTTGAGGATGGGTCTTCCACGGTAAAGACATCCGCTGGAAAAATGAAACCAACTATCACCCCAGACAACAGCTCATATGTGTTTTGCATGTATGATTTGACGTCATCAATAAATGCATCATGCTGCAAATATAACCTGTCAATGATTCAAGGTTATGGCATATCCAGGCATGACTACATAAGTTTCCAAGTAGAAATGTGCATAGTGCAAAGTAATGTTTCAAGCTTTTGTGGAACTGGTGGATGGCAGAAATTCGTAGTACCATGTAAGTATTATTAAGTAGCGTACTATGTAAGTATTATTAAGTAGCAGATTAAGGATGTCTCCCTGCCACCTTTAGTCTGAAATATTTGGAAAATTGTACTGTAAATGCTTGTGCCAAACTTTAAGAGCTGTCCTGATTCAAATTGGTGCCCCCTTTTCTATGGCAGAGGATTAAACAAGTAAGCTCCTTTACATGGCACTTGCACAGGGATGCATAATTTTATTGTTATTTTGGGTGAACTAATGAGAAAGATTTTATATTGTTTTGTTAGACACATTCATAACTTTCTTAGAACAAGCATGCGACAGTGCCTCTCCAATATGGTGCACCCCTCAGACAAAATAATACTGTATAAGGATAACCAAACACAAAACTTTTTATAGAAATTTTTCTTTGGTTCATTTGTTATTGTTAGATTATTTAGCTATACTGTATTTTTAAAATCTAATATTAAGAAGAAGACATATCAGTTACTCTAAAGAGTGCTGAAATCCGAAGTTTGAAATAAGCTGCTTCAAATCAACACCCCGCTTCAAATTAATGTCCAGCCCTACTCCCTTCATGACTGTATGACTAAATACTTAATTGTATGATTATTATTTTTTTCTGATATAGTTTGTTATTTATTTATTTTTTAAAACCTTTTTGACTGTTGCAACATTACAAGACATAAGCTAAGTTACAACAAATGAAAACATACACTCGCCTATTTCCCTTGATGAACAATCTCTTTTTTCTTCTTTTTCGCAATTTCTTTTGATTTTTTCATAACTACTTAAAGTATTAATAAAAAGTTGTAATGTTGGGATGAGTCCTTTTTTAATAATTTTTAATAATTTTATTATATGTTTTTATACATTATTGTTGCTCCCTTTCAGGTGGGATCATTCCCTCTTTGAGAAATCTAGGATCCTCCCCTATCTGTGATACTATTTATATAGTGTTAAAAATGTATGGAAACATTCAAATGATTGGCGCAGCGGCATGTGCACACCCCAGGGGGAGGTGAGGTCTGAGTCCCCTACTGTCAGTCCAGGACTTGTAAAATGTGGCGGATGAACATGAAAAGCAGTGAATAGTAGAAGAGTCAATCAAGAATTCATCAAAATGGGGAATAGAAAGCCACCAGAATTCCACTGGACACGCCCTTGCCCCTCCCTCCCTACTCTTATTTATTCCACTATATAGACAATATAAGACACATAACAACATTGGCAGTTTTTTAAATCAATCTATGTTTATGATTAATTTGTTAATGCTTTTCATCAGCAAGAACTCTTGTTGTAGAAATAATAAATTTGTGAAAATGCTCTCTCAGCAAAGAATCCATGCTTGCTGGAGAAACCCTGCAGGAATTTTGGAACCTGCTCGCCAGCCCCAAATGACTATAACTGCACGTGCCGTTCTGATGGATTAGTCACTGGCAAAAACTGTGATGGTAAGACACATGCCAATATTTTCTCATATTTTACCATCCCCATTACAATAACAACTCTTGTTGTTACTGCATGTTTTAATGTCTTGTGAACTCTATCTTGCCCTCAATTACACTAAAATAAAAATGCTTTCTAGCTCCTGCCATTAAGATTCCTAACAGAATAGCATTTTACACACATTGGTAAGGAGGTAGGGGGGTCCTCTTTTGGTAAGGAAGCTCAAAAGATTGTTTATTTGTTCAAGGGTACTGAAACATTTTTTAAGGGGGGCCACTGATCCTGTAACCACTTCAGGAAAAAACACTAACCAAGACTCTGATTTTCCTACAGCTTGTTTCTTTGCTTTTCCTTGTTGTGCTATTTTGTATCAATTGGCTTTACAGTATGCAAGCAATGATTCCATTGCTTGTATTCAAATTGAACTAAGGGGCTTATAGTTTGTAAAATGAAATTTTCCCACCTTTTTAGGTTTTCTACTAATCAGTTGTAAACATATGAAATGCATAGCCAGGGCGGATCCAGAATTTTTTCAAAGGGGGTGGAGGCAGCAGCATGGAGTTAGTTTTTCACACAACATAGTGGGGGTGGATATCCCCACAAGTTTCCCCAAGTATTCATTTCTTTGATAGTTCCTCTTATTATGGTTGTGTTATGCTTGCTTCTATATTTTTTTATTTTTCTGATAGTTCCACTTATCATGATTGTGTAAAGCTGGCCTCTATAAGTTCTCATTTCTCTGATAGTTCCACTTATCATGGTTGTCTTAAGCTGACCTCTATAAGTTATCATTTCTCTGATAGTTCCACTTATCATGGTTGTCTTAAGCTGGCCTCTATAAGTTCTCATTTCTCTGATAGTTCCACTTATCATGGTTGTCTTAAGCTGGCCTCTATAAGTTCTCATTTCTCTGATAGTTCCACTTATCATGGTTGTCTTAAGCTGGCCTCTATAAGTTCTCATTTCTCTGATAGTTCCACTTATCATGGTTGTCTTAAGCTGGCCTCTATAAGTTCTCATTTCTCTGATAGTTCCACTTATCATGGTTGTCTTAAGCTGGCCTCTTAAAGTTCTCATTTCTCTGATAGTTCCACTTATCATGGTTGTCTTAAGCTGGCCTCTATAAGTTCTCATTTCTCTGATAGTTCCACTTATCATGGTTGTCTTAAGCTGGCCTCTATAAGTTCTCATTTCTCTGATAGTTCCACTTATCATGGTTGTCTTAAGCTGGCCTCTATAAGTTCTCATTTCTCTGATAGTTCCACTTATCATGGTTGTCTTAAGCTGGCCTCTATAAGTTCTCATTTCTCTGATAGTTCCACTTATCATGGTTGTCTTAAGCTGGCCTCTAAAAGTTCTCATTTTTCTGATAGTTCCACTTATCATGGTTGTCTTAAGCTGGCCTCTAAAAGTTCTCATTTCTCTGATAGTTTCACTTATCATGGTTGTCTTAAGCTGGCCTCTATAAGTTCTCATTTCTCTGATAGTTCCACTTATCATGGTTGTCTTAAGCTGGCCTCTATAAGTTCACATTTCTCTGATAGTTCCACTTATCATGGTTGTCTTAAGCTGGCCTCTATAAGTTCTCATTTCTCTGATAGTTCCACTTATCATGGTTGTCTTAAGCTGGCCTCTATAAGTTCTCATTTCTCTGATAGTTCCACTTATCATGGTTGTCTTAAGCTGGCCTCTATAAGTTCTCATTTCTCTGATAGTTCCACTTATCATGGTTGTCTTAAGCTGGCCTCTAAAAGTTCTCATTTTTCTGATAGTTCCACTTATCATGGTTGTCTTAAGTTGGCCTCTATAAGTTCTCATTTCTCTGATAGTTCCACTTATCATGGTTGTCTTAAGCTGGCCTCTATAAGTTCTCATTTCTCTGATAGTTCCACTTATCATGGTTGTGTTATGCTGTTTCTCTCATAGTTCCAAAGAATTACATTAAGCTGAGCAATCAGTGTCTGATGAGTAATGAGAGCATAGCGACGAAGATTAACCAGACCATCCTTGAGTGTGCCGCGGCCTGTGATGTTGATGCCAAGTAAGTACCAACAATCAACATGTAAATAAGCGTTGTGGTGATGGTTTATGTTTTATGTTATTTTTTTTATAATAATAGTCTTGTTGTTGTTGTTGTTGTTGATGATAATGTTATTGTTGATAATGATACAGTTGTTATTGTTGGTGATGATGACAATGTTGATGGTGATGATAATGTTGCTGATGATTATGATAATTTTATTGTTGGTGATGATGACAATGTTGATGGTGATGATAATGTTGCTGATGATTATGATAATTTTATTGTTGGTGATGATGATAATGTTATTGTTGGTGATGATGATAATGTTATTGTTGGTGATGATGATAATGTTATTGTTGGTGATGATGATAATGTTGTTGTTGGTGTTTTATTGTTGATGATGATGATTATGTTGCTGCTGCTGATGATAATGTTGTTTTTGATGATATAACAATGTTGGTGGTGATGATTATGTTGCTGCTGATTATAATAATGTTGTTTTTAATTATATGATAATGTTGTTGTTGTTAACAATGATGACAACCTTCTGTTGATGATCATTCTAATGTTGTTGTCGATGATATGATTATCTTGTTATTGTCAATAATGATAACAATGTTTATGATTGGATGATTTGGGTTACTAGAGTGGACTAAATTTTCGATTTCATTACTTCTGGGCTAGGTCTCGGTGGGGAGCATACCTTATCATTTGTCTTATTATGTATCTTGTGTTGTCTGTGTCAGTTCTCGGCGTGTTTATAATAAAAAACAAATTGTTAAAAGAAAAAAACCTTGTTGACATCTTTATTTGTTTTAATAATAATAATAATAATAATAATAATAATAATAATAATAATAATAATAATAATAATAATAATAATAATAATAATAATAATAATAATAATAATAATAATAATAATAATAATAATAATAATAATAATAATAATAATAATAATAATAATATAATAATAATAATAATAAAGGTAAACAAAATGATTTGATGATGACTACAACAATGCCAATGATGATAATGTTGTTGATGATGATAATATTGATTTTGTTATTTCTATGATGATGATAGTGATGGTGATGATTATTTCTATGATGATGATAGTGATGGTGATCATGTTGCTTATCATTATACTAGTGCTTGTACCCAGGTTGACGATCTTTCTGTCTGGCAGGATGTTTTAAAGAATATTTACAACCTTTGCTTACCTTTCCTTTCTGTTCCTTGCAAGAATATAACCAGTATCAATTGGTTGTGATACTTATTTCTATGATGATGATAGTGATGGTGATGATTATTTCTATGATGATGATAGTGATGGTGATAATTATTTCTATGATGATGATAGTGATGGTGAATATTTACAACCTTTGCTTACCTTTCCTTTCTGTTCCTTGCAAGAATATAACCAGTGAATAATTGGTTGTGATACTGTCTTTTTTCCTTAGCTGCAATTCTATGGAGTTTACTCGCATCTCTAGTGACAGTGACATTGGCGACTGTGTTCTTAGAAAAGCAACCCGTTCTACCTCGGCAACCACTCAATGTTTGTCAGACTACTTCGAGATGAAGACTGGCGAGAAACCTACAGCAGATGCTAGCAGGGGAACGGCTAGTGTACAGATAATCTTTGCTTTAATATCTCTTGGTCTTGGTTTCAGTGTCTAACCCCGTGGTTAGACTAGTGCTTCCAACCTAGGTTCGGTAATTGGCTAACTGAGGTTGAAGTTTTATGTTCGTAACCGCGACCGGAAACCTCAGTAGATGTCATCGAGAACAAAGGAAATTCTACTGCAGCAGTAGAGTTCCGGCGAACCATCCTACGACCCATTATGGTTCATGGCCTCAACTTAGGTAAACGTGTAACGGTGTTAAATTGTGTGTTTTGATAAAAACCTAGTCGCTTTTCGTAACAATTATTTGACTTATGATGGTAATTCTAGTGCGACTTTTGGTTTCATCCCGATTACAAGTTTAAATGATCTGTTGTTTTTAAACCTAAATTTGTTTAATAAATATTCGAGAACAAATTGTATGCTCAATAACTTATACAGTCGTTTGACAAAAGGTTGTCATCAACGGGCTTTGCGACTACGCGACAAGCCCGCATGTAAGCATGGGTAAAAACCACTGAAGCGCTTAGCTGCATATATTAGCCACTGCATAACTTCAGACTTAGACGGTGTAGCGATGTTAACGGGGGAGACTTTGGCTTTTCATAGAAACGCTTCGCGTAGATAAACAATTGGCAAAAGTTAACCTACGTCGGGCGTGTTTCGCGTAGATAAACTTTTGGCAAAAGTTAACCTACGTCGGGCGTGTTTCGCGTAGATAAACAATTGGCAAAAGTTAACCTACGTCGGGCGTGTTTCGCGTAGATAAACTTTTGGCAAAAGTTAACCTACGTCGGGCCTGTTTCGCGTAGATAAACTTTTGGCAAAAGTTAACCTACGTCGGGCGTGTTTCGCGTAGATAAACTTTTGGCAAAAGTAAATCTACGTCGGGCGTGTTTCGCGTAGATAAACTTTTGGCAAAAGTTAACCTACGTCGGGCCTGTTTCGCGTAGATAAACTTTTGGCAAAAGTTAACCTACGTCGGGCGTGTTTCGCGTAGATAAACTTTTGGCAAAAGTAAATCTACGTCGGGCGTGTTTCGCGTAGATAAACAATTGGCGAAAGTTAATCTACGTCGGGCGTGTTTCGCGTAGATAAACAATTGGCAAAAGTTAACCTACATCGGGCGTGTTTCGCGTAGATAAACAATTGGCAAAAGTAAATCTACGTCGGGCGTGTTTCGCGTAGATAAACAATTGGCAAAAGTTAACCTACGTCGGGCGTGTTTCACGTAGATAAACTTTTGGCAAAAGTTAACCTACATCGGGCGTGTTTCGCGTAGATAAACAATTGGCAAAAGTTAACCTACGTCGGGCGTGTTTCGCGTAGATAAACTTTTGGCAAAAGTTAATCTACATCGGGCGTGTTTCGCGTAGATAAACTTTTGGCAAAAGTTAACCTACGTCGGGCGTGTTTCGCGTAGATAAACAATTGGCAAAAGTTAACCTACGTCGGGCGTGTTTCGCGTAGATAAACAATTGGCAAAAGTTAACCTACATCGGGCGTGTTTCGCGTAGATAAACAATTGGCAAAAGTTAACCTACATCGGGCGTGTTTCGCGTAGATAAACTTTTGGCAAAAGTTAACCTACGTCGGGCGTGTTTCGCGTAGATAAACAATTGGCAAAAGTTAACCTACGTCGGGCGTGTTTCGCGTAGATAAACAATTGGCGAAAGTTAATCTACATCGGGCGTGTTTCGCGTAGATAAACAATTGGCAAAAGTTAACCTACATCGGGCGTGTTTCGCGTAGATAAACTTTTGGCAAAAGTAAATCTACGTCGGGCGTGTTTCGCGTAGATAAACAATTGGCGAAAGTTAACCTACGTCGGGCGTGTTTCGCGTAGATAAACTTTTGGCAAAAGTTAACCTACGTCGGGCGTGTTTCACGTAGATAAACTTTTGGCAAAAGTTAACCTACATCGGGCCTGTTTCACGTAGATAAACAATTGGCGAAAGTTAATCTACATCGGGCGTGTTTCGCGTAGATAAACAATTGGCAAAAGTTAATCTACATCGGGCGTGTTTCGCGTAGATAAACAATTGGCAAAAGTTAACCTACGTCGGGCGTGTTTCGCGTAGATAAACTTTTGGCAAAAGTTAACCTACGTCGGGCGTGTTTCGCGTAGATAAACTTTTGGCAAAAGTTAACCTACATCGGGCGTGTTTCGCGTAGATAAACTTTTGGCAAAAGTTAACCTACGTCGGGCGTGTTTCGCGTAGATAAACTTTTGGCAAAAGTTAACCTACGTCGGGCGTGTTTCGCGTAGATAAACTTTTGGCAAAAGTTAACCTACGTCGGGCGTGTTTCGCGTAGATAAACTTTTGGCGAAAGTTAACCTACATCGGGCGTGTTTCGCGTAGATAAACAATTGGCAAAAGTTAATCTACATCGGGCGTGTTTCGCGTAGATAAACAATTGGCGAAAGTTAATCTACATCGGGCGTGTTTCGCGTAGATAAACAATTGGCAAAAGTTAATCTACATCGGGCGTGTTTCGCGTAGATAAACAATTGGCGAAAGTTAATCTACATCGGGCGTGTTTCGCGTAGATAAACAATTGGCGAAAGTTAATCTACATCGGGCGTGTTTCGCGTAGATAAACAATTGGCGAAAGTTAACCTACGTCGGGCGTGTTTCGCGTAGATAAACAATTGGCGAAAGTTAATCTACATCGGGCGTGTTTCGCGTAGATAAACAATTGGCAAAAGTTAATCTACATCGGGCGTGTTTCGCGTAGATAAACAATTGGCGAAAGTTAATCTACATCGGGCGTGTTTCGCGTAGATAAACAATTGGCGAAAGTTAATCTACATCGGGCGTGTTTCGCGTAGATAAACAATTGGCGAAAGTTAACCTACGTCGGGCGTGTTTCGCGTAGATAAACTTTTGGCAAAAGTTAACCTACGTCGGGCGTGTTTCACGTAGATAAACTTTTGGCAAAAGTTAACCTACATCGGGCCTGTTTCACGTAGATAAACAATTGGCGAAAGTTAATCTACATCGGGCGTGTTTCGCGTAGATAAACAATTGGCAAAAGTTAATCTACATCGGGCGTGTTTCGCGTAGATAAACAATTGGCAAAAGTTAACCTACGTCGGGCGTGTTTCGCGTAGATAAACTTTTGGCAAAAGTTAACCTACGTCGGGCGTGTTTCGCGTAGATAAACTTTTGGCAAAAGTTAACCTACATCGGGCGTGTTTCGCGTAGATAAACTTTTGGCAAAAGTTAACCTACGTCGGGCGTGTTTCGCGTAGATAAACTTTTGGCAAAAGTTAACCTACGTCGGGCGTGTTTCGCGTAGATAAACTTTTGGCAAAAGTTAACCTACGTCGGGCGTGTTTCGCGTAGATAAACTTTTGGCAAAAGTTAACCTACATCGGGCGTGTTTCGCGTAGATAAACTTTTGGCAAAAGTTAACCTACGTCGGGCGTGTTTCGCGTAGATAAACTTTTGGCAAAAGTTAACCTACGTCGGGCGTGTTTCGCGTAGATAAACTTTTGGCAAAAGTTAACCTACGTCGGGCGTGTTTCGCGTAGATAAACTTTTGGCGAAAGTTAACCTACATCGGGCGTGTTTCGCGTAGATAAACAATTGGCAAAAGTTAATCTACATCGGGCGTGTTTCGCGTAGATAAACAATTGGCGAAAGTTAATCTACATCGGGCGTGTTTCGCGTAGATAAACAATTGGCAAAAGTTAATCTACATCGGGCGTGTTTCGCGTAGATAAACAATTGGCGAAAGTTAACCTACATCGGGCGTGTTTCGCGTAGATAAACAATTGGCGAAAGTTAATCTACATCGGGCGTGTTTCGCGTAGATAAACAATTGGCAAAAGTTAATCTACATCGGGCGTGTTTCGCGTAGATAAACAATTGGCAAAAGTTAATCTACATCGGGCGTGTTTCGCGTAGATAAACAATTGGCAAAAGTTAATCTACATCGGGCGTGTTTCGCGTAGATAAACAATTGGCGAAAGTTAATCTACATCGGGCGTGTTTCGCGTAGATAAACAATTGGCAAAAGTTAATCTACATCGGGCGTGTTTCGCGTAGATAAACAATTGGCAAAAGTTAATCTACATCGGGCGTGTTTCGCGTAGATAAACAATTGGCGAAAGTTAACCTACATCGGGCGTGTTTCGCGTAGATAAACAATTGGCGAAAGTTAATCTACATCGGGCGTGTTTCGCGTAGATAAACAATTGGCAAAAGTTAATCTACATCGGGCGTGTTTCGCGTAGATAAACAATTGGCAAAAGTTAATCTACATCGGGCGTGTTTCGCGTAGATAAACAATTGGCGAAAGTTAACCTACATCGGGCGTGTTTCGCGTAGATAAACAATTGGCGAAAGTTAATCTACATCGGGCGTGTTTCGCGTAGATAAACAATTGGCAAAAGTTAATCTACATCGGGCGTGTTTCGCGTAGATAAACAATTGGCAAAAGTTAATCTACATCGGGCGTGTTTCGCGTAGATAAACAATTGGCAAAAGTTAATCTACATCGGGCGTGTTTCGCGTAGATAAACAATTGGCGAAAGTTAATCTACATCGGGCGTGTTTCGCGTAGATAAACAATTGGCAAAAGTTAATCTACATCGGGCGTGTTTCGCGTAGATAAACAATTGGCAAAAGTTAATCTACATCGGGCGTGTTTCGCGTAGATAAACAATTGGCGAAAGTTAACCTACATCGGGCGTGTTTCGCGTAGATAAACAATTGGCGAAAGTTAATCTACATCGGGCGTGTTTCGCGTAGATAAACAATTGGCAAAAGTTAATCTACATCGGGCGTGTTTCGCGTAGATAAACAATTGGCAAAAGTTAATCTACATCGGGCGTGTTTCGCGTAGATAAACAATTGGCGAAAGTTAATCTACATCGGGCGTGTTTCGCGTAGATAAACAATTGGCGAAAGTTAATCTACATCGGGCGTGTTTCGCGTAGATAAACAATTGGCAAAAGTTAATCTACATCGGGCGTGTTTCGCGTAGATAAACAATTGGCAAAAGTTAATCTACATCGGGCGTGTTTCGCGTAGATAAACAATTGGCGAAAGTTAACCTACATCGGGCGTGTTTCGCGTAGATAAACAATTGGCAAAAGTTAATCTACATCGGGCGTGTTTCGCGTAAATAAACAATTGGCGAAAGTTAATCTACATCGGGCGTGTTTCGCGTAGATAAACAATTGGCAAAAGTTAATCTACATCGGGCGTGTTTCGCGTAGATAAACAATTGGCGAAAGTTAACCTACATCGGGCGTGTTTCGCGTAGATAAACAATTGGCGAAAGTTAATCTACATCGGGCGTGTTTCGCGTAGATAAACAATTGGCAAAAGTTAATCTACATCGGGCGTGTTTCGCGTAGATAAACTTTTGGCAAAAGTTAACCTACGTCGGGCGTGTTTCGCGTAGATAAACTTTTGGCAAAAGTTAACCTACATCGGGCGTGTTTCGCGTAGATAAACTTTTGGCAAAAGTTAACCTACATCGGGCGTGTTTCGCGTAGATAAACAATTGGCAAAAGTTAATCTACGTCGGGCGTGTTTCGCGTAGATAAACAATTGGCAAAAGTTAACCTACGTCGGGCGTGTTTCGCGTAGATAAACTTTTGGCAAAAGTAAATCTACATCGGGCGTGTTTCGCGTAGATAAACAATTGGCGAAAGTTAATCTACGTCGGGCGTGTTTCGCGTAGATAAACTTTTGGCAAAAGTTAATCTACGTCGGGCCTGTTTCGCGTAGATAAACAATTGGCAAAAGTTAATCTACATCGAGCGTGTTTCGCGTAGAAAAAAAAAACACACACACAAACACACACACAACATGTGGGAACCTTGCAATTAGACCCCCGTCTGTCCTGAAGTACACCGAGCATTCGATTGGACCGCCACCCTACGGAGCGCGGAAAAACCGCTTTTCGGCCGTAAATCCGAAGCCGCTAGCGTGGCGTTTAAACCTGAGTTTTACTCGAATACCCCGCTCCCGAACTCTTCGCGAATTTCTCGCAGCCTCTATTTCATCTTTTCGCGTGTCTCCAGGGAGGGCCCTTTCCTGCTTTTTTTCTCACGCGGTGCTAGGCCGTGTCGAGCTCTGATAGCAGCCTTGAGCGCGTAGTATCTCTCTTGTTCCCGAAGTATTAGCCGAAACTCTTCGTCTGAGATACGCCCGTCTTGCAGAGCCTTAGAGACCAGCTCGCTGACCGAGTTTTTCTTACTCTCCGCTAAAACCATCGTGTCTTCGTGTTTAGCCACCTTGCTCGTAAGACCCCTAGAGACTATCCCTGCGCCTACGCCCACGACACCGACCAGCCCAGCAACCCCTGCCAGAGGACCACCGATCAGAACCCCTATCCCACTCAAAGAGCCCCCTACCCCGGCGCTGGAAAGCGCCCCTGCAGCGATGCCGGATGCCACAGACACAACATGGGTAACGGCAAAGGCGCGCTTATACTTTTTCCGCACCTGTCGATGATGTGTTATCTCGTTGTCTAGAACCGCCTGAGTGTCACATATTTTCTGGAGTCGGAAGCTTTGCACGTCGCCGCCGACTACCTGCGTCATGTGCGTTTGCGGGCAAACACTGAGAAGCGAGGGGTATATGGCACCACCGCTAACGTCGCTGTTTCCCATGTCTGTTAGAGCTAGGTTAGCTCTAATACAGGCTTGCCCTTAAAGTCCACCCGTCTACCGTAGTTATCCCTTACCCATATTTGGATACTCGAGACAAACTCAGGAGGTTGCTGCGACACAAACGGGGATGTCGGGTCCATAGACGACTTTCTCGTGCGGTCTCCCACGGGTTTCTAGACAAGCGAGAACGTTTGAAGGCCTGCCTAAGGAGAGGCATTGCCTCTATAGCCGAACATATTAAACACGCTATAGCCAAACAAGTCAAAAAACCGGTTTCCCTAGGTCTCTGACCCTCGCGCAAAAGCTGCTCTACGCCGTGCCCGCGACCCCCGTGGAGAGCACGGCCTGAGACATCACCTCACTACTCACGCAGCTAGAGATACACGTGGCTGAGGACAAGCAACTGTGGATCTGTGCAACTGTGGATCTGTGCAACTGTGGATCGACCTTCGAACGACAGACGACAGTGCTATCCATGGGGGTGGTCTCCGATTGGTCAACACCCGCGACGGTGTGCATCTCGAGATAAAACGCACGGCAAGCGGCACGGGTACCGTAAACTGCCACGTGTTTGTTGTGGCCGACGCCCAAATGAACCTTACGGACAGCTAGAGTCCATACAATACTGAGCACAGACACGAAGTGTCAGCGGCAGCGCGGTATGGACCCAAAAAACATCCCATTTAACGCTCTCTTCGTGGGCCCTACGTCATGCGGGAAGACCCGATTCATAGTGGACCGGCTGCGCGGCCCTTTCCTTGGCAAGTTTGACTACATCGTACTCGTGTGCTCTACCTTTGTCTACAACAAAACATACGAAGGCTTCGGCGAGGGCGACGATCGTCTGTTTGTCGTCACACCTGAGGCGGGTCAGATCGACATACTGCTGAGGTTTGTCTTCGAAGGCACTAATACGCTAATCATACTCGACGACTGTGCGGCCTCAAAAGACGTAAAGAGGCGTTCTGATCAGCTCGTCAACTTGGCGTTCAGCGCGCGACACGTGGGTATAAGCGTGTGGGTGATCACGCAGCAGCTCACCAGCATCACGAAGCCGTTCCGTGAGAACATCGCGGCCTTGGTGGTCTTCTACACCCCGAGCAAGGCGGACATGAAAGCTATCCTGCATAACTACGGCGCGGAGCTCTCTGAAGAGAGGATGAAAGAGTACATGAAGGCCCTCAAGACAAAAAGTTCTCGAAGTTAGAGTTTTGCTTGCGTCACCCTTATACCATCGCCCTAGTTGAACGGTAAGTGCAGTAAACCACCGCCCACGTATGCCCTAGGGAATAACGCATCGATCACACCGCCCTGAAGGCGGAACACACGTGTACCATGATGAGCGACGAATACTTTGAGAGTCTTCTTGAGGGGGGCGCCGCCGGCCTCCCGGCCGTCGAGTCGTTGGACAGCTCGACGCAGCCAGCTACCGGAGGTGAGCAAACTGAGATAGCAGACTCGAGGGAGAAACTCGCGATTCTCGTAGCCTCGGGGAAGTCGAGAGAAATTGTAGGCAAGGCCCTGACTCACGACGACGTCAAACGCATGAGCGCCGAGGAGGTGAGGAAGTACGAGAAGCGGTACGAGACCACTCTAGCCAGCCGGACTACAGACGCTCTGGCAGCTTTCTGAAGCTTACGACCAAGCTAGTAGGCATGACGCTGCCGATAGACAGTGTGGTCGATCTTCACAATGACCTAGTGTCCGACTACATCATCAACAACGAGCTCCGCACATTGTGCGGAAGCCTGCATCTACGCTGCGGTCGTTTGATGGCTTTAGCCGTCGGGGCGTTACACGTAGCACGTCATGTGAACACCAACGGCGCTGACACGCGGTGCCAACACGAGGTAGCAGTCGCGGACTCACCAGTGTGCACGCACACTCGCGAGTCTGCCATCCCAGAGTAGACGCTCATTTGAAGGCTTGCCACTTCTTCAGCAACCAAGTAGTTGCATCACAAATGGAGGAACCTCAAGGAAGTACTAGTGCCCAGCGACCCTACGGGTCCGCGGGACCTGACAAACAGCTGCTGATGATGAGCATCATCAACAAACTGCTCGTGGACCTGCACGTACGCCTTCGGCGTTAGTGGAGAGAATCACGAGCCCCAAGCCACCCGCGACCCGACCTAAACACCCTGGACGAGTCGAAGCTGGAAGGCGCTTGGCAAAGTGGAACCGACTTAACCCATTGACTCCTGGCTTTTTTGGAGCTGAATTTACAAAAAACAGACTGAAAACAGATACCTCCCCCCCTTATTCTAAATTTTATACAGCCCGTCAAAGTCAAACACAGCTGCACCTAGTCAGCGGTATCCAAGCTTTCCAACAGTGCTTTGCGGTCCCCACTTTTAATCCCTCGTCGTTGTGCTGAAGCCAGCACAAGTTGATAGTTGCTTGTATTTTTCATGAAAAATACAGCTATGAGCATATTAGGAGAGTGTCTCAGGACATCATGAAGTCTTTTGGGGCATAATTGAGTGCTTTGCTTATGGATCTTTGCAAGCAAAGGTGGATTCATGATGATTTTTTCTTGTTTGGCTTTGCCCGGATGAGAAAATAATTTTCTAATGAATCACCACAGCTCTCTTAAATGCTGTCTTTTCTGAAACCAAATTGATTCAAAAATTGTTTACACTGCTATTCTGGGTCTGTATGACCTTGAATTGATTCGTTTGGCTTCGGGGTGAAAAGACTTTTAAAAAACCATTTGACTGGCCCTCCCCTCGTGAATTTTCCCCTGGATCTCCCAGAATGCTTTGCAATACGTAAAGATATTTTCGTGGTTGTACAATCCTTCAAGGGATGGACATTGTGTTTTGAGGCCAAGGAAATGTACCTGGAGGATCAGAATAAAGGTGTCTGTTTGTGTCTTGAGCTGTGTTTGCTGATCTCTCTCCCTTGTGTGGTATTTTGAGCGTTTTATTGAGAGGGGTGATTCTGCTTTTCTCTCCTTGTTCGATTTGAGATTTGTCAAAGAACCTGTGCTATTATTTGGCTTCAGAGTAGATGCCAACACCTTGGTTGGATGCATATCTGCAAGACCATTTATCCCTTAGACTGATGCCTGAGTATCTTCATCTTGTTGTGTTTATTTTGAATTTATGAATTTTTTGGGTTGTTGGTACTTCCCAAAGCCGGTACGGGCCGGTTGAGGGGTCAATGTGTTAACAGAACGAAGAAAAAAAGAGACACTTCGTGTCGTGCAACACGTTGAGTCGCCGGTCGCTAGCGAGTCGCAGGGACGCGAGGGCTATCATGCCGAAGATGCCTTCGGCACACATACCAGTCCCGGAAAGCAACTCCGCTTGGTCGGCTAGCTCGGTTATCGGGGTCGCTGGTCCTTTAGTGTCATTGATCGGCCTCTACACACGTAGGCGGGAGCTAGCTGCCGCGTTCACTCGTACACCAGCTGTTAAACAGCGAGCTACCGATCCACTTGTAGTGGCCGACTACGTGGCTCCGCCCGCAAGGCCGCCGCTGGCGGCCGCACAGCAGATCAAGGATCGACCGCTTGCACCCGGACAATGCAAATCTCGACTGTTAGCCATGGAGTAAGCAGACATTTAAACACGAGAGCCCCACCCATATCCGCACGTCCGTGCATCGCAATGTCGACGGCGCAGCAAAGCAAGATTACAAAGACCATCACCGGCGCCGCAGTCATAACCGGCCTCGTCGCCGGTATCAGCTGGGTTGGGCGCAAGGTCTTGGGCGAAGACCTCTCCGCGAACCCCATGAACTACGCAAAAATGACTGCCGCCGTTGCAGGTGCTGTCGCTTTGAAGGGTTACCTTGAGGACCAGAAGATCCTGCCCATGTAGTAGTGTACTGTGGCACACTACTACATGTGTAGGCCATGTATTAGATTCGTGTTCATGTACGTGAACTCGTGTTCACGTACACAGTGTGCGCACGTGAAACGTACACTCACACACTACTCAATGGCCTCCATCGCAATTTTGGTTGGTGGCGCCGTCCTAAACGCGACTGCATTCGTTGGTGGCAACTACCTCGCAAAGTTCCTGTCGAACGATGAGAGCCCTCTGCCTTAGCTGAGAAGGAGAGGCACGACAAGGCCCTCGAGAAATACCAACGAGACTATGGACGCTACCAACAGCGGCGACAAAAAATCCTCGATTGGCAAGCGCAAAGTCGCGAGAGAGGGGCCCTCGCAAAGCAAAACTTCACCGACACTGACTACGCGCTCAAACTCTAGAACCAGACCCGGCCAAAACAATCCCTGGAGTCGATGCGGGCTCCTGAGCTGTCCGACTACTACATCCCCAGCAAAACGCAGAAAAACGCCGAGTTGGCGTACATTGGCGCCGGCGCTCTCGCCATCGGCTACGCAGCTAGCCGCTTGCTGTGATGCAGCTTTGCTGCATCATGGCGGCCCTTTTCCATACTGCGCGTATACGTATACAGACCGGTTGTGGAGTGCTATGCACGCACACTTGTGTGTGTATATATAGCAGCAGCTGCTAAGAGAGTGACACTGAAGGTGTCGTCGATGGGTGGATGACACCAAAGGTGTCGTAGCTTTGGTGACTAGCAAGCTAGTCACTGCTAACCGAAGCCTCGAGTTGTTTTGTGCGCGCGCACACACAGACAGGGAGTGCGTTAAGAGATTCGCCAACCAGGGCCTACCGACCTCAGAAAGATCGAGCAGACGGCAACCGCCTGTTGGAGGCTGACACACCTGTTGCACATAATGGCGGCGAAGCGCATGTCCGACGAAGAACTCGATGCGTTCCTTCGTCCTATATACTACGCCAGAGGTGGCTTCCAGGGAGTGACCGCTCTGCATGCCAAACTTCCCAAGCCTCCATAGACCGAGTGCGCAAGTGGGTAAGCTCGCAGCCTGTCGGGGGCTACACACAGACACCCCCTCCTCCGACTACCTACGCCCATTTCTCGGAGCAGATACCAAACCGTATCCACCAGTCGGATCTGCTATTCTTGCCAACCGACCGCGGGTACAAGTATGCCCTGACTGTCGTTGACGTGGCTTCACGATATAAAGCCGCCCTCCCACTGAGGACTAAGAGCGCGGCCGTCGTCTCCCGCGAACTCGCTGACATCTATGCAGAGGGACCTCTCACATGGCCTAAAGTCCATGACGACGGCACGGAGTTCAAGGGTGCTACCACAAAGCTCCTAACAGACCACGGGGTGGAGGTCCGACGAGCTGAGCCAGGGCGCCACAGGAGCCAAGCTTTCGCCGAGTCTTTCCATCGCTGGCTGCCACAGCGCCTATTTCTTACGCAGTACTCGAAGGAGCTTGCATCCGGCGAAACAAACCGCGAGTGGGTTACCGCTTTGCCAATCGTCATCTCGGACATAAACGCAACGAAGACTCGCATGACTGGCTTTGCGCCTAAAGACGCCATAAAGCTGAGGCGCGTGCCTCTCAAAGCCGAAAAGCCCCCCTTAGAGGTCGGAACGGAGGTGTACATCGCCGTAAACGAGGAAGACCTCCAGGACAAGGGCCGACGGCGAGCGACGGACCCGTGGTGGACAAGTAAGGCATACCCAATACTAAAGAGGGTTATGGAGCCCGGACAGCCAGTGTTGTATTACACGGCGTACTCTAAGCACGGCTTCACGCGTTCGCAGTTGCGCGTTGCGTGATCAGCGCTTGTGCCTTCTATTGCGTCGAAGGCACGTGAGTCTGACATTCCACTTGTAGTGAACCTGACTGTCGTCCAGCCGGTCGATACTGAAGCATTGGGGATGGCTCTTGGTGTACCCCTGAAGCAGAAGCTGAGTGCCACAGTGGTCTACCGTTAGAACGTGGTGCGATCCCGTGTACTTTGTGCGACCCTTTTGCCTGTCGTCTACAGCGTATCGCTTGATTCGCGCTGTAATGAGCTCTTCACTGGGCGTAGCCTGCAGTTCTGTGGGAGCCAAGGCACCGGGGGTGTTATCGGGGGGAATTACGCGGACTATCTGGTCGGCGTGCCGCACGCGGGAGATGCCGGTGTATACAGCATTCGTGTTCCAGCCCTTTAAACTGTGGTCTATGATAAACAGACGTCTTGGAGTCTGGATAGTCTAGCCCTGCACCCGGTGGACGGTTCCCCGGCCGCGTATTTCCACTCGAGGGGAAGCCCGTTAAGGACCGCGTCGAGAAGAACCTCGACTACCGTGCCTTTGTATGCGTCGACCTTCTCACCCCTTTTGCCTGGCACGGGCACTGGACGCCCTTGCTTGCGATAATGATGCGCGACGCTAGGGCCGGGGTCAAAGCGGATGGTTGCTGGCAATCGGGGGTAGTTTTTCCTGTGGTGCTCTATCAATCGCTGCTGAACAAGAGCCCCCATCTTGTTGGTCGAGCACACCCACATATCGCTTGGGTGGGCTTGCTCGATCGCCGCGTCGAACGCTACCCCATCCCACTCCTCTCGAAACACCTCAAGCTGTTGGGAATCTGGCCGACACCAAACCCGGTCCTTTATGTCGTGGAGCCTGGAGGAGGGCAGGCCGTCGCATGTACTGTACGGCTTTCCGCAGTCTTCACACAGGCAGCGGTAGTCGGAGTCGAACCAGCGGATGTTCTCTTGTGCCCACTCCTCGAGCATATCGTGAGCCCCCTCTTTATCCCCCCAGGGCGGGACCTGCCCATAGTCGGCACAACACACTACCTGACACGGCCGCGTGGCGAGATACTCTAGGATGGCGCGTAGCACTTTAGTCTGTACCTTACAGCACTCGTCAATGATGATTACTTCTGCGAGACGGTCGAGTTTGTGCCCCAGCTCGGAAGGTCTCCACTCCTCTATCGGCTTCTCCGCTGGTATGCAGAGGTAGTGGTGGTAGGTTTGAGCCTTCACCGCGAGGCGCGGGTTATTGCGATGGTCGTGGGCGAGGTCGTTCTCGGGAGTGAGCACCACACCATTGCGGCCGCGGAACATGTTCACCGCCCACTCGGTCTTCCCCGATCCTCCTTGGCCGGCTAGATACATCTTTGCAGAGGTTGCGGCCACTAGATCGCACGGCAGACTCGGCGCAGTGCTTGGCTCCTTGGACAAGCTCCCCGACTTCATCGGACCCCAAGCCGCTTCGGGTCGCCACTCGTACCCAGGCTTCTTGTGGCGCCACTCTCCATACCTCGGATTTTGCTCCACGAGCTTTACACCACTGGGCACCGCCTTTGCGTATATGGCATCTGTGCACACCCGGAGGACGTCTTCGCGAGGAATCCGCCTCAACATGCGTCGCAACGCTATGTTTGTGTACGCCAAGACGAAGGCCCTGATATGGTACCATTGTGAGCGTCGGACACCGTCTTTGTATTGGATCAGATGAGCCCCGTCGGCATTCTCGAAGTTAAGTGGTCGGTGCCCGCAAGGAGGTTTGTCAGATACGCGGCTTCTTCACGGTCGCGAACTACGATCGAGGACTCGTCGCCAAGGCGAGCGCACTTGCCTACGAAACGGACAGCGAGATCTCGACCCTCAGGATACTGCGAGTCTTCGCTACTCGCGATGGAATGGGGGAACCTGATGGAGTCCTTTTTTCCGACGCTACACCTCCCTCGCCGTGGCCATGGCGAGGTCACCCGAGTCTAACAGGTCCTTGAGCTCTGGAGTGGTGATCCAGCCCTCGTTTTCTTCCAAGTGCTGCCCTACCCTCCCTGAAGTGTAGGGGTGGCAGGCCTCAAAGAACTCCTACTCGGTCAGCTGAATGACCCCGGTTAGTTGAAGAACCTCGCTCAACGGCCGTCCCACAACATCCGCGATACGATACACGTTCGTAGGGAAGCCGTATTTCCGTACCACATCAATGGCGTCCGAGGCGCCGCCGAAGACACTGTCCTCGCATCCTAGGTACGCCGCACGCATGTCGATGTGCGCATGAGGCTGCGCCCCTAAGTTTTCCTTGCTATTCCACACTTTGGACTCAACCTGCGCCGCTCGCCAGACGTCCCTGTATTTAAGAGGCGTTGGCCTGATGTTCTCTCTTTGGGTCCACTTCTTGAAGCGATACCCTATTGCGCCGCCCATCGAGTGCGTAGCTTCGGTGTACTCTTGGTAGGCTGGGTGATCATCAGGAATCCATTGAGGATCACGTCCTGTCTCGTCTGTAAACGCCCTGTCGATAGCCGCTCTGTCCTGTCCCGATCGGTACAGTTTCGTGCGTGACTATAACGCGCCCGCACAGCCAGATCTTCGTGCTTCTGGGGATCTCCCTGTTTATAAAGCGAATGAGCACCTCTCGCACTTTTGCCTCGCGTTTTTCTGGCGGCACTGGTTAGAACCTTCTCCTGACATAGCGAACGAAGCTCCCCCTCAGCCTCGAAGTCTAGGCCGTGGACGCTCGTGATCGCAGGTGGTTCGGTCGGAAGCTCCGCCCAGGCGTGGTTATTGTGGCAAGGGATAGTGACCCTTGCCTTAGTCTTATACTTCCCCGAGTCCCACAGAACGTTACCCAGGGCGTCCACGGCTACTAGCTTTACCTCGAGCTTCTTTTCCATCTCAAAGAGGTCTTCTTTGGTGCATCCCGTAGTGGCCAGCTTCTTGTCAAATCGCTCGAGGATCTTGCCTCGTGTCTTGGTTAGACCGAGGGAGCGCGAGGTGCCGCGATTCCTCAAGAAGTCGGCAACATAACTCACAACACAGTTAGTGAAGGTGTCACCCCCCTCTCGCTCAAACATTGGCCCAGGCTCACCATTTTGCTCAGGTAAAGGGCGAAGCTCGTATCTCACGTAGATGAGGTACTCTCGTCCTTTCTCCCAAATACCCGCATCGATGCCTTCCAGGGCGCCGACTGCGATTTGGTCTCCTCTTTTGACTAATGACCCACCAATTATGTCCTCCGAGCGCCCTTCCTCCTCTGTGATTGGCGCCAATGGCTCTGCGGGGGCCTTACAAACGACCGTAAAGAGTCTGTAACGCCGGTCAGGGTCTACCATCTCAAGCACCGGTGGCAGCACTGCGTTTGCCGCAGAGATCCTCGCTCGTGCGAGACCCACCACACTGAACCATCGTCATTAATATCAGGCCCCCGCATAACCGGCTTTAGAGCAATGACACCTGCTCCACCAAGATCCGGTATCTCCAAAACCGGCGCTTGTGTCTTGGTACCGAATAGTGGCATCCACGATTGGGAACAGAAGATGAGCGCCGCCGACAAAGAGAGAATAGTACTTCTCGGGGTCTAAGCCCTCTGGGCCCTTTTGCCGCCGTTCCGGCAGCAAAGGGTCGAACTCGCGCCAGACTTTCTCTGGCCGCGCCCGCACCGAAGGTGCTGCCGGTACGAGCGGCTTAAGCAGCTTGTTTGACACCCTCGGGGATGCCCTCGTCCAGGATGTTCTTGACCAGCCCTGCCAGTACGGCGGGCGCCTCTTTGTCGGGCATGCTATTGAGAATCTCCTCTATGTAAGCGACTATGTTTGGGTATGCCTTGTGCCACCCAGTCTCTAATTGCCCGCATCGCGGGCTACGATATCAGACAGGACGAGTGCGAACCGTTCCCGAGCGCGCCTCTCGGTGCCGCGCATCCTCTGCCCTACACGATTCGCTCCGCAGGGGCGACACAACCGCGTCTCCGACTGCGTCCCTATGCCGCAGATCCTGCACGGCACGGGGAGGGGTCTGCCCTTACGGAGCCTTTGGAGGTGCACCTTGTAGTAGGTGCCCATGCACCTCTGGGCACACGTGTTTGCATGGCCGACCTTTAGCCACCCGCAGTAATCTTTTCCGCGCTTCATCCTTCGAATGCTCGGTATACTTCAGACGGGGGTCTAATTGCAAGGTTCCCACATGTTGTTTGTGTGTTTGTGTGTGTTTTTTTTCTACGCGAAACACGCCCGACGTAGGTTAACTTTCGCCAATTGTTTATCTACGCGAAACACGCCCGACGTAGGTTAACTTTTGCCAATTGTTTATCTACGCAAAACACGCCCGATGTAGGTTAACTTTCGCCAATTGTTTATCTACGCGAAACACGCCCGATGTAGATTAACTTTCGCCAATTGTTTATCTACGCGAAACAGGCCCGACGTAGGTTAACTTTTGCCAAAGGTTTATCTACGCGAAACACGCCCGACGTAGGTTAACTTTTGCCAATTGTTTATCTACGCAAAACACGCCCGATGTAGGTTAACTTTCGCCAATTGTTTATCTACGCGAAACACGCCCGATGTAGATTAACTTTCGCCAATTGTTTATCTACGCGAAACACGCCCGACGTAGGTTAACTTTTGCCAATTGTTTATCTACGCGAAACACGCCCGATGTAGGTTAACTTTCGCCAATTGTTTATCTACGCGAAACACGCCCGACGTAGGTTAACTTTCGCCAATTGTTTATCTACGCGAAACACGCCCGACGTAGGTTAACTTTCGCCAATTGTTTATCTACGCGAAACACGCCCGACGTAGATTAACTTTCGCCAATTGTTTATCTACGCGAAACACGCCCGACGTAGGTTAACTTTCGCCAATTGTTTATCTACGCGAAACACGCCCGATGTAGGTTAACTTTTGCCAATTGTTTATCTACGCAAAACACGCCCGATGTAGGTTAACTTTTGCCAATTGTTTATCTACGCGAAACACGCCCGACGTAGGTTAACTTTCGCCAATTGTTTATCTACGCGAAACACGCCCGACGTAGGTTAACTTTCGCCAATTGTTTATCTACGCGAAACACGCCCGATGTAGGTTAACTTTCGCCAATTGTTTATCTACGCGAAACACGCCCGACGTAGATTAACTTTCGCCAAAAGTTTATCTACGTGAAACACGCCCGACGTAGGTTAACTTTCGCCAATTGTTTATCTACGCGAAACACGCCCGACGTAGGTTAACTTTCGCCAATTGTTTATCTACGTGAAACACGCCCGATGTAGGTTAACTTTCGCCAATTGTTTATCTACGCGAAGCACGCCCGATGTAGGTTAACTTTCGCCAATTGTTTATCTACGCGAAACACGCCCGACGTAGGTTAACTTTCGCCAATTGTTTATCTACGCGAAACACGCCCGACGTAGGTTAACTTTCGCCAATTGTTTATCTACGTGAAACACGCCCGACGTAGATTAACTTTCGCCAATTGTTTATCTACGCGAAACACGCCCGATGTAGATTAACTTTCGCCAATTGTTTATCTACGCGAAACACGCCCGATGTAGATTAACTTTTGCCAATTGTTTATCTACGCGAAACAGGCCCGACGTAGGTTAACTTTTGCCAAAGGTTTATCTACGCAAAACACGCCCGATGTAGGTTAACTTTCGCCAATTGTTTATCTACGCGAAACAGGCCCGACGTAGGTTAACTTTTGCCAAAGGTTTATCTACGCGAAACACGCCCGATGTAGATTAACTTTTGCCAATTGTTTATCTACGCGAAACACGCCCGACGTAGGTTAACTTTCGCCAATTGTTTATCAACGCGAAACACGCCCGACGTAGGTTAACTTTCGCCAATTGTTTATCTACGCGAAACACGCCCGATGTAGGTTAACTTTCGCCAATTGTTTATCTACGCGAAACACGCCCGACGTAGATTAACTTTCGCCAAAAGTTTATCTACGTGAAACACGCCCGACGTAGGTTAACTTTCGCCAATTGTTTATCTACGCGAAACACGCCCGACGTAGGTTAACTTTCGCCAATTGTTTATCTACGTGAAACACGCCCGATGTAGGTTAACTTTCGCCAATTGTTTATCTACGCGAAGCACGCCCGATGTAGATTAACTTTCGCCAATTGTTTATCTACGCGAAACACGCCCGACGTAGGTTAACTTTCGCCAATTGTTTATCTACGCGAAACACGCCCGACGTAGGTTAACTTTCGCCAATTGTTTATCTACGCGAAACACGCCCGACGTAGGTTAACTTTCGCCAATTGTTTATCTACGCGAAACACGCCCGACGTAGATTAACTTTTGCCAATTGTTTATCTACGCGAAACACGCCCGACGTAGGTTAACTTTCGCCAATTGTTTATCTACGCGAAACACGCCCGATGTAGATTAACTTTTGCCAATTGTTTATCTACGCGAAACAGGCCCGACGTAGGTTAACTTTTGCCAAAGGTTTATCTACGCAAAACACGCCCGATGTAGGTTAACTTTCGCCAATTGTTTATCTACGCGAAACAGGCCCGACGTAGGTTAACTTTTGCCAAAGGTTTATCTACGCGAAACACGCCCGATGTAGGTTAACTTTCGCCAATTGTTTATCTACGTGAAACACGCCCGATGTAGGTTAACTTTCGCCAATTGTTTATCTACGCGAAACACGCCCGACGTAGATTAACTTTTGCCAATTGTTTATCTACGCGAAACAGGCCCGACGTAGGTTAACTTTTGCCAATTGTTTATCTACGCGAAACACGCCCGACGTAGGTTAACTTTCGCCAATTGTTTATCTACGCGAAACAGGCCCGACGTAGATTAACTTTCGCCAATTGTTTATCTACGCAAAACATGCCCGATGTAGGTTAACTTTTGCCAATTGTTTATCTACGCGAAACACGCCCGATGTAGGTTAACTTTCGCCAATTGTTTATCTACGCGAAACACGCCCGATGTAGGTTAACTTTCGCCAATTGTTTATCTACGCGAAGCGTTTCTATGAAAAGCCAAAGTCCCCCCGTTAACTCTGTTATTTATCTACTTTATATATATATATATATATATATATATATATATATATATATATATATATATGTTCAAGTTAATCATCCGAGGGCCTCTGTCTTACCTGAACAAAACTTTACAACACAATGAATTCTTCCGGAAGATATGATCCCTGTTTGGTAAAAGTTCTTAAATTATTTAAAAATCCCGTTCCCGATAAACCGGGGGAAGGGGGAGGGGGGGGGGGGGGGGGGTGAGTTCTCTGATAAAAATCTGGCTACCCCCTAAAGGATAAAAAGGGATTTTTCTTATGCCTTTGCAGTATTTGCACGGGACGTTTATTGTCGGATTTGGCTACAAAAAACACAGGGAGCCCACTTAACTCAGCGCATTGTTTATTCATCATGTGCTTTGAACTTCGTTTTTGAATATCAATTAGGTCACGGAGTCTTCAATAAAACTTCTTCCAAAAACATATGTCTTATACTTTATTGTGTCCACTTTGGAACACTTGTTTTACACCCCTGAGTCGTTTTTTTCAGAATTATTCAGGTTTTGCAAAAACCCGATGTCAAGCCTAAAAACTTAAATTCAGACAAGGGTGGAAAGTTATGTCCAAACTCCGTCACGCCACTTCTACATTTATTTGTATTTTAAAAACATCACAAAAATAAATTTGTCCACATATATCGCTAGATTGATGATGGAGCCAACTTCCGATGGCAATTACTGCCATTAAAAAGCACGGGCGAACGATCAATTGCGATTTGAAATTACACCTTACCTTAAAATCTGTCATGGAAACAGGTCTGACCACAACATCTAGGCGAAAAATTCGACAAAAAAGGATGACAGTCACATAACCCATAATGCAGTTTGTTTGATACAGTGAAGCCAAGAAGAATTTTCGATAACAAATCTATTTTACCTTGAAATCACACCACCGAACTTTCCTCCCATCTTCCTTTGCAATTAGAGAAATAAAGATCCAACTACGATCTTATATTTGAGGTATATTTCAATTTCGGCTTTTATTCGGGGATCAATCTAGCCTCGCCCCCGCGATATCAATTGGTCGATTGGTCCTTTATTTTCCACGGATAAATATATTAGCAGAAAGGCCATTAAAATGCTCATTTTAAAGATTCTTTAGCCCCTTTTTACGATGTAAACAATTACACTGCAAAGAAAACAATTACCATCTCCTTAATGATGCCTCTGATACTCTACTAGTGGATAATATTCCTGTAAAAGAAGATTACGATTAACGACAAAAAGGATTCTAATTAAATCCCCCAGGATAAGACCCAAGACTTGTGTTGTATTCAAAACTTATTATTTTCTTTCATCCCAACACTCTGGGGCCATTAACCATATTTAAGGACGGCTTTGTTTTTGTCTACGATTTCTGCTACAAACATACCCTTATCAAAGCTATTATATCTTTCAGCCAATCAAAAAAGGCTCTGAGAGTCAAAAACAAAAATACGAGGAGCCCTGAGCGGAAGTCTCAGCGACTGAATGCTTTAGAAAGCTCCCGGCTGTCTTTCTGTCAAAATAAAGATGTAGGGAAAGATTTGACGTCATTCTTACGTCAGCATTACGTAATAAGCAGCCACTTTCGCCCACGCATTTCATATCGAGTCGAGTTGTTATTCAAGTTTAGAAATTTTCCATTCAGGCTGAATTTCGCGCGCCAGTGGCTAAATCGGGTAGAACCATTTTGTGGCGCAACTATTTCGAGGCAGTTATCCTACAACACGTGGGTTGACGGCGATTCGACTTTTATCGTTTGGAATTACCTGCTGCTCATTTGCTCTAAAAAAATAGTAGATGTGCAATTTGTCTGGCAAACTACTTACTCAGTGGCGACGAGACCGAGACCAAGAGGGTAAGACAATGTTTATTCTGTATTTTCTTTTTTTGATTTCTGAATTTTGTTCATCAAAAAGTCGCTTGTCTATATACTTTATTCTATAAGCTCTATTTTCGGCTTTACCTAAAATAGAACTGAATTGACTTTAACACTTGTTACTAAATTTTAACTCATTGACAATGTCAACTTTTGCTTGGTCAATCTAAAAGATCAACAAGCCTGGTGAAAATCCTTCAAGCGTTTTAAGATTTTTTTGCTTACTTCTACTTCATTTCTACTGTGGAGCGGAAGAATCTCTAGTCAAGAGAGAGAGAGAAAGCGTATACGTTACACGTAAATGTTGTCTTTTTACGGCATCTTTATGGGGTCAAAGGGCCATGTGTTCGAAATGCGCTATATAAAAAGACAGAAGCATCAAATCAAAACTTTCGTTTCGCCTCGAGTTGAGGTTTATTTATGGCGTTGGCAACTACTTGCGCGTATAATACACCTATTTCAAGGTTGAAATAGGTGTATACGCGAATCGAATGGCAATTCTACGACCGAAAGGTCTTTATGGGTAGTAAATATTTGTAAAAAATAAGGTAATAAACTCAAGCGATGTCAGAACCATATACTAATTATATTAAGTGGATTGTCGTATGTTTTATTTATATTTTTCTGAATTTGGAACAGATATTTTAGGTTCCATTGGTCCTTTCGGTCGAAGCCATTTGCCGTTTTGCACTGACAACGATTTTTGAAATAGATGTATTGAGCCTGGCCTTTCGTTCATCGTAGATTTTGAAAATTAATACCAAATTGCCTACTTTTTGTCTTTGTCGTCAGAATTGGTACTTTACTATCACACGTTATGATACTGTATGCATGTATCGGCCTGTTGTCGAAAGACCGCGATCCTGGAAGGATTTAGTATATCGATATCTATCTAATCCTTTAACTCTAATACCTACAAGGATTTTCTTTTTATATAATAAATTCAATCAAACTTTATTTCGGTTTGGACCCATGACGTAACTTAAAATCATGTTAAACGTTGTGTGTGTGTGTTTTGATGGGGGAGGGTAACTTTACTGATCGAATCTATTAGCATCCATTTTAAGTACCAGGGGCGGACCAAGCTTTTCGCTAAAGGGGAAATTTGGCTCAATGACAAAGGGGGGAGGGGAAAATTTTTTTTTCTTACGTATGGCTTCCTGGCAGCCGAGGGGGGAGGGGGGGTTAAACCTCCTAAACCTTCCCCCCTAGATCCGCTACTGGGTAGCGTATGAAGCTTGGAAGTAGAACGAGCAATAAGACGATGACTGTTGATTTGGGTGATGCGTCTGTGTATGTTTGGAGGGAGGGGTGGGTGGGGGGGGAGAGGCTACTCTATTGTTTACACAAGACTCCGTCAGTTTATTTCGTACTCTATCGCCCTTTCAAGCGAAAATATCTTATATTTCGTCAAAAGATTCATGGAGCTTTGTGATAAGAGTTAGTAGTTTAAATAAAGGCCGCCTTCGCTTCATTTTTAACGCGTGATTTTTTCCTCGTTAGCCCTTATACAGCTGGCGTTAAAAAGCTGTGCGCGAAAAAGCTTTTTAGATCATTTTCAAGTGCATACAACAAGCCCCCCTTCCTAAAAGACGTCAAAATGGCATATTTCGTCGTATATGTTCTGATGCCGAAAATATCCATTTTACAAGTTGCTGGGAAAAAAAATATTTGTTCCTTTTTCCCATTCCTTTTTTCCCAGCAAGCATTGGTTAGGATTTTTTTTCCAGCAAGAATTGGTTAGGAATTTTTTTCCAGCAAGCATTGGTTAGGATTTTTTTACCAGCCAGCATTGGTTAGGAATTTTTTTCCTGCAAGCATTGGTAAGAATTTTTATGATTTTGATTTTTTGTGATTTTAAGCTCATGAATAATTGCCCGTATAACCGATCGGGACGATTTTCCCCCAAGCATCGGCTCAAGCGCCCCCAAAATTATTCCCAGCACAACTGGTTTGATTCCACAAATTTGCCATTAGAACCATTGGGACGATTTTTTTCCCAGCAACCGAGTGATCTAACATCTTCTCCAGCCAGCGAAAAACGCTTTCTGCTCAAATCCCAAGATAGCGGCTACGAATCGCTCGTGGCTGGTTTTTCGCGATAAAAACAGTTTCCGTTGAAATTCAATCAATATAAAAAAAAAAATCGTTATTATTGATTTCCACACTCTTATTTCCCAAAACGACTTTTAACGATTTCATGGATAAATCGATAATAATCGGTGATTAATCGATATCGATTTTTAACCATAGTTACTAACTATATTTTAAGGTTCGACTAGACACGGATGAATGTCTGTTAAACAAAGTCATTAGTTCCTGATACTAATACCTTATTATTTTTTTTTACAATAATCGAAGTTATTATCAGGTGCAGTTGGCGAAGTCAGAGGCCGCAGATACCGCTTTGCTAATCAGGGTCAAAGCAGGTATCTTTTTTCCCACACTCACTTCAAACCGAGACCCCATAGACTTAAAACCGGTGGGTATTTTGAAGTTTTGAGTGACATGCCCGTATTTGCGTATCTTTGGCATCCTTTAAGAGCGGCTTTTCCTGAGCCTCTTTTGGAAAAGAGTTTGCGTGAAAAAACTAGTCGCTAAATAGTTCCTTCCGCACTCGATTTTATTGGCACGTATTTCCTGTGAACAGATTTCGGAAGGGGAATTCATCTGGAGTGTATAATCCTACGGACGTGTGTCATTTAGGCTTGATGAACACCTATTTCAAATTACTTTGATGGAATTTGAAGTACGAAAGCGAGACTTTTTAGCAGCTTTGTTTGCAGCCGTCTTGTATTTATTTTAACTTTTCGTTTTACCGCGAAGCCTGAGGCCATGATGCTATAACAACGGGTAAATAGGTCTTAAATTCAGTAGTTTTCGGAAAAAATGCTGTAAATATTTGAGGGCTTTAAAGGAGCTCCGACCTATCAAAACCTCGTTTTAGCGCCCAAATTCAATAATCGGGAAAACGGCTTATTGGCATTTTCAAATAAAGTTTTTTTAGAAAGGTGTATGTATCAACAGCCTCAAAACACCTTTTTATCTCCTCCTCCAGCTTGTTTTTGTGTTTACAAAATGGAGTCGGTGCTAAAAAAAATTCGGGAATTTCTGGGTAATCACTTCGATTTCAAACAGCCATCGCCTGCAAAAAGGCAAAATCCCGCCAAACCTACATCGACGTCTATACACCCTTCAACTTGAGTTACTCTTATGTATGGCCACGAAAGTATTTTCTTTTTTGCCGCAAGCCTGGCTCATGCGAGAAACTCACCACACAACATTTACTGAAAATGGGAATTAGCGTCATAACTGGTGCAAGGAAACTTGTAATCAGTTACCGAGCTCAAGCAAATTGCATTTGACAGAGGTATGAAAGACTGCGTAGGAGATTAATTATCGACAGGTTATTTCATTTCACACAACTCATCATGAAATAGCCGCTAGGCCCTTAAAGCACAAACCAACGTAAGCATGTGTCAGTTTTGCATAGGGTCTGTGCCCTGAAGGGAGAAATTTCTATATGTTAGGCAACGTGCATCACCATAAATTTCTCATACATTTTAGCCCCTATTTTCTTCGCGCCATTTTAAAAAGTTATTTTTCTCAATATGCTACAGTTTATTTTATGTAGTGATTCGTGTTCGTTCAATGCAAATAGCGCGAGCGAACCCCTCTCTCCTCATTTTCGCCCAGATTCCTGTTCAGCAATTTTTGAAAGGCTTGTACTGTAGTGTACTTGCAGACTTTAGGGACTGTGCAATAATAATCTTGAGGGGGGGGGGAGGGGTGTTAATAAAATTATTAAAGTAAGCGTGAAAATAAAGTTGAAACCGCCTGTGTTAAAGTTGAAATAACTTCTGTCCCCCCTCCCCCCCACTTTAAGGGTAAAACTACTTTATCCCCCCCAACCCCTACCTCCACTAGCTGTCGCCGCTACTTACTTCTCCTATGTCGTCGTCATCAATAAACAATACTTGGAAGCTGTGCTCCACATAACCGTCACCTTCTTCATTCTCGCTTGATTCATCCTCAGAATCACTTGAGGTATCATCGGGGGGATCTGATGACATGTTTTCATCTCCATCTTCTTCAATGTAGTCATCAAGTGAGCTGGCAATGGAACCATCTGCACGATTTTAAGTATTCTTTCAATCAATTGCGCTTTGGTTCCAGATACCTTGAGGCATTCTTGTCTTAGATAGAGCCGCAGTTGCATGTTCGTCAGTTTTTCAACATCTTCTCTGCTCTCCCAACATATATCCGGATGGTGTTTCTTTCTAGTTTTCTTTTATCCGCCTTTAAAGCCAAGAATTCAAGGTGCTGAATATTCTCTGCAAGTGTTTTCTTCGACGTTGAGCTTTGAGTATGCTTGTCGTACTGCCTGGTTATCAGAACTAGTCAGTTTTTTTTTTCAAGAAATAGCTTCAGTTGGATGCTTGGCAGAATACTATCGATTTTTCTCGGGAAAGTCGCCTCAATTTGCAGATACTTTCCCGGTGAAAGGAGTCATGGGCTGGCAACGGAGATCGTGTAACGGGAATGCCACCGGTCCATCCTTCCTTGCATCCACTGCAGGTAGTATCACAGTAAAAGCTTCAAGTATTGCAGGTAGTATCACAGGAAAAGCTTCAAGTATTCAAGGTAGTATTGTCCTTGCTTCACTTGGGTTTCCTTCAACCTCTGAAGTTTTGAAAAAAAAAACCCTCCATTCCCGCATATTTTGCGTCGCTGGGATGGAGAAGCTTTCCTCCATTTCAAAAGATACTTCGAGAGGTTAATATGCCTATCTGGGTGGTGAATATGCCTATCTGGGTGGTGAATATGCCTATCTGGGTGGTGAATATGCCTATCTGGGTGGTAGCTTGCAATGGAGACCAGAAAGTCATTCTTGCCTGGACCAGGCTACTCATGAATACGCTGTGCAATTTCATAAGCCATTGACCAGGTATTTTCTTCTTTCCAGGAAATGCAGTGCTCCTCTATTTCCTTCAAACAAATTCTTTCCAACTCAGTGGTAGAAAGTCCATGAAAAGGGTCACCAGGTGGTGCGACAGGACTTCCTGTTGTTAGTGTTTCACCTATAGCTGCGTTTGTTCGCTCTGCGGTTTGCCTCAGTTAAACTTCATCGGCAATGCCATGCTGACGAGTCCTAATAAGGACGAAACAGCTGTCCATGGTTGCCGAACTGCACGGGTAATAGACTGTGCTACCGTCCCGTCTTCGGCCGACTGGTGCCAATGTGTGTATGCTAGTGTGCTTTTAAAGTCCACATTTCCTTATACCAAGTCACTCCTGTGATTTATTTTGGCGCCTGATGCAGCTTTTGCACATGTCGCGCAATATCCAGTCTCCCACAAATGACATATAAATAAACCACAGGTTAACTGAAGAAAAGCGAACGGTATCGCGGGCTCTTGCCAAATATTGTGCTCATAAATGTTCGCGCTTTTAACTAAACGAAAACCCGCAATGGTTCATGGGTAACGTACAAATAGCTGAATCCTGGTATCTGAACGTGGTGTAGCGGTGTTAGCGTTTAGAGTTACATAAACAAGAATGCTAAAGCTTCCAAACCTGTGTTTGTTTTTATTTGCGCTTATTTATTTATTTATTTGGATGTTTATTTGTTTATTTTTCATTCATTCATTTATTTTGTTTGTTTGTTCATTTGTTCATTACTTCATTTGTTCGTTTGTTTATTTGTTCATTTGTTTGTTTGTTTATTTCTTTATTTGATACCTGTGAACCACCCCAGTTCACGACATATAGATTCTCCGAGTGCAACCTTATTTGAAATAGGTGTATAGTGCAACAGCAGTTTTTACAAGATAGTTTGTGCCACTTTTTACAAATTCCTTTACGAGCAATCGTACTTATGTTTGGAAATTCTTACACGGGTAATCCTTCCTTATCTGGTTCCTTTAAAGAACGTCTAAAGTTCAGTTGAGACTTGAGGGGGGCGTAAGGGGTTGCGAAGACCGCACAGAAAAACGCCAAAAAACGCAAAACCGTAATAAGTCATTAACCGTAAAACGCGCAGTATAGAGAAAAAAAAAACGAAAAACTGCGCCAGATTTAAGGCAAACCGCATCACCGCAAACCCTTACGCTTCCCTCAGACTTGGCCGTTCTTAATCTTGGAATATTTTAAGGCTGAAAATGTTCTTAGAAATATAGAAATATAATGGTGGTAGCAATGGAAAAAGAGAATTACACAAATCATCAACAACAATAGTATGGTAAAGGAGGGTATGGATCACGTTTCACGGACCGGGCAAAATGGCTTGTCACGTTTCAAGGACCGAAAAATTGCCTTTTAAATTGTTAAATTAATCACGTTTCAGGGACGTGGAAATGGACCATTTCACGTTTCTCGGAGGGTGAAAAATGATTAAATCTCGTTTCACGAAAATACCCTATACCACCCTTGAAGGTAGTCAATATTATAAACACAATTTGTCTCAGCATTTCAGAACGTATCGCACTAACAATACAAATATTTTACAGCTATCTGAGCCTCTCGACGTGTTCTTGAACTATGGTAAAACCTTGACTGGCCGTTCTTAGAAAAAAGTTCTTATAAATATAAGAGGGTATTTTTTTTTTCTAGTGTGTTTAGTTTGGTGAAATTATGCAAATTCAGAAATGCCCCATAAATACTCAAACTTTCTTTTCTTTCAAAGGCTTTGGCTTTAGGCTAATGGAGCACCAATGAGTATCATTAAAGGCTATTATCGAGCATAGCTTACGGATGCTGTTTTATAAATGAAATCGAATTCGGAAGTCATATCAATACCAGTGGGTTGCATAAGCCTGCTCTCTAACATATCTCGCATATTTTTTTTTCTTCAAATCTTCCAGTATTTGTGCTTGTGGGTCATAAATGTATTTCCTACGGTCGAAAACCCGATAAATCGATAATTTAATAACCGAAGGTCTCACTAAGTCGATGCGATTTCTTTCTTGTTTGTTTCTGTTTTCTTTTTGTCTATCTTTTTGGTTTACCCTTAATATCCTTTCTGCTTATTCCCCTTATTTCTTCCTTGGATTTCATTCTAACCCTGCAAATGACTTTTAGGCCATAATTGAAAGCGAAAGTTCTACGGATGCACTATTTCTATGGCTACCTAACCAAATATATTTCAAAAAGTAATAGCGGGATTTATTGTACGAGAAAGCCTCTATAATTACGAAAAAAGAGTTGTTTTTTTTGCATATGCAATATTCACGCTTCAAACGAAGACTGTCACTCATCAGAGAGCAGGAAGCTTGTATGACGTCACAGGCTATTTGTGCTGCATTCGGTTTAAGTTTGGGAGAATTTTTCTTAACGACAAAACGACAAAAAATGATGTTTGTTGAAATCCAAATAAAACATGTCGATAAAGAAGAAAACGTCTCAAAGTATGTACATTTATGTCCAAAGTAAATAGTTTTAAACTTGATAACTTCTCTTGCTACTTGTTTTTTTTTCTCAAAGGCGAATATTTTGCGTCTAACATTTCAGAAAATTTTTTTTCTAAGTTCCTAAAATTTTTATGCCGCTTATCTCGCAGGAATCTATGAAGGGAAAAACCCTGCAAATGACTTTTAGGCCATGGTTGAAAGCGAAAGTTCTACGGATTCACAATTTTTATGGCGGAAATACCTAAACTGATATTTTCCAAGAGCTAATAGCGGGATTCAGTTTACGAGAAAGCCTCTCTAATTACGAAAAAATAGTTGTTTTTTGCATATGCGATATTCACGCTTCAAACGAAGACTGTCACTCATCAGAGAGCAGGAAGCTTGTATGACGTGGGAGAATTTTTCTTAACGACAAAACGACAAAAATTGTTATGTTTGTTGACATCCAAATAAAATATTTCGATCAAGAACAAAAACGTCTCAAAGTATGTACATTTATGTCCAAAGTAAATAGTTTTAAATTTGATAACTGCTCTTGCTACTTGTGTATTTGTAATATTTTGCGTCTAAAATTCAGAAAAATAAAATTCCTAAAATTTTTACGCTGCTTATCTCGCTGTAGAGGTATAATATATCGTATCCAAAATCAAGGACGAATGCAATAATTTATTTACGTTCGTTACGTCTGTTACGCCCCTTTTACGCTAATTTTCCGACTTGTTAGTTTCTCAAACCATCTGCACAAACTAGGAAAATATTTAGCTTTCTGATTGGGGCCTGAAATCTCCAAACTTTCGTATGACATCATAGTGACATCACACCGCTCCTAATATGCAAATGAGCCAGGGTCTGTCCCTAAAATGCAAACTTGAGTCTAGAGCCACAAATAGACCTTTGTGGGGCAGCTGTAGCAAGCGCAATTTACTGGTGGGTAAAAATAGCTCTTTGCATTTTATTTCCGTCCCTTAAGAAGTATAAACAGCTATAAGGTTGTACAAGGAGTCTGCAAGATTTTTTTAATAACCAAAACAAATCAAATCGGGGAAAATTCGCCATTGATACAGGCAGTTTTCTTAGCATTTCCTGCAGAAACGCTACGGCCTCTGTGATTTTTTTGCTGAGTTTTCGCCTCCATATTTACCGGAATAGAGCAGAAGCTCTTCGTTAATCGTCCACTTTGCTGGTATAGTGTTTTCGTAGTACATCCGTTTGCAAAGAAGAGTATTATTTTGTCTCAATTATGGTAGATGTTACTTATATTTTCTTGGTCGAATTCTACATTTCAGCATACCAGCTCGCTCTTTGTACCAAATCATTATCGTCTGAAAGTTATTGTATTTCCAAGGTACACAACTCTGCTCTTACCTATTTTTAGCCATATTATTTGCATTTACAGCTACAGATCAGCGTAAGTGAGAATTGCACGCGTTATGAATTTATAACCAACAATCGAGCGAATAATTCACACGACCCCTGGATACACCGGTGGAATATTTCGCGTCATAAAATTTCAAGCTCCAACTGAAGTATAATTATATTCAAATCCGCCGACTCGGATATTTTAGCGTGATCTCTTGATTTATTTTTAGAAACTTTCAGGTGAAGAGCTAGGCGATTATTTTATACAAATTCAGCAATTGGCGGTTTTACGAGTAGATTATTTGATTCGTTGTGAACGCCAAGAAAGGTTCCTCATCACACACGATAACTCGTTTAGCAAAACATTAGAGATGAACCGTATAGCTAGAAAACCTAACTTTTCTTTATCAAATATAAAGTTTACCTTGATTTTATCTAAGGTCTATATATATTTGTACAATTTTCATCTTTAGCTGCCTCGATTCCTGATATTTTGAGTCCCAAATTTCCTGAAACATCCAAAATGGCGGGAAGCCTTCTGCCTTCGTAAGTGCTTTCTCTATTTCCGGGCTGCAGCAAAGCTGATATTTAACCGGTGATAATTCGCATTCTACCCTGCAACTTCGTATTGACATTCCCCCAATGCAGCTAGAAACTATTCTTTTTATCTTGTGAACGATGAATTAGCAGAAATCTTTGCTAGAATGACTCGAAAATGAGATCATTTTGGCATCGAAAAAATTCCCCTCTGCAAGAGGACGAAGCAGAGGAAGCGATAAAATGACATCATTCCACGCCATTGGATTCTCACATTTCTGCCATTGTAGTATCGCAACCAGGAGGGCTTGCTTAGGTCCCCCTTTTATTTCCTAAAGATAAAGACATTCGTTTTACGATTGTAGACATTGGGAATCGAATACATAACGAAAGTTAGTATAACCAAAACATGTTTATTGGGGGCAAACTGTGCTGAAGATTATTCGGTGTACACGCACTCAAAATCTAGCAGGTAATTTCTGTTTTCACTAAATGATTCAACAACTCACAGTACCATTTCTCCCGTTACCTTTCAGTTAGAAACGTGCTCTAACTTTCAAGATTGGACCCAGATTTCTCCAAGTTCACCGGACTTGAAGACGAACGCTGGAATATTTGTCATCAGTAAACTTTGAAACAGGAACTTTGAGCAAGATGGGGCGAAAGAAGATCCAGATATCGCGAATTGGCGACGAACGCAATCGGCAGGTATGATCAACAACCTTGCTAGTTCAGGGGAAAGCCGTTGTGTTTATTAGCGTGCTTAGTAAAGCGTTGACTATGGGTTGTGTACGTATTATGAGCGCGAGGGCGGCAGCACTTTCTAAATTTTGCATCAAACGTTCTAAAATAGATCCAAGGGTAGAATTTCATTATGTGAGAAAAGTGTATTTTTAGATACGTTGGGTCAGACGGGTTCGCTGATAAAAGAAACACTATAGACCCAAACAACACGCAATGTAGTATTTTTGCTTTACAATTTTTTTGCTAACGAGAATTCACAAGATACAGTATGCTTTCTTTTCGCTCCACGACCACCAGATAAAATTCCAAAAATTTTTGCAATGCGATATAAAACCACTTTAATTAAAGAATAGGCTATTATTTTTCGACATCTTTTTTATATGACAGAATTAACAATGTTTTAACCAAAGTGTTACGGTAAAAAATGTGATTGAACTTTTATTTACAGTTGAACCCATTTCAGTGCTAATGCATTGTAGTACTTTTCACCTCTTAAAATAAGTCTGGGATTCGTGTATTTCTGGCTTGGAATTTGTAAATTATATTATAACAGGAGCGACTGACAGGATATTTTTGGGGTCAAATCACATAGGTCGTGTAACAAAGATATTTGAGAATATTTCAAGGGTGGTAAAGTCTGTAGAAAGCATGTTCTAGAGTTTCATCACGTGAAAATATTTAGAAAATTGCATTTCCAATTAAATTTCTACTCTGAAATTAACTTTGCTGTCATGCAGTGCAATCCAGCTACCATGTTTATGTTGTTGATTTATTTGTGAATTCTCCTATTCAATTATCAATATTGTGTTTTTCTTGTGTTGTATTTTATGACACAGTAAGATATGAAAGCCTTCCAAGTGCAAAATACTATTTTGTGCTGAATATTATTGATGAATACTGTGGAGCAACATACAATGTACAACATACAATTTTATGACTAAAAATACAAATGTTAGCTTATGATGTATGACTGTAACAGCTATGTAATCAATATAATTGATCTTACTCAAAGCATTCTTTACCACATTTTTTGGGGGTCTATCCACCATAAAGAAGATTTTACAGAAAAAAATATCCTCTCTAGTATGCTGTAGTAGACATTAAGTGTATACTAGAGTATTTGCCTATAAACATTGCAGCAGACATCCTTAGTATGCTGTCTTGTTGAAAGACTTGATTCTACTGTTGTCAACCAAGAGAATGAATCTTAAAAAATGTTGTAAAAGATTGAGAGTTTTTCACTCTTATAAATGAAGAAAAAATCTCCATTAGTCATTTATTTATGAACTTTTTTTAGCCATTACTGTATTTTAGATCGATGATATGCCTGTCAAATAATCACATTTTTTTATCATTTTGAAACAGCGTGACTTTCTTAGGAGAAGGAGGACTTTTTGTAAGGTCTCTATTACCGCATTTAGTTTTAATAATCAAAACACTATTGTGTACTGCTATTGTATCTGTTAGAAAACTTTGCTCTACAGTAAATTATGGTAGTTTCTTTTTTAAAGCCAGAGTTGTTGTTTTCAGCATTCAAACAGTAGTTCCTTATATACCTTTTTGATTTGCATTTTAGGTGACATTTACAAAGAGGAAGTTTGGATTGATGAAGAAGGCCTACGAGCTGAGCATTCTCTGTGACTGTGAGATTGCACTTATCATCTTTAACTCTGCAAATAAGCTCTTCCAGTATGCAAGCACAGATATGGACAAGATTCTCCTTAAATACACAGAGTATAATGAGCCACATGAGAGCAGGACAAACACTGACATTGTTGAGGTAGGAGTGAGGAATCATTATCTAACATGAAGGTTTAAAGAATGTCGACCAACCACTACTTTGTTGTTGTTTATCATTGAAAATAAAACACTTTATTTGCAAGGAAAATTCAAAATACCAATCTGAGAATGATGTATTATTGATGATATTTGATTGAAAATATCTTGGTTACTAGCTTTAATTTTGCCAATGGAAATGGATTCTTTGAGTCTCTCGCCATTGAGTGGAAGCATAAAATTGCAGCCTGATTGGCCTTCTTTAATAATATAACCACCAATATACAATGTTAGAAGCTGCCTTGCACTTCTGGGCCATACAAAAGAAGAGAACATGATCTGGTGAATAAAGTATTAAAGGCGGCAATTGTTTATGCAGGTTAGATAGAGCCATATTTGGGCACTCCCTTAGACAGGATGCACCCCCGCCTACATCTTCTGAATCATTGCGTGCATATTCTAGAGTTCAAGTTAATTGAATACCTCTTTTATTGTACAGTTCTTTGCTGTTTTTTTATTTATATCCCACTTGAGTCAAATTTAAAAGAAATAACACTTTTTCTGACATAATGTCATTACATATTTTTCAATTCTCACCCTCAGCAATCTCAGCAATAACGCTATTAGAATCTTACATCAAGTTTATTATCTGTAGTGTATCCACAAGCAGAACAAAGTTGGAATACTCAATCACCAAAAAATAGACCACAAATACAGTAATTTGACATAATATTGATATTATGATATTACAAATGGACCACCAGTGGCTTAAAAAAACACAAAGATCTCCTGTAGTGGAGAGCTCAAGAATTCTACAAAGCGGAACAATGATCTCATTTATTTGAAAGAATCCACTAATTGATTTGGCCAATTATTTGTAAAAGCATACCATTTTCCTTCTGTAATCAATAAGCCAAATAAGTCAAAATCACACCCCTTGGATAATTTTATTTTCATAGGCTTTAGTACATGGTAAACTGTTGTTTTATAAAAATGGTATTGTACCTATAGAGGATGTGTTTTATTATAATAGAAGAATTATTTTCAACCTCTGTTCTTATCATCCTGTGTATTGTGATTTTTACCCCCAAGGCCTTAACTCTTACTGAGATTGGAATTTTCATGCTGGATGGAGTTCAATGCAAATGTTATTTTCCCAAATTTTATATTGTTGTGACCACCTTGGACTTCAAGCCTTGTGAATCCTGAATTTTAATCCTATTACACAAGCCAACTCTTTTAGCCATTCATCATTTTTATATAATTGTTACTTTCTCAATTGTAATTTTTTTTTATAAACAGTAAAATTGTTATGGTTAGATTCTAAGAATCTCTTCAAGTAGTGCCTAATTAAACCAACTTTATTCTGTGTTTTACAAACATTAACAACAAAGCACTTACTGTATAGTATTTCAAAATGATTGAAGATTCCAAGTGATCTAATTTTCCCCTTAACAATACAGCCTGAAAATATTTAAAAACATTTTGTGTGTACATTTTCTGTGGAATTTCAATGTTATTTTATTTTACCCCAGTTAGTCTATGCACCCCTGTGTTTTCCCATAATGGATTTATAGTTTGAATCAGATAAGAATAATTGAATATAATGCTTCAGTTTTTTCAATCACAAAGTTTTCTCTGTTGATAAGAATCCATTGCGCTTTCTGACTTTTTCAAATAATTTATTGTATTGCATATTCATCTCCTTCTTTATTCTTCTGAGTATACAATCTGTGGCATTCAGCACTTGCTTTTGTCTTCCTGTTTTGATTATAGAGATAATGGCAATACCGCCACATCTGTATGTTGGCTCTTTACTGATACTTCCAAGCCATAACATTTCAAAGTTCTATAGAGGGAAATACATACTTATTATATCCTAGGTAAATGGGTTTTTGCATCACAGTCATGAAGTTCTTAAGATCAGTGTTATGGTTCTCAACCAGTACTTAATTAATAAAAAAACGTGACATTTTTTAAAAGATAAGGGATACTACGTATAATAATGACATAATGCTATATATGTAATAGAAAAAATGGGATTTCAGCTTAGCTTGATTGATTTTTCTGACATTGCAAAATCACAACTACTTTCAAAATTTCAGAATAAATACTGAGAAATATATGATGGCCAGCCAGAACAATTTGGGGAAAAAGACTGTACAATGAGCTTATTATTATAAAAACATTTTAGTTGTGAATTTGTTTTGGAAAAACTGATATGCCCATTCCTTGCCTAGACGACAGTATTTACTGTTTTTATCTTTTTGAATCTACTGTAGACATTAGCACTATACTGTATGTGGGATTTCATTTTTTATCATTTCTCTTCCTATTATTCACTCCTCAGACCATCTCCAAAAAGGAAAACAAACAGCTATCATCCCCTGAGGAAACAGACAAGGTGGGTGTCACTTAAATGATTATCTTGACTTTTGTATGTTTTTCAAGGCTGCTTGGGGTAGACTGATGCATATTCCAATCTTTTTCCAAATTCAAACGATGCAAGTCACCCAATCATTTGTGATTGTTCACTTTAGGAAAATGCAAATATTGTTTGTTTGTTTATTTATTTACCATAATAACGATTGTTATTATTTTGCTAGAGAGCTTTAAACTGACCATTCACTATTTAATTTTTTGGTACTTCAATGACAAAACAGTGGAACTCAATAGCTAAAGGCCTGGCTAAACTAAGAGGCATGTCGAGCACTCCTTAAATGTTTCTTAGTTTAGCCTCCACCAAAAGCCATGTAGCGTGCAAACAATTTTGAAAGGTGAGGCACAAACATATTTCTCAGCTATCCGAGAAACACTACTTTGTCACTACAAAATTTGGCACGTGCTACGTTTTTCAAGGTGGCTAAACTAGGACACATATGTCAAACGCTATACTGTACATGTCTCCTAGTTTAGCCAAGCCTCAAAAAAGGACTTTTAGGAAACTTGAATCAGTTTTAGTTATCCCAGCTCAATTAATATGATTTACTTTAATTGGTTACCTCTATTGTTAGCCCAATAAAATTGTGCTCTATTGTTTTTGGCATAATCATGATCTCAAAGTAAACATTATTTTTTCTTTGTTTTTGTCAGCAATTTGTCTTGACACCAAGGACAGAGGCCAAATATAACAAGATCAATGAAGAATTTGATCAGATGATGAAAAAGAACTTCATCCCCCAACAATCGGTAAGAATAAAACATTATGTAAACACATGATAAGAATAGCACTCAATTTTTGCTGCTCTTGCTGAGAGCAAAATGGGAACATGTGCAAGCATGGGCTGCCTTGTGGGTTAGCACGCTGGCCTCCCACCATTGTGACGCATGTTTAAATCCTGCCTCTGACCTAGACACATGCCTTGAGGCAAATTTGATGTTGCAAGTTATGCAAGTTTAGCTTGTATCTTGAAGCCGCACAGCACTGGCCAGAAGCAAAGGGGTTTATGTAGCATAAAAGAACCACTTGCGCCATGATAAACCCTTTGTCTGTGACCAGCCCGTGACAGTGCTTACTAACAATACACACAAAGTATAACTGGACCAGTATAACTGGAACATAATTCACCCATTTAATTTGGGCCTTAAAATTGCAATTTCACAGGGCTTTCATTAACTTTCAGGGTAGGCGGTGGAGATTGATAAGTAGGGGCTAAAAGTCATTTATAATTTTTTTATAGTTCAAATAAAACTTAAGTCGACTTTTTAAAAAAAGTAGCCTGCGCTCGATGGAAAATAGCCGGTGCTTCCACTGGCCGCCGGGGCCTAATAAAACCCCTGTTTCATTTAAATTAACTGTGGATTTCATTTTCGCTTTGATGTTTTTTTTCTATAGAATGCCGGGGGTGACTACCCTTCTCAAATGCCAGTGGCGATTCCAGTTCAACACAGCAATAGCAATGACGACAACAGTGGCTACTCTGTCAGCCGAAGCAGCAGCGTGGATACCATCGGCAGCAACTCAGGGATGCCAAACTCCAGTGGGCGCATATCAACGGGAACTCCAAATACCAGTGCTGCTGGAGCACTTGCTATATCTGGTATGTGGAATACTGTGTGATGTCTTTTTGGGGATGAGGTTGGGATGGGGTGTGTTTATTGGGTGGGAGGGGCATGTGAGCTCACTCTCGATGAATGCAGTGAACTCCAAAGGGGAAAAGAACCATGATTTCCCTATAGTGAAGGCAAATTGGTGATTTCTAAGCCCTGAATAAATTTTTGTAGCTTGGGAATGCAGTTCTTTGGAATAGTCTCCCTGTAGGTCAAGCCAGACAATTTGAAGTGGAAAAACTAGGAAGACTAGAGACAAGCTGTATAAAAAAGTAGATGGTCTGCTTAGGGGTGGTCTGTGTTTACTCCGATGAAGGGCTAGCGCTCATAACGTCATTGTAACTGTGCTGTTCACAGAGGCGTGCAGCATACTTTTTCAACCTTTTGTTGATTTACAGACACTCTTAAAGTTTTAAAGCTTGTTCTTGTCTTGGTATCAAGACTAAGGCCTAAAGAAATCTTATCATTGTTTACTGGATAAATACAAAAAGTAGGTCTTATTTTGTGAAGGATTCACATCATGTTCTGGATGTGTTTTTGTAACAGTAGATCAAATACACTCCCAATAACAAAATCTTATAACGACAAAAAAAAGATCGACACAGAACAACTCACTGACTTTTAATTTCCCTTGATTACAGAGCAAAGCTATGTGTAAGCATGCGCGCCTCTTCAGCTGCCACGCCCATCCAGCGCCCATGCACCCCTACTTATACATGGAGAGCTGCCCCAACAGTGCAACTAACCACTTACTAACTGACCGCACTAGAAACTTTTCCCGACTGTACTTCCAGCACCCATGCACCCGAACAGTACATGGAGAGCTATTGAAACAGAGCAACTATTTTCCAAGTGGACTGCGCTGTCTGTCTAGAGACTTGTCCAAATTATACAACAAACCATACAAATATCCCCATTGAACTTTAATTACTTTAATCATTAATTAATTTCATCAATTTTTTAATGTTTCCTTGGTAGCCCAAAAAGATATCGATTTTAAACTCTTATATTATTTCACATTAATGCCTCTATATAGTGAAAATACCACTTTGGATAGCCGCAATCTCAACTTTTTATGTCTCTTTTAGAATACCCTTGCTTCCTTCCCATTGTACAGTGATTTGTATGGGTTTTATGAGTGCCCCTTCATATCTATATGTCAAACCACAGCAGAGGTTAATTTGCTTGTATGGTCCTTTGCTTTATTTCATTTAAAACTTTTGTTGTTTGTTTTTTATATTTTTATTTCTTTCAGCCAGCATGTTTTGTGCACCATATCATTTTATAGTTAGCCAAAATACTTTGACTACCCGCTGTTTGAAGAGCTTTTCTAAAACCTCACTGTTCTTCCATACCTTTTTATCTAAGCACCTTTTTACCCTAGCATTTATAAGATTATGGAATTCTTTGCCCCCTCTATTGAAAAATATTGGATTATCAGAGCTCTTACGGGAATGTACAATTTTTAGTTTGAGTTTTTGACTTTGGAAAAAAAAAGAGTTTATAGCATTTTGCTTTCTGCTATTAAACAGTTTATAAGAGTAATATTTGTATTTGCAGATAGTGAAGTAAGATATATGTTTTAGTAGCTTCATAGTGAAGTATGAGTACTTATGCTGTAGACTTTATCAAGGACTGTAAAATAATAATAAGCTTTACATTGAATTGCTTATTTCTTGGTAGTGGATCAGATCTTTAGACTAAATGCCCGAGTAGCTAATTTGTTTGTCTAAATTTTGACCATCATTTTTTTTCGTTTAGTGTAAATAATGGTAGTGCATTTATATCATTGTCTTAAGAGCTGACATTAATGTTCTGTTTTATATAGCTCTTTAAGTGAATGTTACGCTTGTAAATATAAAGAGTTTACTTTTTGAAGGTTGATTCTCACTGGAACGCATTAGCAAGACAAAGCAAGTGCCTGCGTTTTCCCTTGCGTTTGCCCTTGCGTCCTAGTGAGAATCGAACTTATTGCGCTATATGCTTGTCTCTCATGTACTGTACTGTCAGTACGGGGAATGCTTTTTGCAGTGTATTATTTAAATAAAGGAATAAATTATTAAGATAAAATCACTATGTTCGTTGAGTTTTCGTAATGAAAAAGTGTAGCATTGAGTTCATTGTGTAGATGAGAAATATAGTCGTTGAGTTCATTGTATTCGTTACTCATTTAGTGCGTTTGGATTTGATTTGCGCGTAGGTTTGCACTTGAGTTTTCGGGTTTACACTTTGCACTTGCGTCTGCACTTATGTGCGCTTGCGTTTGCGCTTGTGTGTCCACTTTTGTTTACGTTCATGTTTGCTCTTTGCGTTTACGCTCATGCGTGCACTTGCATTTACGCTTATTTGTGCACTCGAATTTACGCTTATGTGTGCGCTTGCGTTTACGATTATGTATGCACTTTGCGTTTGCGCTTATTTGTGCACTTGCGTTTACGCTTATGTGTGCACTTTGCGTTTGCGCTGATGTGTGCACTTGCATTTACGCTTATTTGTGCACTCGCATTTACGCTTATGTGTGCGCTTGCGTTTGCGATGATGTATGCATTTTGCGTTTGCGCTTATGTGTGCACTTTGCGTTTGCGCTGATTTTTGCACTTGCGTTTGCACTTATGTGTTTACTTTGCGTTTGCGCTTATGTGTTTACTTTGCCTTTGCGCTTATGTTTGCACTTGCGTTTGCGCTTATTTGTGCACTTGCGTTTGCGTTCATGTTTGCCTTTGCGTTTGCGCTTATGTGTGCATTTTGTGTTTACGCTTATGTGTGCACTTGCGTTTGCGCTTATTTGTGCACTTGGTTTGCGTTCATGTTTGCCTTTGTGTTTGCGCTTATGTGTGCACTTTGTGTTTGCGCTTATGTGTGCACTTTGTGTTTACGCTTATGTTTGCACTTGCGTTTGCGCTTATGTGTTCACTTTGCGTTTTTTTGCTTATGTTTGCACTTGCGTTTGCGCTTATGTTTGCCCTTGTATTTACGCTTGCACTTGCGCTTCTATTTGCTCTTGTTACTCCGCTTCTCTTGCGCTTGAGAAATCATGGAATCACGGTGGTTCCATGGGATCTGTAGAACAGCTCTTTTAAAGACCGCATTCACTAGATCCGCTACTGAACGAAAGGGAAGTGATCGAACGATTCCCTTACTTCCATCTTCCATCTTCATCTTCACGCTCAATTTAAACGCGTGTAAGTTCTGTGTCTCCGCTCCCTCTTCCTTTTTCGGGTTTTCTTCATACGTGAAATAAAAAGCCGGCTTAAGAGCGAAATGATAATTGTCCTAAGAGTAACTTCCATTGTAGAATAGATTGAATTTCACAGTGATTCCTGTGGATTCAGCCATCCCATTTATATTATTGATGCTTTTGTGCTAATATTCATACTATTATTTTGCCACAATTCTCAGTAAATACCCCTTCTTTAGTCTGCCCTAAAGAAGTCTTATTAAAGACGGACATTTGGCAGAGCCGACAGCCAGTTTTCGGTGGACCATATTTATACCCTGGTAAAATGAACACAACTATTTAGATGTTTTGATTGATTTATGGTGATGATGCAAAAGAAAGCGATAAGCATTGAATGTCCTTGTTGTATCATAACATTGAATGTCTTGCTGATCATCAAAAATATTGAATATTCTTGTTGTAACGTGACATTAAATATTCTTGTTCTACCATCATGACCATTAAATATTCTTGTTGTACCATTATAAACATTTGATATTCTTGTTGTACCATCATAAACATTACATATTCTTGTTATACCATCATAACCATTACATATTCTTGTTGTACCATTATTAACATTTAATATTCTTGTTGTACCATCATAACCATTACATATTCTTGTTGTACCATTATAAACATTTAATATTCTTGTTGTACCATCATAACCATTACATATTCTTGTTGTACCATCATAACCATTACATATTCTTGTTGTACCATCATAACCATTACATAATCTTGTTGTACCATTATTAACATTTAATATTCTTGTTGTACCATCATAAACATTACATATTCTTGTTATACCATCATAACCATTACATATTCTTGTTGTACCATTATTAACATTTAATATTCTTGTTGTACCATCATAACCATTACATATTCTTGTTGTACCATTATAAACATTTAATATTCTTGTTGTACCATCATAACCATTACATATTCTTGTTGTACCATCATAACCATTACATATTCTTGTTGTACCATCATAACCATTACATATTCTTGTTGTACCATCATAACCATTACATATTCTTGTTGTACCATCATAACCATTACATATTCTTGTTGTACCATCATAACCATTACATATTCTTGTTGTACCATTATTAACATTTACTATTCTTGTTGTACCATCATAACCATTACATATTCTTGTTGTACCATCATAACCATTACATATTCTTGTTGTACCATCATAACCATTACATATTCTTGTTGTACCATCATAACCATTACATATTCTTGTTGTACCATTATTAACATTTACTATTCTTGTTGTACCATCATAACCATTACATATTCTTGTTGTACCATCATAACCATAACATATTCTTGTTGTACCATCATAACCATTACATAATCTTGTTGTACCATCATAACCATTACATATTCTTGTTGTACCATCATAACCATTACATATTCTTGTTGTACCATCATAACCATTACATATTCTTGTTGTACCATCATAACCATTACATATTCTTGTTGTACCATCATAACCATAACATATTCTTGTTGTACCATCATAACCATTACATATTCTTGTTGTACCATCATAACCATTACATATTCTTGTTATACCATCATAACCATTACATATTCTTGTTATACCATCATAACCATTACATATTCTTGTTGTACCATCATAACCATTACATATTCTTGTTATACCATCATAACCATTACATATTCTTGTTGTACCATCATAACCATTACATATTCTTGTTGTACCATCATAACCATTACATATTCTTGTTGTACCATCATAACCATTACATATTCTTGTTATACCATCATAACCATTACATATTCTTGTTGTACCATCATAACCATTACATATTCTTGTTGTACCATCATAACCATTACATATTCTTGTTGTACCATCATAACCATTACATATTCTTGTTATACCATCATAACCATTACATATTCTTGTTGTACCATCATAACCATTACATATTCTTGTTATACCATCATAACCATTACATATTCTTGTTATACCATCATAACCATTACATAATCTTGTTGTACCATCATAACCATTACATATTCTTGTTGTACCATCATAACCATTACATATTCTTGTTGTACCATCATAACCATTACATATTCTTGTTGTACCATCATAACCATTACATATTCTTGTTGTACCATCATAACCATTACATATTCTTGTTGTACCATCATAACCATTACATAATCTTGTTGTACCATCATAACCATTACATATTCTTGTTGTACCATCATAACCATTACATATTCTTGTTGTACCATCATAACCATTACATATTCTTGTTGTACCATCATAACCATTACATATTCTTGTTGTACCATCATAACCATTACATAATCTTGTTGTACCATCATAACCATTACATATTCTTGTTGTACCATCATAACCATTACATATTCTTGTTGTACCATCATAACCATTACATATTCTTGTTGTACCATCATAACCATTACATATTCTTGTTGTACCATCATAACCATTACATATTCTTGTTGTACCATCATAACCATTACATAATCTTGTTGTACCATCATAACCATTACATATTCTTGTTGTACCATCATAACCATTACATATTCTTGTTGTACCATCATAACCATTACATATTCTTGTTGTACCATCATAACCATTACATATTCTTGTTGTACCATCATAACCATTACATATTGTTGTTGTACCATCATAACCATTACATATTCTTGTTGTACCATCATAACCATTACATATTGTTGTTGTACCCTAGGCACATCACAACAAAGCATGCATGACTTAGTAGCAGCTGCCGAACTGAACAGTGCAAAAGCCATGGTGGCACAGCACAATCAGCGTAGTACCACCCCCGCGGGAAACGATCCAAGGAGCTTCACCACCCCCTCCCCCATGCACAGCGGCCGTAACTCAGTGTCCCCCAATCCCCAGGCGATGCCCATGACGTCACGGCCGCAGCTGAAGGTGGTGATACCGTCTGCGGGGCAAGGATTACAAATGGTGGGTGCTTTCTCTGTGCTTGATCCAGTACGGAAGCTCAAGCCAGAAAATCCGCTTTCGAATCTGAGTCAGGGTTTCTAAGTAGTGCTGATCAACCACTATGTTGTTATGTTATTTACATCTAAAGGTACAACAGTGTTTTCACAAGGAAACATTAAATTAACCATCAACGATTTTAAGTCTTTAAGATTTAAGATATTGATATTGATGTTATGACATTATTTGATACGTCATCAGTTATAGCCAAATTCGTTGTTGCGGCGAATCCAAAATTCCTTTCTTCGTTTTGTTTGGAAATAACGCATATTCAGACACAAGCTTTGGGGGCGGTTTCTCTGGTTTTGCTTGTTTGGTTTGATTGACAACGCGCTTTTCCAAGACGAAGAAAGGAATTATGGAGTCTGGGAGGTCGCACAACAACGAATTTGGCTATAATCACTTGCAATAGCTTATGGAAATTGATGTTTTTTCTTTGTGACTCGGTCTCTCCTCTAATAGCAGATTGTTGAATAAACCATGGCCAACAAAAACTCATGAATTAATATACCTGTATCATCTCCATAGACTTCGCGGTCAAGTAACCCCCAAAACAGCCAAGGGCAGAACTACACCCTCTCATACGGCCAGCAAACAGACACCCTCTCCCTCTCAACCCCTGTCATCTCCATGGCAACGCCAAGCATGCAAGGCGCTCCACCCTCCTTCCCGTCCGGGATGCCGTCTGCTATCGCTGATAACTTCCATCTAGACAGCGCGGACACGTTAAAGCAGCTCGCGCAGTTTCCGGCGGGGCTGTTACCGCAACAGGCTGCCTTGTACCAACAGCAGCTCAGTCTACAGGCCATCAACTTACTGCAGGGGTAAGGAACTTTCTTATTGGTTATCGGCTGAGTGGCAGTAGCCAATGGGAGCCTTTTATTTTTCCGCGGAAAGCCTTTAAGTTGTTGGAAAACGTATTGAATAGACCGTTTTCACGATGTTGCGCGCGCAACCAAAATGCCACAGACTGGCGGGCCACAGCGTATGAAGTGGAGTTTACAGACGATCAGGGGCGTACGCAGTCTATAGGCCTGCAGTCACTGGTCTGCAAAAAAAATTGGCGATCTTATTTGCATAACTAGGAGAAAAATCAAATGTTTACTCATTCATTTTTATGTACGTAGTTTTATATATATGATGAGGAAAAAAGCTATAATTTTCTTAATCATGGTAGTCTAGGGATGATTTCCAAACATATTGTTATGACGTTGAGGGCGAGGCGACGACTGAAGTCCTACTTCAGATCGAATATGACAGAGGATCGTGTAATATTCTCAAAAGTCTGACGCATTGACGCCAATTTCAAACCCAAAAGCGGAATCTATGACATCTTCACGGGGATGCGGAATAAGGGGCCACGCCCTCATTCAGCTTCTGAATGCTTTGACTGCAATTTGTTAAAACCCTGCGTACGCCCCTGACGATGCTATAGCGAATGCTGTCAGAGTGCTTCTTTCGCGCAGTATTTGGAGTCAAATTCTCTTTTGTCCGCATTTTGGATCAGCTGTGGCCCGCCAGTCTGGCGTTTTGGATGCGCGCGCAACATCGTGAAAACGGTCTTCTGTTGGCATGTTTCTTACCCCTCCCCTACACATTTTGGTATGTTTTTACAACCTGCTCCTTCCCCACCCCTAACCTTTTTTTTTATGTTTTTAACCCCCCCTTGTCCCCTCTAAGTAGAAACCTAGCCCTAGGAGCAAACCTCATGGGTAACCGCCTGACCGTGCCAACATCTAGCCACGGACTGCCTTTCATAAACGTCAAAACCGAGCCGTCCAACGATCCAGACCGATCTTCTCCCAACTCACGACCCTCCTCCGTCTCCCCGACGTCGCCATACGCTCGGAAAACGCCGAGCAGAGACGGACGCGAGGTCGACAAAGCCGACAGCCTGGCGAAGCGACAACGATTGGATCCCTCGTCTGCGGCGAACGGCTGGCCGCGTTAGCTTAAAGAGAGGTCACGAGCTCCCTGTGCATTTTAGGTAGGGTTCGCAAAGTGTGACCGGGCCACAACTATTCGAGCGCTTGAAGTGCATACATAGTTTATATCTTATTTTTTAGATGTTCTAGAAACGATATTGCTCTATGTATATTACTGGCCTTCGTTAAGGTTTAATTTACTGTAGCCTTGGTTAGAAAAAAAAGCTCTAGAATTTAAAGTTTTTCTAAGATCTTTTCCATAGAAGGTATATTTGTATTTTTTTTGCATTTTTTATTTCTTCCCTATCCTTCTTTTCCTTGCTTTCTATGTGAATTTCTACGGTAAAAGAAGAAAGAAAAGAAAGACTGCCGACAAACTCAATTTGCCTCACGATCCCTTAATTTATTTCTAGAAAACCTGAAATATAACTGTACCATAGCACTATTATAGATCCACCATAGCTATTTAACGTCTTATTTTTAGACTTTATCACAGAAAAAATTCTTAACTCAAAGAACCTTTCCCTACCCAGCCGACATTTGTCCGAGTTCGCTCGTTAATTGGTCGACTCGTTTTCGGACTATATTCGGCAAGTGATCGTTAGGGCACCCTCCTAGCAGTAGTGAACCGTCTGTGGTGGCAGTTTGTTTATTCTTTAGACAAAAGCAATAATTAGTTCGCTTACCTTGTTATTACCGAATTCAATTCGTTCACAAATTATTCTATTCATTATAAAAAAAAATATGACGCGTTTTTTTCTTGGCAGTTGAAATGAAAAAAATTATATTATACTAACAAGTTTCTGGTCTGTATTTTGCTGAAAAGTGTTAAACTACTTAAAACAATCCACAATTTTCCTAATCTTTGTATATACAGTGTTCGGAATTAATTATATCCACATTAGCTCTTTGTTTATTCAAAAAAGGTTTTTGCGTGATCGTCATCCTATGACGTTGCTTGTACAGATTATTCCATAGAAGATTTATTAGTTAACTATTTGTAAAATGTAATTATGGTCGTCAGTCTTTATAAAACAGTGAACACTGCATGCAAAAGATTTTAAAAGGGTTCGCTCATTATCTTGTCTGCGCATCTCGTGTGCGCAACTTTCACGTGGGCCGAGGTTTATTGTTTCCATTCCTTAAGGGAGTGTTCATCAAATACCCTGAAGGGAGTGTTCCTTATAATACCCCCTAAAAGAGGGGGGGATGGGCTCTGATTTTTTATGACTTCTACTGAAATCGTATGGCCTCGAGTGGGGCACCAAAAAAACTGTAGTGGGGCTCTGAAAGGTGTCCTATGTCCCCCCCCCCCCCCAATCAGGATATTTAATGAACACTCCCTAAGGGCCAAGAAACCATGAAGATCCATGTTCGATTCTTCATTCAATCTCTCGCTTCTCATGAAATGGCAGATTCTTGCGAAAATCATGGCCTACGGAATACTCGAGGCTTAGACCTTATCTAGGTAAAGACGAGAAAGTGCTTTTAAACTTAATTGCCAAAATCTAGCCCTGTTTTTGCATCGTACTGTGACACTCCTAGGTAGTATGTCCAACTTGCGTGACCAGATTGCGTGAACAGCTTGCGTGACTTTGCTGTTTTAGCTGTGTTTTTATTATGATAACTTTTTTTATTTTAGAATTTGTAGTACTAAAAGTCCAAGCAAAATTATTATTTAATTGGCATAGGCTTTCTTGCCAAGAAGAACGCCTCTTAAAACACATAAAAGCGCATATGATTCAGTATAATTAAAATGGCGACATAACAACAATAGTAATAATAGTGAGAGACCCCACGACACTTATAGTTTTACCATCTATATATTATATGTATAACAGCTTGTACATAGCCCATCTTCAGTGTGTCGGCATAATAGTGTTTTTATTTCCGCCTCGAAGGCTGGCCTTCGTGAGCGCAAGTATAGTTACATATGGCAGTGATATACTCTTGTCTGTCAGAGTGACCATGGTCGGTTTGTAAGAGTGTGGTTATAACTTTATTTGGATATGTGTTGCAAATAAAATAATCTCGAGACAGTTTTTGTATATCGTGAGTCTCACCCACGAATCGGGAGAAAAAAGCGTAGGGGGACCTGAGGGTGGGGTCAAATAGGCGACTTACACTTAAAAATCCCTTTATCACTTTCTTGAGTGGCAAACTAACGCCAGGTTGGTTTACCACTGATTTCTGCAGCCGTCACCTCAGATAGCGACGAAAAATTGAATCCTTCAATAGCAACTTTCTGGCTGATTTGTAAGAGCTGAATACGTCCTTTTGTTTTTATTTGATGCAAAAAAAAAGAGGGCGTCAACAAAGACGTCACGTGATTTCTTGGCTATTGACAACGCCCCCATTGCCATGACAACGCTTACTTACTGCGGCTCGTCAGGATACCAACGTCATTTGTGACAAACCAACACTGTTGTCCGATATCAACGTCACTATGGTATCAGGGACGCATGTTCAAGACGCCGTGTCTTGTCTGTGTAGCGCGGTGCTAAGTTTCAGGCTTTGAGGCATCCTCTACACACCGTGTTTTGTCTTTTCTGAGTAGCGCGGTGCTAAGTTCGGTCTTTGAGGCCACGGCAACATACCGTGTCTTTTCTGAGTAGCGCGGTGCTAAGTTCGGTCTTTGAGGCCATGGCAACATACCGTGTCTTTTCTGAGTAGCGCGGTGCTAAGTTCGGTCTTTGAGGCCACGGCAACATACCGTGTCTTTTCTGAGTAGCGCGGTGCTAGGTTCGGTCTTTGAGGCCACGGCAACATACCGTGTCTTTTCTGAGTATCGCGGTGCTAGGTTCGGTCTTTGAGGCCACGGCAACATACCGTGTCTTTTCTGAGTAGCGCGGTGCTAGATTCGGTCTTTGAGGCCACTGCAACATACTGTGTCTTTTTTGAGTAAGCGCGGTGCTAGGTTCGGTCTTTGAGGCCACGGCAACATACCGTGTCTTTTCTGAGTAGCGCGGTGCTAGGTTCGGTCTTTGAGGCCACGGCAACATACCGTGTCTTTTCTGAGTAGCGCTGTGCTAGGTTCGGTCTTTGAGGCCACGGCAACATGCTTTGTCATCTATCGTCTGTGTAGCGCGGTGCTAGGTTTCAGGCTTTGAGGCCACCGCGACACGCAGTGTCTTGTCGCGTCTCAGTAGCGCGGTGCCGAGGTCGATCAACAGCTCCCAGTACTCCATGATGGAAAGGACAGACATGCCGACAAACAGGCCGAGCTGACCGCCAACATCAGCCACCAGATTTGAAAACTGCAATTGAGAAAAATAGTGATTTGGTTTAGAAGCTTCGTAGGGTGAAGCCAACTTAGGACTGCGCGGAAACTGGGGACGAAGGGCACGTGGTGATGCGCACGAATCGTTATGTTACTGTAGACACAGGAAGCCCGCGCTGAGCGACATGCGCATATCAAATGTCATGTACCATCGCCCGGTATACCCTACCCACGTGATCATACATGACATGACAATCGGATTGTGCAGGATCGTCACGCTCTCTACCACCGCTAACACCTCGTAACCAAGTCTCTTCTTGTAACAAGGGTAGTGACGCTTACCTCGTAACTAAAAGTCTCTGTTTTTATTGTAATGCTCATGTCTTTGAAGAAGATATTAACCGCTAAAAGGTTACCTCTGCAATTACAGACAGAAAGTTATTGTAAGAGGCAGCTTATTTAGAGACGGCCGTCTTGACGATACCCCAATAGTATCCCGAGAAATCATCGAGCACTCCACGACACGCCTGTGAGCTTTAGACATACGATCGAGGAAGGTTTTTACAGTAAAATTGTTTTAGCAGATACAACAAAATTGAGCACCCCCCTAAATATAAAAAAGAATAATAGTAAGTATAAAAGCTTATCCCCTCTGCCTTAGCGAAAACCTATCCCCTCTGCCTTAGCGAAAACATCCAGTCCATATTCAACTACCTCCTACGCTCATAACCCGAAGCATCCCGAGTTTTCGCCGAAAATGACCAGACAAAAAAACACCCCAGTCAAGATGTTTTAACCGACTTATACACCAAACACATGACACCCACATAATGACTGAATGCAGGCAAAAAGGGTTAAATCTGAATCGCGAGGACGCTGTCGGCGTCTGTTACCTCGAGTCTGGAAAAGATGCGAATGAGCGGCTGGTGTTTCGAGAGTCATACGCTTCCTTCAAAAATGTCTACAAAAATAGGACAAAATATTAGTAGAAAAGACAAAGACTTTATCCGAAAGTATTATTACCCGTGTAAAAAGCGCTTGGGTTCGCCAATGTTTACAGCATATAAACAACCAACCCTGTGTCACTTTATATCGTGTTGACACTGCTCGCACGCTACGCTCCCTTGTGTTAGATATTCATTACAAGTTCATAGTTTGTTAATTAGTACTTTGATTCGCGACATAAAAACAACAGTGCTATAGATTTCCAAAACTTTGCTTTTATTTACGCTCATATTGGCTTATTCATTTGGTACCCATGAAGCACTGCGAGTTACAGCTCATGGTTCCGAGCGCAACCTAGCGATGGCGATGGTGGGGATGGTAATGGTGATGGTGAAGGTGAAGGTGAAGGTGAAGGTGATGGTGATGGTGATGGTGATGGTGATGGTGATGGTGATGGTGATGGTGGTGATGATGGTGTTGGCGATGATGGTGTTGGCGATGGTGGTGATGGTGATGGTGTGGCGACGGCGATGATGGTGTTGGCGATGGTGGTGTTGGCGATGATGGTGCTGGCGATGATGGTGTTGGCGATGATGGTGTTGGCGATGGTGGTGATGTTGGCGATGGTGGTGATGATGGTGGCGATGGCGATGGCGATGGCGATGGCGATGATGGTGTTGGTGGTGATGGTGACGGTAATGGCGATGGTGATGGTGGTGGTGGTGATGGTGGTGGTGATGGTGATGGTGATGATGGGGGTGTTGGTGTTGGTGATGGTGATGGTGATGATGATGATGATGATGATGACATCACAGCACCAGCGATGCTCACCCAATAAGGCTCACTTGGCCAAACACTGGTGGAAGCAGAAAATTCAAATTTCATTTCCCTGAAAAATGAATGAAAAGAATAAGATATAGAAATGTTCAGATACCTCTTATTTGTATGGATTAGCAATATTCGAGAAAAGCTCGAAGCAACTAGCACGTCATTTCGGAAGTGACTAGTCAATGCTCGTCAATCATTCTGTACTATTCGGCGGGACATAGCGAAGCGTGTGTGATCATGATGCGTCATGTGATTTGTGACGTCACCAATGACGTCACTAGAAGCAAAAAATATGCTGACGTCATCAAAATCAAAATATTTATATTTCACGAAGAAAACATGGCAACCAAACTCGGTAGGTGTCATGTAGGTGTCAAGGGGGATGCAACAATATGATCACGTGTTGTGTGACGTCATCGATGACGTCACTTGGCTTAACGTGACTTAAGCAAAAACGTGATTAAAAGCAAAAACATTTATATCTCTTGAAAGAAACATTGTTTCACAACCAAACTTGGCATGTGTCATATTTGAGAAGGGGGGTAAAAAAATGGATTTGTGACGTCATCGATGACGTCACTTAAAGCAAAAATATTCCGATTTCATTAAGAACAAAAATATTTATATCTCATGAACGAAACATCATATAAGAAAACCAAGCTTGTTATGTGTCATGAAGGTGTCAGGGGGGTGCACCAATATAGTCACATGATTGTGACGTCATCAATAACGTTACTAGAAGCAAAATATCCTGACGTCATCAGAATAAAAAAATATTTAATTTTATTAAAAAAAACATCGTATGACAACCAAACTTGGTAGGTGTCATGAATGTTTCAAGTGAGGTGCAATGAGATGGTCACGTGACGTCATCGATGACGTCACTAAAAGTAAAACCCAGATGCCGAGACATCGAATGACAACTAAACTAGTTATGTGTCATGTAGATGTCAAGGGTGGAGGCAAGGGAGCATAACAATTTGGTCGCGTTATCTTTAAAATAGTTGACGTCGTCAAAAACAGAAATATAATAATATTTCATATTTCTTAACTTATTAGGCGAAAATAAGCAAAGATTTCGTCATTTGGAGATTTTAGGGAATGCTAAAGCTATATATTATTGTTGTCGGTAGTGACTCGGTATCGTTTTTCAGTCTCTATCGGGTTCTACTCGGGAGTAATTCGGTACACTATCGGGTTCTACTCAGGAGTAATTCGGTACACCACCGGCAGCTTACCAACCTGCAAGCGGGTGGACAGCTGCATGAGTTGAAGTCAACAACTTCCTCGATGCATTTTCCTGCGACGAGAATAACAGGCATGACATTAGGCGACTGACCAAACTAGGGGGAGGGGTGGTTACGGACTCTTTTCGATCTGAGCTACAACAGCGGGAGGACAATTGATAAGGATGATCCTTTCCTCACAACTCCTCGCTTCTTCTATCTCCCTTTACACATAAACTCGCACTCATTAGTGTGGAGCAGTAATATATAGATTTAGGCACTGCCTAAAAGCGGAGCCAGCATCTAACGCCTTTTTGTGTTGACTAATAGGGGTAGTTTTAGGGGGATCTAGGGTCTATTAGAATGTTTTTTTAATAAAATTAAAAATCTGTCCATTTTTATATGAATTGTATTGGCCCCTCCAAATGGATCAAGCAAGCAAGCACTCAATAACATTCAATAATATTAAATATGCAGTATGAAAGTTAACAAATACTAAGCCTTGGTGTGAAAAAGGCTGTCAAAGTTCAAGGTGTCTTAGTCAACGAGAATGTTTTTCAAGAGTCTAATAGTCAATTCTTATTTCCCTTCATAGAAGTTCCACTATGTATATATTTTCTTAGCTTTGACCTTGTGAAGAATATATCAAGGATGTAACAGCACTCCAAAGATTTAGATGCCATACTGTAGTTTTCAAGTACCGCAACTGATTATTCTAAAAAATGTTATTAAACTCCACAAATATACCTCCTGTTCATGCATTACATATTGGTGCGCCCACCCATTGGCTAGTTGTTGTTAGAAACCCTGGATCCACCCATACTGGCTACTCAAAAATGAATGCAATGGAGGCAAATCCTAAATTACTGCAAGTGCTTTTAATTAAAATTCCAATTTCTAATTTCAAATGAAACCATGTTCATTGACCTATGTTGGGGGTACAGAGGAATAAATATACAAATAAACAAATAATCACCAAGCCACATGTGTGGAACATTATTAATCCATGTATCGCGTTCTACTGCGATTCTGAATATTCTGCGAACTCGCTCGTCAATAGTTACCATTTTCTGGCCTCCGACATTCAAGCTAACGGAATACATTTGGTGCGTTTTGATTGGTCTGTGCCTTGATTGAAAGCCAGTTTCGGTTAACGGGAGCCAGGAGGCGATGTAGCTGTTGGTCGTCGGAGAGAGCTCGCAGGATATTGAAAGCGGCAGTACTTGTGCTATGTAAGTACGGTAAACTTGTGCTTTGTGTTATTTGAATTTAGATAATGATATCTTACTAAGAGTTTTGTTGAAAGGGTCGCAGGTCTGGGCTGTGAGGCCAACTTGCATTCGAGACTCAACGCAACCGCACTTTTCCAGCGACTTCGCTATCAAGCAGCCGCGATAACAAGCCTACGAAAACCATCAACGATCATACCAATCAATCATACCAGGGACGCCCCTGGGGGCCAAATCCCTCTCTTCCAGCAGCAAAAAATACAGTAAATGAATGAGACATTACTAAAAATACAAGAGGAAATGTCTTCTTATGTGGTCGTTATTGGGCCCGCTTTTGTTATAAATCATGGTTACGTCCCTGCATACAAAGCTGATAACAACCCGATTTACAAATATAATATATATAAACATAATACCCCGATAAACTGAGGTGGATAAACTAAGCGCTACCCGACGTGTATTCGAGCGCTTTCCGTCATACAGACGAATGTCAAAACGTTGTCAACTGTCAACGGGCTTTGCGACTTGCATCCTTGCCCCTGGAGAATGAGAGTGGTTGTCTCTAGCGTGCGATGCATCTTACCTCGGCGCTGTAAATCTTATTCTTGTAGATGGTTGGAGTATCTATTGACTTGCAGCCGGTTTTGCTATAAGGCGAGTCCAAGCGGTACATGGATCCCTATAGAAACATCCCTATAACGCCACTTAAGAAATATCCCCTCCCCACCCACACACTTGTATAGAAGACAGGTAGACGATATTGTCTTTGGGAGCTATACTTGCCTAGACTCCCCCACTACTCCTCCTATACAACCTATACTTGCCAAGACTCCCCCACTACTCCTTCTATACCACCTATACTTGCCACGACTCCCCCACTACTCCTTCTATACCACCTATACTTGCCAAGACTCCTCCACTACTCCTCCTATACCACCTATACTTGCCTAGACTCCCCCACTACTCCTCCTATACCACCTATACTTGCCAAGACTCCCCCACTACTCCTTCTATACCACCTATACTTGCCAAGACTCCTCCACTACTCCTCCTATACCACCTATACTTGCCTAGACTCCCCCACTACTCCTCCTATACCACCTATACTTGCCAAGACTCTCCCACTACTCCTCCTATACCACCTATACTTGCTAAGACTCCCCAACTACTCCTCCTATACCACCTATACTTGCCAAGACTCCCCCACTACTCCTCCTATACCACCTATACTTGCAAAGACTCCCCCACTACTCCTCCTATACCACCTATACTTGCCAAGACTCTCCCACTACTCATCCTATACCACCTATATTTGCCTAGACTCCCCACCACACCTCCTTTACCACATATACTTGCTAAGACTCCCCCACTACTACTCCTATACCATCTATACTTGCCAGCCCTCCCCCACTACTCCTCCTATACCACCTATACTTGCCAAGACTCCCCCACTACTCATCCTATACCACCTATATTTGCATAGACTCCCCACCACACCTCCTTTACCACATATACTTGCTAAGACTCCCCCACTACTACTCCTATACCATCTATACTTGCCAACCCTCCCCCACTACTCCTCCTATACCACCTATACTTGCCAAGACTCCCCCAATACTCCTCCTATACCACCTATACTTGCCAAGACTCCCCCACTACTCATCCTATACCACCTATACTTGCCAACCCTCCCCAACTACTCCTTCTATACCACCTATACTTGCCAAGACTCTCCCACTACTCCTCCTATACCACCTATACTTGCCAAGACTCCCCCACTACTCCTCCTATACCACCTATACTTGCCAAGACTAATCCAATGGACGTAGCTTGTCCCGGTGACACCGTGATACCGCGTACAGCAGGTACCTCTATATCATCAGGATGGTGCACATCGACGATCGCTCCTATCGAGGGTGACACTGCGCCCATGTAGTCCCATTGCTCGGTGTTAAGCAAGAGGGAAAGGCCTGTGATAACACACAACTACCGATAAGTACCTGACACCGAGCACTACCTGACACACACTCGGTAACTACCTGACACACTCGAGCACTACCCGACACCCACTCGAGCACTACTGGACACACACCCGAGCACTTACCGAAACACATTTGGGAACTACATGAAACACTCGAGCACTACCCGACACCAACTCGAGCACTACTCGACACACACTCGAGCCCTAGCCGAAACCCACTCGCGCACTACCTGACACACATCAGTTACCACTTCATGCCCGTACCCAGGATTTTTCTTGTGGGTTGCGAAATCCGAAAAAAGTGGGCCTAATTTTTCCGGAGTGGGGGCGGGGGGTGAGTTCTCTGATAAAAATCTGACCACCGGCAGCACATTTTTCTTTTAGCGCGCGGACAAATACAACTTGAGCGTCGTCTTTGACACTCCGCCTAAGCTCGCTATTTCCTGAGAATCACCCGCTTTTAACTGAGTATCACCCGACCCACGGCGAGCTTTTCATGCACCATTGTGTCCCACTGTTAAATAATGTAAAATAACAGGGAAAGAACTAAAATATATAATAACTACCGAGCTACACGACACAAGTCGAGCATTAACCGACATATCCTCGATAGCACTGCCCGAAAATTAACCGAGCACTACCGACACACAACCGAGTACTATCTGTCCCAACTATGTCCCACTGCTTGTTGTTAAACAACAAGAAAAGAGCTGAGATAACACATAATTACCGATAACTACCCGAAACAAGCATAGTATCGCTCAAAATAGACGAGCACTGCCCGACACACAACCGAGCGCTATCCGACAGTGCTTGAACCGGAGACCTGAAAATTAAAATAATGCTATAGTTGACTCTGCAAAACAAGATAAGTAGTATAAGATCTCATCAGAGCAGGATCAATGTAACTATAAGGATTTACGGACTGCCCTAAAAGATGAGCCCTTTTGAGCCCTCAAGTCGATTCGTCACTTACCCTCCGTGTCACCCGCCTCAGTCACAGCCAAATCGTGTAACTTGCCGGAGTTAAACGTGAAGCAATTGCCATATTCTGGTGTAAAGATTTGCTCAAACCTGCCCAAAAAAATGCTACATTAAAAAACAGCTATAACAGGTCGTCCTTGGGCGTTCGTAGGTTATTTTAAATAATCTGCTATTATATGGTTATTCAGGGGCGGCGGAAGGGGGGGGGGGGGGGGTGGGACCCTTGCCCCCTCACTTCAAAACGATGTTTTTTTTTATTTTTACATTAATGCGCGGTAACGTGCAATTTTGTATCAAGCGTTACGTGTATAAAGTTATTGATTGTTAAAAGACGAGATTATATATATTTTTAAACTGTTTGTATTTATTTTTCAAACCTAGTTACCCCCCAAATGTCATCCTTGCAAAGTACCAAGAGTGAAAAAAGGATGCATTTCCGTCGGTTGATTTTAGGAAACATATGGGATATTTTTTATTAAATTTGGTAAATAAAGTATTTACCAGTATTTATTATTAAACTTTGTTTGCAGATGGTGATTTCGAGATTTAGATCATATGACTTCCAATATTTAATGAAAACAATAACAAATGTGTGGCTTAACTGGCTTTAAGGTAGGTACGCCGTCCTGTCAATTTCCATGGATTTGGACTTTTCATTTCTCGCTTCTTGCTTGGGTATTCTATTTAATTTGCGGTCTTCGCTAAGTGTGGGCGCAAGGCCGGGCTCATGTTATAGAGGCACACTTACGATGTGTTACACGGCTGCCCAAGCCAATAACAGCCAAAGATGAAGTCTTTCTCTTGATGGCCGAGCTCTGTTCTGGTGGTTGCATTCATACCCATGACCATCGACATCAATTTGTTTCTCATCTCCACTTGACCTATTGCCAATAAAGATTACCTATCAAATGTACTCTCCTTATTGACTTGAGATGGTTATATGTGTGTTATCTGGTTATGTCACCCGGCAAGTAACGCAAAGCAATGAAACATGATATTTCATAATGACAAGCTGCCAACTTGTTGGGAAATCCTAAACGGTCGCAAGGAAGTGTTAAGGCAAAAAGTTTCTTATTCTAGCTGAGGTGACCTCTTAAAGTTACTTGAGAGTTTGGAAATGAGCATGGTACTGAGAATGGTACCATGGGACCAGCGTCCTTAGTAGTGGTTCTATTTGTGATATAATGTAAGTACTGTCACTGAGAATGTTAGCGCAGGGCCAGCGTTGTCAGTGGTTCTATGTGTGTTAGTCTTCAAGTACTGTCACTGAGAATGGTACCACAGGGCAAGTGTCCTCAGTGGTTCTATGTGTGTTAGTCTGTAAGTACTGCCACTGTGAATGGTACCACAGGGCCAGTGTCCTCTGTGGTTCTATGTGTGTTAGTCTGTTAGTACTGTCACTGAGAATGTTACCACAGAGCCAGTGTCCTCAGTGGTTCTATGTGTGTTGGTCTTTGAGTAGTCACTGAGAATGGTACCACAGGGCCAGCGTCCTCAGTGGTTCTATGTGTGTTGGTCTTTGAGTAGTCACTGAGAATGGTACCACAGGGCCAGTGTCCTCAGTGGTTCTATGTGTGTTGGACTGTAAGTACTGGCACTGAGAATGTTACCACAGAGCCAGTGTCCTCAGTGGTTCTATGTGTTAGTCTGTAAGTCATGTCACTGAGAATGGTACAACAGGGCTAGTGCCCTCAGTGGTTCTATGTGTGTTAGTCTGATAGTACTGCCACTGAGAATGGTACCACATGGCCAGCGTCCTCAATGGTTCTATGTGTGTTGGTCTTTGAGTAGTCACTGAGAATGGTACCACTGGGCATTGTTTAGTGAGAGACTTTATTGAACCAACGAAAAACCTTTAGATCTACCAATGCCTACCTATGTAGTATAAGCAGAAATGAGTGTAAAATTATATACAAATCAAATCTGTGGTACGTTTCGTCTATAGATGCTGTTTGATCAACGTGATGCACTTACCGATTGCATTTGGCCCGCTGGGTTTCTAAAATAAAGCATATTTTTATTAACAAGTGCGCTTTTTACTTTTTAAAAAGTCAGGAATATTTACAAACAAGTATTGAGAATTTTTCATGATTCCTCCAAGTTGTCTGCTGTAAATTTGTAATTCAGTCACTATTTTGAAGGGCTAGTAAATGGCATTAACGAATATAAGCATTTTGACTTCTTGCTATCTGCGAGAATTTCGGAATGGCGAGCAAAAAAAAAAAATTTACTTGGCATTTTAGCGATACAGGGCAGAAAAATGCACTTAAAAATCCTGGAAAATCTTAGGTTTCAAAGTATAGGTGGTGAAGTAATGCCCCGCTTACTTTTATTTATCTTTAAATATTGCTTAGAGTTGTGTGTCGTATCGAGTGACAGTTCCGAAAACTAGTAGACACTCTAAAAGCAAAAGTTACCCCCCCCCCCCCCTTAAAAATAAAAATTAAGAAACGCAACACATATAAACAGAAAAAAGCATTCGAGTGTTAGTCTTTTTATTATGCTAGTTTTGTGAGCCATCGTATAATATGTTGGTCAGCACTCTCGAGAAACAGCTCAACTTTGTGAATCACCACGGCTCACATATTCTACATTAGCTTGCATATTGACGGTAGATTTTGCTCGGTGGCTATCATAAAAGAAAACCGTATTAGTGTAGCCAAGGTAACAAAATTACAGAATAAATAAAAAACAACATTAACGAAAAACATCAAATCGCCAAAAGGTGCAGATTAGGAGATATGTGAGTTATAAGGTTAAATTTTTAGCAAAAAAAAATAAATAATAATAACATGCATATATCTCTGAGGAAAATATACTTTTATCAATTATCAACTCACCAATAATTCCGTCAAGTTGTGTTCAATTATCTTGCTTTTTCTCACCGGGTTAAGGTTACAAACTGTTACTCCAGGGAAAGGTATTTCTTTTTTTCTCTCTGCATGCGACATCACGGTTATTTGGTGCTCTTTGTATTGCCCACATAGCTCCTTGATTTGGTATATTACATATCCAAAGCAAACGCACAGAAGAACAAGCCAAACTGTTTTGCGAATCGGATGTTTTGATCCGACAAGTTTTCCAATTCCATGCGCAGTTGTTGTTTCGCCAAAGTCCTTCAAAACTTCTTTTGGAGATCTCGGCATTACGCCGTATATTCACGAAAGCAACTAAATTTTGAATAAAAATGTCGTTTTGGATATTTCCTTAAAAAGGGTCTCTACAGTAAAACTGTTTCAAGTAGTGTTTATGGTGCACCGGCCTTTGTGTACCAACGGAAAGCTGTTAGCATATAAAAAAGGTGGCCACAAAAATCAGGGCATGCCGCGCTTGTTTCAGTGAAATCAATTTAAGCACCAGCCGGTGTCCTTAATAATTGGCAAGTTTGTACTTTTATTTCGTTTTTAATTAGAACCAGCTTTAGGATGTATCTATTAATAATTCTGTTTCTCAATCCGTTTACAATTGTAAGAATGTTTTTTTCTTTTAAATTGCCTGCAGAAACAAATTTGAATCAATGCATGGCATCAACAAAAAAAGTCTTCTTTTTCATAAAACGTTAACACATTTTACACATTCCAAAATTCCAGAGATTAACGATTGTCAGTTTAACGCCGTATTGTCACCAGTTTACTTCCGGAGGTCCGACGGGAACCTCAACCGTTAAAAGACAAAGGGATCTATTAAAATCCGAGATATTAAACAAGCCATCCGCTGTAAATTATCAATCACATCCTCAAAGAAACATCCAATAAACACACTGCTTTCAATATTTAAAAATAGTTTTCGCGTTTTCCGTTCAAAATCATCGGAGATTGTTACCTAATCGACCGGAAGCAAACTGGTGACAATGCGGTTTTAAAGGGAAAACAAACAAAGAAACGCAATCAACTAAGGACTAAGCGAACAGGGGTGACCCTTCCCTTGTTCCTTTGCGCTTACCCGTATATTTTTTACTTGTTTTTACTGACTTGAGACGCCTGGTACAAGGCAGAGTTTGATGAGTTTCGTGTGGCAGTTTACCCATTCACAACTCGTTTCTAATAGAAACAAACCCTTTTTTTGGGCTTGCCTCTGCGTTTGCGTCAAAGCAGGCTTAAATACGGCGGAACTAATTATATCTCTCAGATAGCTTACTTGAGACAGCATGCTGTTTCCAATCGCTCCAAGGGAAGCTATTTCAAAATTGTAACAAAGGTAGAATTAGGGCAAGGCGAAAAATGATACATCCTCTCCGTGGGTGATTACGGATTTTTCCTGGAACTAAATAATAGTACTTTGAGCATATATTTGCTAGCTATGACATAAATTATACGCACTAAACAGAGTCGTAGCAGGTCCCGTAAGATTGGGGGGAACAATAAAGAAACATGAAGAAAATATTAGCGGCACAGTCACGCCCTTACTGGTCATTTTCTAATAATTTTTGAAAATATTTAGGGGGGGGGGATATGCCAGTGCCCCACCCCCTGCTACGGCCCTGCTAAAAATTGGTCGGCCTCGAGAACTCATACTCGCCCCACGCTCGGCCTTAACTCGCCCCACGCTCGGTCATACTCGTCCCACGCTCGGTCATACTCGTCCCAAGCTCGGCCACACTCGCCCCATGCTCGGCCTCAACTCGCCCCATGCTCGGCCTTAACTCGCCCCATGCTCGGTCCGTCCCACGCTCGGTCATACTCGTCCCACGCTCGGTCATTCTCGTCCCACTCTCGGTCATACTCGTCCCACGATCGGCCACACTCGCCCCATGCTCGGCCACACTCGCCCCATGCTCGGCCACACTCGCCCCATGCTCGGCCTTAACTTGCCCAATGCTCGGTCATACTCGTCCTACGCTCGGTCATACTCGTCCCACGCTCGGTCATACTCGTCCCACGCTCGGCCATACTCGCCCCATGCTCGGCCACACTCGCCCCATGCTCGGCCATACTCACCCCTTGCTTGGTCATACTTGCCGTTTAATCGCTAAAGTTTATTCTGTGGGCCAAAACTGCAATCGAATGACCTCTGGCGAAAACTTTTAACAAAGGAGTAACCTGCTAACACATGTAAATATGTTGTTTTTATTTTCTTCATATGCGGATTCAGACCTATTTACAACTGTTTACGTAAACAGCAAAGATGTTTAGAGTTAGTACACACGATTATCTATGCGGCGGCGTAGCCAGGATTGTTGACAGGGGGGGGGGGGGGGGGGGGTCAAAAGGGACTTTCAATGCATTTTCTCCTGTATTTTAGATAATGTCTCATACATTTACTGTATTTTTGGCCTCCTAAGCCAAAACCCTTGCTACGCCCGTCTATGTGTGATCATTTTTCTACTTTATGTTATGTCGATTATAATATTCAATATTTTTACATAAAAATTATTTCAACACGAAAAGGAAGACATTACTTTGTAATTCATAGTAGTAGTCATATAATATAATGTACCGACGTTACATTTTTTTACTTCCTCATTTACAGTTTGGCAGTATCCAGAGGGCGTGGCAGTCTGCTATGTAGCGGTGGCAAACTACTCGTGGGTACTCGTGAGGATTTTCAAAGCCCAGGCGCGTACACAGAGGGGTTTGAAGGGCGCTCGCACCTCCCCTTGGCGGCTGAAAAGTGGGTCATTTCTTATTAAGGAATCTTTAAATACTATTCTATTTCCATATGATACCTATGACAGCGCACCCCCTCGGCCAATCCTGGGTACGCGCCTGAAGCCTGCTTAATTAATGCTATAAAAACTGCGATCCTTTGTATAATTTCACGCCTTTCAAACATCTCGAGCTTCTTGATACAAGCTGTAGCAATCAGGGGCGGATTACAGGGGGTATATTGGGTGAATATCACCCAGAATATGTAATACTCGTTTTTAAAGCTCATCCCTTTTTGCAAAATGCCGTAACAATGCCGAATTCCTCGTTGTTAGAAGCCGTCTCTTTTAGCAAAATGCCATAGCAATGCCGAACTCTTTGATGTTAAAGGCCTTGATCTCGTATTTGCTCTCTGGCTCTTCGCATCCACGTAGCACATACTTTAACTTGATCGTTAAGGTCAGGTTTTTCTGCAAGAAATCAAAAGTCCCATTTAAGTAACTGGGCTTCCTGTGTTTACAATTGGCGCGGGAGGTTGACGATTGTGCGTATGATTCAGGTTAAATTATCTCCCAAGGCGAATACGCCACACATGGTTTTCCCCCGAGGGAGGGAGGGGGAGGTGGGTCAGGATCTCGATCTCACCTTTAACCTTTGTATGTTGTAAATTTCGCTTATCCGCTCGACAGGGACTGGGGCAGGCTCTTTCTCAGGGGAGGAGTCGATCTTCCATGTACGTGCTCGAATTTCGTCTTGATACTCCCGCTGGAATAACGTGACACATTACGTAAGATCGTGTTACAGCACAGCAACAAGATTGCGCTACAGCGCCCAAGTATCGATAGACTTAAATATGCGTTACAATGCCCAAGTATCAATTGACTTAAATATGCGTTACAGCGCCCAAGTATCGATAGACTTAAATATGCGTTACAATGCCCAAGTATCAATTGACTTAAATATGCGTTACAGCGCCCAAGTATCAATTGACTTAAATATGCGTTACAGTGCCCAAGTATCAATTGACTTAAATATGCGTTACGGCACCTAATATCAATTGACTTAAATATGCGTTACAGCGCCCAAGTATCAATTGACTTAAATATGCGTTACAATGCCCAAGTATCAATTGACTTAAATATGCGTTACAGCGCCCAAGTATTAAGTGACTTAAAGATTGCGTTACGGCACCCAAGTAACAAGTAACATAAATATTGCGTAACAGCACCCACATATTAAGGGCTATAAAGGTTGCGTGACAACAAAACAAAAAGGACTGCAAGACAAGAAATCAGCGGTTGCATGACAATGTCTATAATCACATGACAACACCCCAACCAAAAAATGACAACCCTGAACATATTTCACACTGCGTGACAATATACAAAGTATCATAAATTGTGTAAACAAGAATAAAGTTGCATCACAACATGTGATATCACACCATCGTTTGCGTGACGATGCCTCAGTGTTACTATGTTTTGGTATGAAAGGAATAAGACCGACCCTTTTGTACCTGCTATCATTTGTAACATTGCCTAGAAACCATTGGGCTTGAATGGTTGTTGTTAAACGAGATTTAGTAAACCTTTGTTATTCAACGTTAAAATGAAGAGTTTGAAATTTTGCGCGAAATAAAAAAGAATTATTCTAACAACATTTCCTTGTTATTTTTGGCAAGATTTTTTCTCAATAGGTTTTGTGTTTACTTATCCTCATGTGCAGAGCTTTTTTGTTCGCTGTTTTCTTATGTGGAAAATAAACGAGCGACCACAGAAAGTTTTGCGCAGGAAGGTAGAGTTGGGTAGAATAGAGACCATGTCGCTTAAACGACCAGAGACAACTAAGAGCCCCCCTCCCCCACAAGTGCGTGGGATCGCCTTTTATACCGGAGCCTCGGGTTGAAGATGATTTGAGCCTGTAGTCACTAAGCGCTCAGCGGTCTTACCGGTACGACCTGCCTCAAGATGTTTGTCGTCGACGGGTGAAAATGGCAGTCTTGAAAGTCCTGGAAATAGAAACAAGAACGGCGTAAGAGATGAAACAGAACACTGGTCAGAAACCTCAACTTGCGCTTCTTACGCGCGAGTATATGCCAACGTGAAGGGGTAGCAAATGGAGTAAGAAAATTACCATTCCGTCTCTCCGTTTTTTTTTCTTTGTTTGTTTCTTTCAGTCGTGAAAAGATGACTTCGACTGTGGCAGGTGCCGTAAACTGAGAATTACGCGTGAAAACATGGCCTTTACTTTTGGCAGATCCCGTCAACTGAAAATCACGTGTGTAAACACGGCCTTAACCTGTGGCAGATCCCGTAAACTGAGATTTGCGCGTGAAAACATGGCCTTTACCTATGGCAGATTCCGTTAACTGAGATTTGCGCGTGAAAACATGGCCTTTACCTGTGGCAGATTCCGCAAACTGAGACTCGCGTCACAGATCTTTGTCTCGCCGAGCTCCAGCACGCGGAGACAGACCACGATTACGTTAGAAAGCCAGTTAGTGTGCTCGAACCGGACCTCGACCCGGCATCCACGGTGCTCGATCACGTGCTTTTCTGGTAACCCTGTGGTAGATGGGAAGCATTAGTGACGACAGGAAGCAGGGTGAGGGAGTCTTCAAAACGCACCCCTCCCCCTCCCACGCAAATCCAGCCTACGGGCCTGGCTAGAATCATGGTGCTAACTAAAATGGTTCAAGAAAACTCATGCAGGGAATCTAATCTTTTTTCTGCTTTTGCGGCAGACCCCAGAGCCACAACTCTCGTATAGACCACTCAGACGAAAGCAACGTGTTTGAAATATTTATGGGTGTCCAAATGCCCTTGCCGGCATCTAGGTCCAGTAAGCAGCACAATACACTATTAGTGGAGAATCCGGAGGGTGACGCAATAGCCACTTACTATGCAACTCCAGCCAAATACCGCTGCGCTGTTCTCGCTCCTCTTGCGGGCTCAGTTTTGGATCCACAGGGTCCCTGAGACTGAAAGAGCTTGAAGTCTTGCTATCGTACTGGGGTCGCTGACGCTCTGTGTACTCATCCATAGCGACCTCGTCCTCAACGTCTGCGGGCAAGGAAGTGGGCATGTCATACGATTTGTCACGAAATGTCACGCTATGGGCAATTTACGTCCGACACTACGGCACTCATACACTATCAAATGTGATTTGTCACGCCCGTCACCCTCTCTCGCGCTTCGTGTAACGAAATATGTAATGATACAGTGTGACAGCGTACAATGCACCCCAAACACGTCACCCTCTTTCGCGTATCGTGTAACGAAATACGTAATATTATGTCACATCATTGTACGCTGTCACACAAGGTGTCACGGCACGTCACGCTCTCTCTCGTGTCACGCCATACCTGCCGCGACTCGGTGCAGTACGTCTTCCACCTTCACGTCCAACGTGATGTTATTCAGGAGATGCTTCATATAAATGCCGTTACTGTCACTCTTTCGCTCGTATGCATCGCTCCCTTTACAGCTAGAAGGGCGAGAAAGTCCCGAGTCAATATCGAACAAACCCGAGGCATAATCCGAGCCAACCACCTCTACTATAATCCGATCACGATCCACCGCCGAACTAATCCGAGCCACCACTGAACTGATCCGAGTCCCCGCCGAACTAGCCCGAGCCACCACCGACCAAACTAATCCGAGCTAACATCGAACTAGCCCCAGCCACCACCGAACTAATCCGAGCCAACTTCGAACTAATCTAAACTAACATCGAACTAATCCAAACTAACATCGAACTAATCCGAGCCAGCATCCAACTAATCTGAGCCAACATCGAATTTATCTAAACCGACATCGAGCTAATCCGAGCCAGCATTGAACTAATCCGAGACACCATCGAACAAACCCGAGTGACCACCGAACTAATCCGAGCCGGCATCGAACTAATCCGAGACACCACCGAACTAATCCGAGCTTCCACAAAACTAATCCGAGCCACCATCAGAGTCGTCTAAGCAGAAATCAATGTGTAAAAAAACATGTAGTGACAGATTGACTCACGTGGCGTATCCAGTGACGAGCTGGGCGTCAAATGGAAAGGAGTAGGTTTCCATCTTGTAGGCCTGACTCGTCACGGCTCTGGAGGACACGTATAAGATGCGCGCAGAAATTTTGATGTCATGTCAACATAACATGTCTATTCGTTCAATTCGGACAAGGCTACCTCGGTGGTGGGTAACCGTGACTTATACATATTGAATTGACGTCCCTTCTAAAGGGGAACGGGAGATTAGTATACCCATGAAACCACGCCCTCATACCCCCGAAATAAAAAGGCATAGTATTTGTGTAACACAAACGCAAATCAACATCGCTAGACACGATCAAGAGCGCTTATCATGTGACTGACTTTACCCGTCAGTTTGTAGATACGGACTGCTCCACGCATTTAACAACCATCAGTGTGGGTTTGTGTGCAAGCACTGTCACTGAAGATGGTACCACGGGCCAGCGTCCCCAGCGGTTTTTTTACGCCTCTTAACACAGGTTAATAATGTGCAGTGAGAGACGGGACCCCCGGCTTAACGTTCTTATCCGAGGGGACGACCGGAACTCACAGTCTGAAAAAATCCCAAGTTGACCAGATCTGGGATTGAACCCTGGCCCTCTTGCTGGAAAGACAAAGATCGTACAACTGAGCTCATACCGCCACCAACCTCTTCCTGCAGATGTCCAGAAGGAAGATGTTCAGTTGAGTGCCGCGCGCATGCATCATCTCGAACACCTTCTGTACACAGACCGCCTCGTCAGGGGCCCAGTCCCTCTCGGCGTCTATAGGAACCATGTAGTTCTGGCCCTGTTCCTCGAAGCCATGGCCGGCGAAGTATAGCAAGCCGTAAACATTTTCACCGAGGAGGTCGAGGAATAAATTGATAGCCTTGTCCATCTCTACTCGGGTTAAGTTAACCTGGCGAGGATAATCAAGAGCCATCGTCTTTATTATCATCACCATCAATATCATTAACATCACTATCATCACCATAATCAATATCATCACCACCACCGTTTTGCCCGAGTGACATCTTTTTTTCCGTGTACTGTTTTATTTTTATTTTTTTTACTCTTCAATTTTAGAAAAATAAAATTGCCTGATACTCGAGCTATGTCATGGTCCTCACCATCATCCTCACTGTTATCATCATCATTTTGTCATTATCATCGTCGCTGTCATAGTCCTGGCTACGGACCTGATTGGTCACTGTCATTCAGGCTTGTACACAGGGCGTTGCACAGGGTGTGGGCCACAAGGAATCTTCAAATATTAGGCTTTTTTCATATGATACCTATGACTGCACCCCCCCCCCAGCTAATCCTGGGTACGTGCCTGGTCACCTCTTTTTTGCAAAGGGGAGAACCCATTTAGCAGCATTCAAGACAAGGTCAACCCACCATTGACACAACTTTAAAGTTCATGGAATTCTTCCTGAGGACAGAAGCCAGTCTTTGAGCATCACTACACGAATGGACCAATGGAGAGCCATCCTCAGGTAGATTGATGTAGTCACGGTTACCGATCACCAAGGCAACTTTGTCTGCAGCTGCAATCAAAACGCCAATCATTAAGTTTGTCTCTAAGCAGAGACGCAAAGTGCAAATGCAATCCTAACACAAGAAAGAGCTAGTCAAACCTGATTAAGCATAAAAATAAATTAGTTTGGTTTATTTGGCCTTGCGAACAGCACTCCAAGTGTCCTTGCTCCCTTTTACACTTCCCCTAGTTATCCTTTTTATTTTGTATCATATCTTGTATTCTCCTTGAATCATGGTACTAAGTCTCTTGAACAATTTCTTGGTAACTCAAAATCCTTAAAAATGAGTGTTCCTTTGCACATGCTAATGGCTCATGCAAGCACAGAAGTGCAAGAGTACTATTAACCAGGTTTGTTGAAATTTGCTTGTCTTTAAAGCCGCATTGTCACCAGTTTACTTCCGGTCGATTACCTAACAATATCTGATGATTTTTAACGGAAAAGTTTTTCAAAAACTTGAAAACAGTGTGTCTATTGGAAGTTTATTTGAGGATGTGATTGATAATTTAGAGCGGATGGCCTGTTAAATATATCGGATTCTAATAGATTCTTTTGTCTTTTAACGGTTGAGGTTTCCATCGGACCTCCGGAAGTAAACTGGTGATAATGTGGCTTTAAGTTTGCATGTGTTAAAGTTTGTCTGTGTTTTCCTTAGCCAAGAGAATAGAGGCAAATTTTAGCTAATAGCCTTTCCGTTGCTTCAGGTTCTAAGTGAGGACCAAAAGGGTTTATAATTAAACAATATAGGTAAATAACGTAATATAGCTAATGTATAATAAAGGTACAACAAATATTAATGGGGTTTGGTCATGTAGGAAAATATTTTGGAATAATTTCTACTATTTTGGGACTTCTTAAAATGTTCTTATTCTGTTGTCTCACCTGTCTGGGATAACTCCATAGATCTACCTACATCTTGAAACAACAATTTAAAAATAATGGTTAGCTACACTTTGGATTAATGAAGTTTGGCCTTTTAAATAAAACATGCATAAAAAAAAAAGAAAAAAAACGAAAAAAAAAAAAGAAATAAAGAAAGAGAAAGAAAAAAAAACTATATGAAAATGCCCTTCTCAAGGTAAGGTTATTTTATTTATCTATCTATTCGCTCATGTTTATTTATTTAAGAACATTTATTCATCTACTTACTTATCTATTAATTATGTAATATTTAACTGTCTAGAAGCTGTTGATTTGAATGGATTATACTGTACATTAATGTGATATACCTGGATGCTGTCCAGCATTTATGTCAAGCTGATCCGGTACTAAGAAGAGAAAAGAAAAAATACTGTATCAACAAGAATCTTGATGTGGCATTCAGTAACACCAGTAGTTGAAAGGAATAAACAATAATATACAAAGAATGTACTATGGGCCTAAGGATATCGGTACCTAGTTGAAATAAATCAAGAAAAATAAATTAAGTACATACAGGCCTGCAGGGTAGCAGTTGCAGACAGGGCATTGCCTGCGGTGTTGGACACACGGCATGTATAGTTGCCCTCATCTTGGAAGTTGAATGTGGGAAAATGGAGATTAGGCCGCTGCCCCTCATGTAATCTGCCGACAGGAAAAAGCAAACAAGCAATGAAAAGAAGAACGTTTTATTTGCAAGGAAACTTCAATATAACCACCCATAATCAAAGTCTGCCAGGAAAAAGCAAACAAGCAATGAGAAGCATAACGTTTTATTTGCAAGGAAACTTCAATATAACCACCTATAATTAAAGTCTACCAGGAAAAAGCAAACAAACAATAAGAAGAATAACATTTTAATTGCAAGGAAACTTCAATATAACCACCTATAATTAAAGTCTTTCAGGAAAAAGCAAACAAACAATGAGAAGAATAACATTTTAATTGCAAGGAAACTTTAATATAACCACCCATAATTGAAGTCTGCCAGGAAAAAGCAAACAAGCATTGAGAAGTATAACATTTTATTTGCAAGGAAACTTTAATATAACCACCCATAATTGAAGTCTCCCAGGAAAAAGCAAACAAGCATTGAGAAGTATTATAACATTTTATTAGCAAGGAAACTTCAATATAATCACCCATAATTGAAGTCTGCCAGGAAAAAGCAAATAAGCAATGAGAAGCATAACGCCCCTACTGGTAATTTCCTTATAAATTTTTACAATATTGGGGGGGAGGGGGGCACATGCCCCCAGTGCCACACCCCCTGCAACGGCCCTGAACCAACAAAGGGATCACTGCTTTGTGTAAGCTAATGAAAACAAAGAACAAGTTTTTCCTTGGATTCTTTCTTGCCTGTTAACTGGAAGCATATAAGTACAGATGGGAGAATATCTTTTTTGAGATGGCAAACAGTCCTACCTGAAGCCATCCTTGAACCACTGGAATTTGACAGGGCCTTTGGTTCCACAAGTGAGGTGATATCTGTGTCCAATAGGAATGAGAGCAGACTGGGGCTGTTGAGTGATGTAAGGGAGGGATGAACCTGTAAAAAATCAGGACAATTTGGACACACGTTTCTCACAAAAAAAGGTACCACTAAAACTTACTTTCAGGTAAGGGCGTCTCCTCTTCTTGTTCATGACCTAGTAAAAATATCAGGATATTATACAAATTACTGATAAAGTATTTATGTACTGTACCTGTTAGTGTCAATGATGACTATCTATTACTACCAATGATTGACTGAAGCCAAAAATTGTTGGACCAATCTAGCATATCTTGTTTTGTATAGTATATACACAATCTGCCAGTTCAGTGCTATAAACAGCTTAAGTGTCACAACACATGGCACTTTATCAAATATATCCTACATATAAAATTATGTGTATTGAGATGGCTAGTAAATACTTTTAATATGCTCATTTCACATCAAATTGGAGAGAATTCACTTAAATATGTGAGTAACAGCATGTAATATATTAAATGTGACTTTTGTGTCCTCAAACTTGTAGTCTTTGCCCCAACATTCACAAATAAATCTAAGGATGAAAGTAGCAGATCTAGGGGGAGGGTTTAGGGGGTTTAACATCCCCCCCTTTGGGCTGCCAGAAAGCTGTATGTAAAAAAAAAATTCCCCCCTCCCGCCTTTGTCACTAAGCCAAAGCCCCCCTTTAGGGAAAAGCTAGATTCACCCCTGGTTGACCTTGGCAAAATTCACTAAAAAAGCTCTGATGCTATCAGTGTCAATGTGAAATGCAAGGAACTTAGAGACATTGCTGTTAAATAAGGCTTCTTTAGTATCAAATCCACAGATCACTGCACAAGGGTTTTCCGTTATTATAGGGCAGCACCTCCCATGGTACCTGGTCTCATTTGTAAAGTATTTACCCCCTTGGGTCTACTCATTAAAGTTGCTAAATAATGTATCACTTACGTTGCACCCTCAGAACATTGACTTCAACCTCATAAGTCTTAACAGAGCCTATCCTGTTGCTTATGATGCAGAAGTATTTGCCCTGGTCCTGTCGGGATACCCTGTCTATGGTCAGGGTGGAGTCACACCCATAAGGTAATTCTGCACCATTTTTCACCCATTGATATTGAGGGGGAGGAAAGCCTGTGGCTCTACAAGTGAGCTCCAGCTTCAAGCCTTCTTGTACTGGAAGAGACATTGGTTGTTCTGTGATGACAGGGGGCTCTGTAATAACAAAGAGCAACAGTATACACAATTGCAAGAGTCAGCGACCATTTTAACATTTCCCAGCAAAATACCAAGTGTGTAAAAACATTTTAGGAGGAATAAACTGGGTGGGATGTATGTACCCATTATGTGGTTGGACGTCCCTGGGGACCTAGAATAGTCTACATTAGCTTATAATTACTTTGAGATATACTGTTTTGTATATTATCGTAAAAATGAAAGCCTTTCGTAGCTTGTATAGGGTAAAGCAAAGTACAACAAAAATTGGGCATGGATGGATGGATGGCCAGATGACGGGTGGACACAGAGACAAACAGTGATTACCATCAGGTTTCAGTAATTCCAAAGCCTCTGAATGCTCCATTAGCTCCAAGTACGACACCAGCTGCTTGACTGTCCTGCATTTTGTTCTCATGTCTTGAAGAAGGCACTCGGTAGGGCTACCACCCATGCGCATAGCTGCAAGTCCAAATTGGGAAACCTGGAAAATGGTAAAATCAAGTAATCTAATGTTACTATGAGTCGCTAGTGCATAAAAAATTTGTTACATCTATTGTTCTATATTTACTGAGCCTATTGTGCATAAATGCAGGGTACATGTTTATCGTTGGAACACAACTCCTCACCACTCCCTCACAGTATCCACCAAGTTTTTACATTCTTATATTAGACATGTAGTAGAGATGAAGTGTCTATACTTGTGGATGTTAGTTAGCTGAACCTAATGGAGATACCTCACATCCTCTCCCTCCCCTCCCCCTTGGCTCAACGCCTCCCCCCTGGCTCAACTCTTGGCTAAATATGCAATATATATACTCACAGGGGGGGGGTAAATAGGTTCGCGGATCGGCAGATTCAGTACTGAAATGCTCACGGATTACGGATTTTTATGATTATTTCAGCGGATTGACGGATTTTGGAAATATGGCGGATCACGGATCTGTTGACAATTTGGGCACGGATTTCGGATTTTGACTGTTTGACGGTCGAATTTCGGATTTTAAACGAATTTCAATTGATGCTATTGTTTATCTGTCAAACCATGCGGATCTAAAAAATATTTGCGGATCCACGGATTTGCCCCGAAAATGTAGCGGATCGGCGGATTTACATACCGCTATTCACCCCTCCTCACACCTTACACCTGCCCCTCTACCCCCTCCCCCCATCCCCTGCTTGACCCTTGGCCGCATTTGCTGTGTGTATTACCTGCAATTGAGAGTAGGAACCCTCTGGCATAACACTTATCAGTCCTTGCCAGTTCAAGGTCTTATTGTATGGATCATCCAGCATGGCCGACAGCTTGTGTATTATACTGTAAGGAAGCTCACGTATTTGAGCATTATAATACTTCTGTTTATCATATTTGGGCGCCATGACAGGGACTGCAAGAAAACATAAACAATCATCGGTATAAATTGACCCCATTTTATTGCCATCGATAGGTTTGGCTTGAAGAGGAATATTCAATTTAGGGTTTCTAATGACTTCCTGCTTTTAAAAGTAAGTAATTCAAAAATACTATTTATTCTCTACGTTTGCAAATGATCGACATTGTTATAGAATTAAAGAGTGCAAATTAAAAAAGCTCAAACACGATATTAAACATGAATCAAATAAGTATGAGGAAGTTTTACCTTTTTTGTGTTTTGGTTGTTTGGTTGTCTGCAGGACTCAAGAAATATCCCGAAGGATTTGTCTTCGCTTCAGCAAAAATTCACTCCACTATCCGGATTTACGTAAGTAACTTTCCCCAGGTTAAAAAGGTTCAGTGTTATAACAACTCAGCTTATTCCCTGGTTACGCTAAAAAGACAACTTTAGGAACAACGTAATCGTTGACAAAAGAGAAAATTTCGGGGAAAACTACAGCTTACAACTTCCTTGAACCAGACACCGGAAGTGTTAATGCACTCACGGGGGGAGGGATAAATTGGCTTAAATTAACGATACGTTTCACAAAGCAAAATCAAAACTAAATGTAAAATATGCAAAAATAGAATTCTAAATAAATATTATTTCCAGGTAAATACTAGATTTTGACTGTCGTAAGACGTTTATGTTTTTTGGAGCTGTAAGGAAAGTACTGATCTCCCCTCTCCCCACAGTAACTTTGTATACAAGAACGCATACCTACGATGGATGCCCGCTGACCTTCCAAAATAAACCAAATGGGGTTTCGATATATTCAAGCACAAATAATAAGTTGGTCATGAATTTGGAATCGTGTTCCCTTTGATGCCATGAACGTATATTTTGCGTGAGCGTGGTAAGTTCTGGATATTATTGGAAATCTTTTACTTGAAGTGTTGTATAGCAGACCTAGAACATTTCTCTTGTTTTCCGCTATGTTTTTAAAGGGTTTTCGTTTTATTTCCATCATATTCTGGTCAATTTTAGCCCATTTCTGTAAGCATCAACAAGTATTTTGGCATTTTTTCCACTGTAAAGTGGTATAAATTTAATAAGTTTATACTGACTACCTCCATCTATTTTTATCAAACTTCACTCCACACTCCACCGATCCACTTTATTAATAGAGTAAAAAGCACTTATTTTTTTTTTTCAGAGTCAGGTCCATTAGGAGTATGGCTGCATGCTGTCCAACAATCTCTGATCTTCCAAAAGTTCTAAGAGAGAAGCTAGCACATATTCTTGATGAGAGCAATACTCCTACCTGGCGGGAACTAATCCATGTCATGCCACCAGATATGTACAGAGCTCACCAAGTTGAGTCGTTTGCCATGGCAACCTTGAAGTGCAGGAGTCCTACTCAGGAATTATTTGATGATTTGGCTCGACGCAGTGTCACACTAGATGAGCTATCAGGTTGGGTACAGAAACTGCCACAAAGCAATAAAAAGCAGTCCATGATTCAACTTCTATATGGTTAGTGAAATATCTGGTGGATATGTTACTAACTCAGGGGCCATGGAGAGGGTGGGGTTGACGGAGAGGCAGGGGCTGATGGAGAGGGAGGAGCCATGGAGAGGGAGGGGCTGATGGAGAGGGAGAGGCTGATGGAGAGGGAGGAGCCATGGAGAGGGAGGGGCTGATGGAGAGGGAGGGGCTGATGGAGAGGGAGGAGCCATGGAGAGGGAGGAGCCATGGAGAGGGGCTGATGGAGAGGGAGGGGCTGATGGAGAGGGAGGGGCTGATGGAGAGGGAGGAGCCATGGAGAGGGAAGGGCTGATGGAGAGGGAGGGGCTGATGGAGAGGGAGGGGCTGATGGAGAGGGAGGAGCTGATGGAGAGGGAGGAGCCACGGAGAGGGAGGAGCCATGGAGAGGGAGGGGCCATGGAGAGGGAGGGGCTGATGGAGAGGGAGGGGCTGATGGAGAGGGAGAAGCTATGGAGAGAGAGGGGCTGATGGAGAGGGAGGAGCCATGGAGAGGGAGGAGCAATGGAGAGGTAGGGGCTGATGGAGAGGGAGGAGCCATGGAGAGGGAGGGGCTGATGGAGAGAGAGGGGCTGATGGAGAGAGAGGGGCTGATGGAGAGGGAGGGGCTGATGGAGAGGGAGGGGCTGATGGAGAGGGAGGCGCCATGGAGAGAGAAGGGCTGATGGAGAGGGAGGAGCCATGAAGAGGGGCTGATGGAGAGAGAGGGGCTGATGGAGAGGGAGGAGCCATGGAGAGGGAGGGGCTGATGGAAAGGGAGGAGCCATGGAGAGAGAAGGGCTGATGGAGAGGGAGGAGCCATGGGGAGGGAGGGGCTGATGGAGAGAGAGGGGCTGATGGAGAGGGAGGAGCCATTGAGAGGGAGGGGCAGATGGAGAGGGAGGAGCCATTGAGAGGGAGGGGCAGATGGAGAGGGAGGGGTTGATGGAGAGGGAGGAGACATGGAGAGAGAAGGGCTGATGGAGAGGGAGGAGCCATGGAGAGGGAGGGGCTGATGGAGAGGGAGGAGCCATGGAGAGGGAGGGGCTGATGGAGAGGGAGGAGCCATGGAGAGGGAGGGGCTGATGGAGAGAGAGGGGCTGATGGAGAGGGAGGAGCCATTGAGAGGGAGGGGCTGATAGGGAGGGAGGGGCTGATGGAGAGGGAGGGGCTGATGGAGAGGGGGGAGCCATGGAGAGAGAAGGGCTGATGGAGAGAGAGGGGCTGATGGAGAGGGAGGAGCCATTAAGAGGGAGGAGCTTATGGGGAGGGAGGGGCTGATGGAGAGGGAGGGCTGATGGAGAGGGAGGGGCTGATGGAGAGGGAGGGGCTGATGGAGAGGGAGGGGCTGATGGAGAGGGAGGAGCCATTGAGAGGGAGGAGCCATGGAGAGAGAAGGGCTGATGGAAAGGGAGGAGCCATGGAGAGGGAGGGGCTGATGGAGAGGGAGGAGCCATGGAGAGGGAGGGGCTGATGGAGAGGGAGGAGCCATGGAGACGGAGGGGCTGATGGAGAGAGAGGGGCTGATGGATAGGGAGGAGCCATTGAGAGGGAGGGGCTGATGGAGAGGGAGGGGCTGATGGAGAGGGGGGAGCCATGGAGAGAGAAGGGCTGATGGAGAGAGAGGGGCTGATGGAGAGGGAGGAGCCATTGAGAGGGTGGAGCTGATGGAGAGGGAGGGGCTGATGGAGAGGGAGGGGCTGATGGAGACCAGGGAGGAGCCATGGAGAGGGAGGGGCTGATGGAGAGGGAGGTGCTGATTGAGAGGGAGGGGCTGATGGAGAGGGGGAGCCATTGAGAGGGAGGGGCTGATGGAGAGGGGGGAGCCATGGAGAGGGAGGGGCTGATGGAGAGGAAGGGGCTGATGGAGAGGGAGGGGCTGATAGAGCTTCGCATGAAAGTATCCTATCTTTAGCCACTGACTTGAAAAACAAATCCTCTAGTACTATTATTTGTTTTGCAATTAAAGGATGTGTTTCTCGAATCAGTGGCTACATGAAGGCTTTAAAAAAGAGGAAGAAAACTAGATAAAAATGATATTATTGATAAGGCTTACTAAAACAAACAACTTGGCTACAAATAGTCAGTTGAGAGAAAACTTTTGGTTCTTTTTAAAATTTTGGTCATTATCTTCAATTACTCAATAACAAAACAGAGTCTCTCCTGCGGAGTCCTTATTCCATGGACAACCCCCTACCCCCAATGAACACTCCCTTTACAAGCCCACCCAAAGCTTGATGCCACTTTTTCTCACCGAAGGACATCCAGTTGTTACCAGGCAACCAGGAAATATAATGGTTGCTGTAGGAGCAAATGCTGTGCTATCGTGTGGTGCAACAGGTCACCAGCCTCTAAACTACCAATGGTTTAAGAGCAAGAAAGCTTTAGAAGGTGTGTAGTTGACATCATTCATGTCATCACTTGTGATATGTATTTATAAGCCAGTTTTTTTTGTGGGGGGAAGGGGGGAGGGGGGAGGGGGGACTAACTGTTGGCCTATACAACCCACTTCCAATCTCAGATGGGAGGGTTGACTACCATAAAAACAGATGGAGGTGATCACTGGCAAATCCAATCTTAACACTATGGAATAGCACAGGTGTATCCAAAAGCAACGAATTTACCTGTTGTTACAGTATTTTAATAGACGGCACATTGGGTGTGGTCAACACATTTTGTAACTCTAAGAGGTATCACTAAAATCATAATTAGATTTTTTCTAAAATTTACTGCAGTCCGTAAGCTATCACCATCAAACACAAGTCTGTTGTGTTTTGATCCTGGATAGGATGGAAAGGATGATCATGAGATACCTGTCTTCTTTAATAGAGAGAAGCCTGTAAGCTGTATATTGAGGCTTTTAATTAAAAGTTTAAAATTACTGAACTCAATCGAAGCTTCACTTCCATATTACCCGCAAAGAGATTCTCGAATTGCACTCACCTTTGGTGGATCCCTAAATAAGGAGAAAACTTTTCTAGGCAGCGTGGGGGTGCATTTGACCCCAGTACCCCAAGGGACCTATGGGCGTGAGCCCTGCCCCCCCCCCCCCCCCGCCCATTGTATCCATGACTCATCCATACCACGTTGAATTTTCAGGGCAAACTGGTTCCCTCCTTCGTGTTAAGAATGTCTCCAAGCTTGATGAGGGGCATTACATATGTCGTGTTGCAAACTCTAATGGCGACTATGTGTTTACTGAATGGGCAAAGCTATCTCTTCAAAATCCCTCGGAAACACATCAGTTCAGTAAGTATAAAGCTGGCTGCTATTGTAGCTTCAACTCTGTTAGACTTACTAAAGTGGGTCTATAGCATCACATCCTTGATATAAAACTGCTACTATAGGGAGAAATCAATGGTACGGTTATATCAAGTTTAGTTAATGTGAGTTTCAGAGTGTCAACGATAATAGCTGTCTCATGAAGCTGGTAATAGGATGCTCCTCCTTAAAGAGAATCAATGGTAAACAAATGACACAGCCCTCGTTTTTGATATCCTGTCTTTTCCTTGAAACGATTTGCCCCTTTTCAGATGATTGATTATGATCTAATAACTAATAGCTCCAAGGTGGAGTCTAATGTCCTTTTAGGGACTTTGAATTGAAAGAGACAGGTTTTCACATGTTTGACAAAATCCATCGCTGACTTGGCATGGGATTGAATCCCGGTCCACTGGCTTGAGAAGCTCAGCTTATGTCACTAGCTGTCACGGCTCTTCTAGGGGTAGTGATGGGTAAATCCGAAAATTGCCGAGGCGCCAAGACCCGCGTTTCAAAATCCGAGCCTGAGACTTTAGTCAAATTTCGGAATCAGAGCCCGAGCTTTTGTTCGATAAAACTGCAAGCGCGAGACTCGATGATGAATTTTTTCTTCTTATGCCTAGTGCACACTAGCAACATAACTACATAACGACATGGGCGCGCTCACTATGTTTAGCCCGACATAACGACATAGACATAATAACATAAAAGAAAAAAACATGTTTTTTCTCTTATGTCGTTATGTCCATGTCGTTATGTCGAAGATAAGAGCGCGCGCCCATGAGAATCATGTTTCTGGTAAAATAAATATAAATACCGGCACGGTCACCCAAGAGAACGTCACATGTTTTTTTTTCTATGTTGGAGTATGATTGGCTTGGTATATTAGGCTATTCCCGATCACGTGCAAGTCCAGTACCGAACTGACAACAACAACTATCAACATAAAACAGATCCTGTTAATCAAACTCCGATATTCCGAGATCGCGTCTAAAAATCAGAGACTCCGAGACCGTAGTAGGAATAAAAGGCGAGGCTCCATGACAAATAAAATTTTGAAAAATCAAGACTTCGGAACTTTCGTAAACAAAAACTCGAGATTGAGACTTCTCCACTCCCCCTTCTTCTCAGTGCCACATACCGGTCTAGCCCTCTTTTTTGCAAGCTCTCACGCAAGTCGTCGTCATTTACAGCTAGACTTCATTGAGTGAGGACCTCTGAAACGGCCAGAAGAAAACACAGCAAAACGTTAAGCCTTAGGACAAACTACGACAACTTCAAAGTACAAGAGAATGTTAAAGAACTTTAAGACATATTCGGAAAAGTGTTTGGAGTCAGTTCTCTACAAAAACAAGAACAAAAATTGTCATTGAGAAATCAAACACAGCGCGCGCGCTAATTTGAAATGGCGTCATTCAGGTGCTCGCGCACGTAAAACAACGAATTTGAAATATTCATCACATCAAAACCTATCTTATCCTCACTATTTTCCGATCTGTTACAAGAAAAGGTTGTTGTGTAGACTGTGTTAACTTCAATGGTGCGTTTTTGGATAATTTTGAACTCTATAATAGCTTTCTGGCTTTTCTCTACGGAGCTCTGCACTCAGTGATGTGAAATGACGAATGACAGCTTGCCTAAGGCAAGTCCCTTTTATAGTGCGCGTTCGTGTATAATTTTGCAAGTTATCCTTTCTACTTTTCAGGTCGGCCTATCATCACAAGTCAACCCGAATACCCAGAAGTCCACACTGTGTTAGGTGGGACGCTTCGCTTGTACTGCGACGCCCTGGGGGACCCTGGGCAGGCATGACGTATAGATCTAGATGGATCTAGTGACCTATTGACCTGGGGAGGCATGACATATAGATCTAGATGGTTCTTGTGACCTATTGACCTGGGCAGGCATGACGTATAGATCTAGATGAGTCTTGTGACCTATTGACCTGGGCAGACATGACGTATAGATCTAGATGAGTCTTGTGACCTATTGACCTGGGCAGACATGACGTATAGATCTAGATAGGTCTAGTGACCTATTGACCTGGGCAGGCATGACGTATAGATCTAGATGGGTCTTGTGACCTATTGACCTGGGCAGGCATGACGTATAGATCTAGATGGGTCTAGTGACTCATTGACCTGGGGAGGCATGACATATAGATCTAGATGAGTCTTGTGACCTATTGACCTGGGCAGACATGACGTATAGATCTAGATGAGTCTTGTGACCTATTGACCTGGGCAGACATGACGTATAGATCTAGATAGGTCTAGTGACCTATTGACCTGGGCAGGCATGACGTATAGATCTAGATGGGTCTTGTGACCTATTGACCTGGGCAGGCATGACGTATAGATCTAGATGGGTCTAGTGACCTATTGACCTGGGCAGGCATGACGTATAGATCTAGATGAGTCTTGTGACCTATTGACCTCGGCAAGCATGACTTATAGATCTAGATGGGTCTAGTGACCTATTGACCTGGGCAGACATGACGTATAGATCTAGATGGGTCTTGTGACCTATTGACCTCGGCAAGCATGACATATAGATCTAGATGGTTCTTGTGACCTATTGACCTGGGCAGGCATGACGTATAGATCTAGATGAGTCTTGTGACCTATTGACCTGGGCAGGCATGACATATAGATCTAGATGGGTCTAGTGACCTATTGACCTGGGCAGGCATGACGTATAGATCTAGATGAGTCTTGTGACCTATTGACCTGGGCAGGCATGACATATAGATCTAGATGGGTCTAGTGACCTATTGACCTGGGCAGGCATGACATATAGATCTAGATGAGTCTAGTGACCTATTGACCTGGGCAGACATGACGTATAGATCTAGATGGGTCTTGTGACCTATTGACCTGGGCAGGCATGACGTATAGATCTAGATGAGTCTTGTGACCTATTGACCTGGGCAGGCATGACATATAGATCTAGATGAGTCTAGTGACCTATTGACCTGGGCAGGCATGACATATAGATCTAGATGAGTCTAGTGACCTATTGACCTGGGCAGACATGACATATAGATCTAGATGGTTCTTGTGACCTATTGACCTGGGCAGGCATGACATATAGATCTAGATGGGTCTAGTGACCTATTGACCTGGGCAGGCATGACGTATAGATCTAGATGAGTCTTGTGACCTATTGACCTGGGCAGGCATGACGTATAGATCTAGATGGGTCTAGTGACCTATTGACCTGGGCAGGCATGACGTATAGATCTAGATGAGTCTAGTGACCTATTGACCTGGGCAGACATGACGTATAGATCTAGATGGGTCTTGTGACCTATTGACCTGGGCAGGCATGACGTATAGATCTAGATGAGTCTTGTGACCTATTGACCTGGGCAGGCATGACGTATAGATCTAGATGAGTCTTGTGACCTATTGACCTGGGCAGGCATGACATATAGATCTAGATGAGTCTAGTGACCTATTGACCTGGGCAGGCATGACATATAGATCTAGATGAGTCTAGTGACCTATTGACCTGGGCAGACATGACGTATAGATCTAGATGGGTCTTGTGACCTATTGACCTGGGCAGGCATGACGTATAGATCTAGATGAGTCTTGTGACCTATTGACCTGGGCAGGCATGACGTATAGATCTAGATGAGTCTTGTGACCTATTGACCTGGGCAGGCATGACATATAGATCTAGATGGGTCTAGTGACCTATTGACCTGGGCAGGCATGACATATAGATCTAGATGAGTCTAGTGACCTATTGACCTGGGCAGACATGACATATAGATCTAGATGGTTCTTGTGACCTATTGACCTGGGCAGGCATGACGTATAGATCTAGATGAGTCTTGTGACCTATTGACCTGGGCAGGCATGACATATAGATCTAGATGGGTCTAGTGACCTATTGACCTGGGCAGGCATGACGTATAGATCTAGATGAGTCTTGTGACCTATTGACCTGGGCAGGCATGACATATAGATCTAGATGGGTCTAGTGACCTATTGACCTGGGCAGGCATGACATATAGATCTAGATGAGTCTAGTGACCTATTGACCTGGGCAGACATGACGTATAGATCTAGATGGGTCTTGTGACCTATTGACCTGGGCAGGAATGACGTAGAGATCTAGATGGGTCTAGTGACCTATTGACCTGGGCAGACATGACATATAGATGTAGTTGGGTCTAGTGACCTATTGACCTGGGCAGGCATGACGTATTGATCTAGATGGATCTAGTGACCTATTGACCTGGGCAGGCATGACATATAGATCTAGATGGGTCTTGTGACCTATTGACCTGGGCAGGAATGACGTATAGATCTAGATGGGTCTTGTGACCTATTGACCTGGGCAGGCATGACGTATAGATCTAGATGGGTCTTGTGACCTATTGACCTGGGCAGGCATGACATATAGATCTAGATGGGTCTAGTGACCTATTGACCTGGGCAGGAATGACGTAGAGATCTAGATGGGTCTAGTGACCTATTGACCTGGGCAGACATGACATATAGATGTAGTTGGGTCTAGTGTCCTATTGACCTCGGCAGGCACGACATATAGTTCTAGATGGGTTTAGTGACCTATTGACCTGGGCAGGCATGACGTATAGATCTAGATGGGTCTAGTGACCTATTGACCTGGGAGGCATGACGTATTGATCTAGATGGATCTAGTGACCTATTGACCTGGGCAGGCACGACATATAGATCTAGATGAGTCTTGTGACCTATTGACCTGGGCAAGCATGACGTATAGATCTAGATGAGTCTAGTGACCTATTGACCTGGGCAGGCATGACATATAGATCTAGATGGGTCTTGTGACCTATTGACCTGGGCAGGCATGACATATAGATCTAGATGAGTCTTGTGACCTATTGACCTGGGCAGGCATGACATATAGATCTAGATGGGTCTTGTGACCTATTGACCTGGGCAGGCATGACGTATAGATCTAGATGGGTCTTGTGACCTATTGACCTGGGCAGGCATTAGGTATAGATCTAGATGGGTCTAGTGAACGATTGGCCTGGGCAATCGTTGAGCTGCTTTTGGACCCAATCTTGCATTTTTCTCTGGACACGCCACAGTCTAACGTCAGAGTAGCTCTGGCTGTGTGCTTGAGACAGGTTCTTTAATTATCAAGGCCTTGTGCTATGTTGTAGCAAATGACAAGGTGGCGTTACTAATCGGCAACAAAGATTACAAAATGGCGCAGCACCTCAACACTCTCTTCCATCCTCTGAATGATGTGTGCGACTTGGCAGGCGTATTAAGAAGCATAGGCTTTAAGGTGAATAGATCCCCACTAACCAGTTAAAACACTATCCCCCTCCCTTTCCCCCAACCACTCATCCACCCTTGGAATAATGTATCAGACTAGGTAGTTTCTTGATGGATCTAGTGACCTATCACCAGATTTAAGGATCCCGATTTGAACTCAATTGATCAGTGGCCAGAATTACTACTCTGAACCCCACCCTGCGTTTTTCTCTAGCAGGGCCGTAGCTGGGGGTGGGGCACTGGGGGCACGGGGGGGGGCGATATTTTTTTAAATTATAATGAAATGACCTGCAGGGGCGTGGCTGTGCCCCCAATATTTTCTTAATGCTTCTGTATTGTGTCCCCCGCAATCTTACGTGTGCCTGCTACGGCTCTGTCTAGACACCCCTGAACACCTATTGAAGTAGACAAAGCCTATTTTTACAACCTGTTAAAACTTTTACGAGTTTATAGTAGTAGCTGCTAACTAGTCGCGTGACAGAAATCTGAAAGAGGCTGCGTGTACACGCGCGTCTCCTTCGTTTGTCTCCAGGTTGTTTCGCTTGTGAATCTCACCCTGAAGGAGATGGAGTTCGCCCTGGATGAGTTCTACAAACTGCTGGTCAAAGACACCTATGCACTCTTCTACTTTGCGGGTCATGGCTTTGAGATAAATGGACAGGGCTATCTTATGCCTATAGACGCCACAGAAAGGTTAGTCTAAAGCCCTTCCCTGGCCAAACAAAGGTACGGGACACCGCGAGATTATTACGGGATCACCACTGGATAATTACCTCATTACCACGGGTTTGATTTTCATATGGTTAGGGTTATCTCTTGACCCATTGGAAAGTTTATCTAAGTACGGGACATCACCGCGGGATTATTACGGGATTACCACGGGTTTGCTATACATATTGTTAGGGTATCTCTCGACGTATTGGAAAGGTTTATCTGATTTCGTACACCGCGGTATTTTAACGGAATTACCACGGGTTTGATATAAATGGTTAGAATTATAAGCCGGTCGACACAACGGAAAAGGTCATCTAAGTTTGGGACACCGCGGGACTATTGCGGGACTACCACGGGTCTGAGATTATAACGAGTATCAATAATAATTGTCTGTTGTTCTCTGTCAGGTATCATCCGCAGGAAAACCTGCCCGCGTGGAAAGTGTTGGAGACCATGCAGAATAGCGAAGCAAAACTAAATATCATCGTCCTCGATTGCTGTCGAACAACGTGAGTAGGAGATTTTTTCCTGTCGATATTAGTATAATACTGTTGTTTGGATTTTTTGTGTTGCCGTACACCGTATAAAATCAAATGTTGACATACATCTTCTGTGATCGAGTGTTGTCGTACATCGTACGTGATAGAGTGTTGTCGTACATCGTATGTAATCGAGTGTTGTTGTACATCGTACGTGATCGAGTGTTGCCGTACATCGTACGTGATACGTTATCGATTGTTGCCGTACATTGTACGTGATACGTTATCGATTGTTGCCGTACCTTGTACGTAATCGAGTGTTGCCATACATCATACGTGATTGAGTGTGTCGTACATCGTATGTGACCAAGTGCTATCGTAGAGTCGCATGTTATCGACTATTGTAGCTCATTTTTGTTTCAATTAAATCCTTTTGTTTCAATTAAATATTATATCCTATGGTTCATCACTTCAAATGTCTTGTTATTGATTATTGTATAAATACCTCTTATTTACTTCAATATAACCTACGTTCAAGGCCAAACGATAAGCCAATCGAGACGATACCAGTCGACAACGGCTGTTACCAACCGATTGTAACCAAGGCGAATGTGTTGGTCATCCATGGATGGTGAGGCATGTTGTGCGTCTGGGGGGGACGGGTGGGTAGGAAACCAATTGTAACCAAGAAGAATGTGTTGGTGATCCATGGATGGTGAGTCATGTTGTGTATCTGGGAGGGGGGTGGGGTGGTGGTTAGGATTGATGATTTTCCGAAGTACGTCATTGCGGAAAAAGAATTGCAGTGAATAATAGGCTTTTAGGGCAGTTTTCCCTTTTTCCATTTTCGCAATCTAAAAGGAACCAGACCCCAGACTGTCTACCTAGTCGAATACAGAGACGTTCGCGGCTTTGGAACCAGGGCACAGACTGTCATGTTTTTTAAAAAGGACCATCTGGGTTGAATATTTCGTTTTGGATTCATTTATCTGAATGCTCGTTTCCACTTTTTTTTATCTGTATATTGTTTATTCTTCCATAATTCATCAAATATCATAGTTGTCCTGCAGACCTTACAAGGTATTCCTTCCCTGTGGCACTCCTACCCCACCCCTCCCCCATTGAGGCTGTCTCTGCCCTCCTAGAGGCACTTTTACCCCACCCCTCCCCCATTGAGACTCTCTCGCCTCCTATAGGTACTTCTCCCCCCACCCCTCCCTCATTGAGGCTCTTTTCCCTCCTAGAGGTATCCCTACCCCACCCTCCCCCATTGAGGCTGTCTCTCTCCTCCTAGATGTATTCCTACACCACCCCTCCCCCATTGAGGCTGTCTCTCCCCTCCTAGAGGTATTCCTACCCCACCCCTCCCCTACTGAGGCTCTCTCGCCTCCTATAGATACTTTACTCTACTTTAAATTTAGTTAGACCATTTGTCCCCGGAACATTTCAAGTTAGTCATCATCGTTATTTTTATTTCCACGTATTTTGTCTTGCAGTTTACCGCAGAATTCAGTATTCGAGTCTGAGGATGAGAGAAATGGTTTCATTGCCAAGCACCTCATTAAGCTCATCGGCCAAACTAAGCCGCTTTCCAAGATTAAAGTTGAGTTCTCAAAAGGTAAGTAAAACTTACCGTGCTCTCCCCAGGATTTCTTACCAGAATGAAGGACATATTCAAGACATGTTTCACACTGCTTACTGTAAATCCTCACTTTGACGCCCGTCTTCGAAAAAAAAAGGTCTGTCGTGTCGTGTTTTTCAATTTTCTTAAAGTCTACCTTTATTTTGGACTAGGTGTATTCCTGTTTTAAATAAGGTCGACAAAAAGAAAATAGAAAATGACCCAAGTAGGATGCATAATGTTGTTTCCTTGCATAAAAGTTTTTATTCACTGTTATGGATCTAACTGGATACTTGACGGCTGCATAGAGTGTTATAAACAAACAAAATAGTAATTGTTTTTTTTTCCTTTACAACTGGTATCAGGCATTTGCAATGCTTTATTTTCCTATTGTCGAACATAATTGTAAAAGGTGTATACAAAAGGCGTAATTTTGTATTTGTGCGTTTTCCCAGCCATTCATGATGAGAAAATTTATGACCCCGAAGATAGAAAACAACAAGTCGTGCACATTCATACCACTGAGATCGACGACATGTGCCTAGCTGACAATACAGCGGTACACATGCAAGGAGCATGCGCCGTGTCTGGGAGCGAGGGCTGGAAAGCAGCGCATGGTCGGTACACACAGGGCTTCCGTTATTTTTGTTCCAGCGGGGGAGGGGGGGGGGGACCAGGTCAGAGTAACGAGGCACGGGAACGAGGCGGAACAAAGCCGGCGGAGGGGGAGGGGTCGGGAGAAACGAGAAATGAGCGAGATGACTCCTTGTATTTATGGTCTTTACGCATTTATTGCGTGACAAAGATCCTGGTTGCTCCCGTAACCATACATGAGCGCTGACCGGGTGGTGGTAGATGACACGCATGTCACGCCAAGGTGTCACACGCTAGCATATTCATATCCCTTACGTATTCCGTCACGAATGTCAATGTAAAGTGTCACACACTATTTTTTTTCATAACCTTATTTATTTATTGCGTGACAGAGATCCCGGAAGACCCCGTGACCGTACATGAGCGTGACGGGGTCGTGGTCGAACTCGTCTTCATGGCGGAATTCTCCAACGCGTTGCTCGTCACCGCGCGCTGTCGCCCCGACAACTACCACGTGACATTCGACATGCCTGAGGTAAAAGACGTGATTTGATTCGTCATTTGTAGATTGAAGTGCAAGCTTTTCTTAATACAGTTGTGACGTCACAGTTGCTTTGTTTGTTTCTAGTTTACAGACCTTTATCAAAAGTGTCACGGAACCTACCACTTTTTAACGTCACGCAACATGTTCTTTCTACATGTTTCTACTATTGTTTCTACACGTTCCCATTTTAACCAGCTCTACTATCAAGCGGATTTTGTCATCTATGGTTTTATAAACATCACGTACTACGCATTGAGCATTATTACACTTGGGCGAAGTAATTAGGGATATTTTACGTACAAACTTCCTTTTTCATCAAACTTTCTCAGACGCGCGTGCGAATGCCACTTTAAAGAGCTCTTGTTAGCCATACCTTTCTTTTTGTTTTCTACCTATAAGAAGAAAAAGAAAAAAAATGGCGGCCGAGAACGGCTCTTTGGCGGTTCTACCGTTGAGTTTTCAAAGCACTCCCTCTCTTCTATTCGCCAATCTTACGTTGCGCGGGGGATTGGGTCGAGTCGATAATCGAAAAGCATGCTGGGGTAATTTTAGAAGGTGCAATTCAACTCAATTCAATTTTGATGTTGTGAATCTAAACCTGCCCTAGCTTTCAATCATATCAAATGTTTACAACGCCATGTTGAATTTTTAAAATTGTCCCAGCATGCTTTTCGCATATCAACCAATGACTGACGTTTTTCTAAATGGTCTAAAAGAGCCTGGGGCGAGCGCACGGAATGTCTACCCAGTCGTCCGCTTAGAAAGTCTACCCAGTCCTCCGCGCAACTTCAGAATTGCGAATTGCGTTGCACATGTCACAGTTTGCATTGCGTTACGATTTATACGACATGCGAGTGCGTGACAGTGTCACTCAGCCTCTGTTGCGTTACTTGTGTCATGTCATGTAGAAGCGCAAGGTTGATATGCTGATATGTCTTGGCTTCTTCCTGCAGTGTGTCAGCGGTTGTCTCGTTACCAAGGTAACGGGCAAGGAAAGCACTATTCCACAGCGTTTCTCAAGAGCTGAGTCCGCGATACGAATCGCTGACCTTCAAAGGCTGCAGGTAAACTGTCGAGATTTATTATCAGTAATGCGGATGCGTAGAATAATGTTTGTCTCCTTCAGGGCAACCTTGAGATGGTTCTCGTGCTGGAATTAGATAATGAAGAGCCTCGTCGAATATGTTACACGATGCGAGAGAAACCGCTGTTTGCCAAGATTGCTTGCCAGAACTAGACATCGTCGTAAGGTAGATCGCAGATTGGGAGCCTGTGGTTATATGTAAGAGAGAAGTACTGGGTTTAAATAGAAATGGTGCAAGTTATGCAGGGATGTGTATCTATGTAAGAGAGGTTTTCAATTACACACTGATTTCAAATAAGGTTACACTCGAGAATTTGTGTATTTTAGCCTGCATTGGCTACCTGGAAAAAGGTTAAATTTCCAAATCCTGAACTCTAAAAGCCATGTGAATGGTTATAAATTTCCAAACCTGAATTTATGTTTATTTACGGTTATTTATTGTTTTTTTTTTTTTTAAACCCATGGACATTGATTTCCTTGTGCAACTTTGTTTGAAATGTGGATGCATTTTGGCTTCCGATAACTGAAACACCCAAAGGAAATCGACATTACTTCGAGCTTCAAAGATGATCTTCTTTTCTTTTAGGTTTTCCTGTGCTTGAATATGGACCGCCAGGAAGCATGGGGTCTGGGACGAGCCCATATAGTGCAGCCCAGTCCCTGACGTTCTTACCGGGTTTCCTGTGCTAGCAGATGAACCGTGAGCAAGTCCGATCAGAAAGCCTGGGGCTAGGCTGCATATGAGAAGACATGATTAGGGGACTTGAAGTCAGTTCGACTTAGTAGGGAGTTCGAGTTATTCGAGAAGAAATAGCTGAAAATCAGTCTCTAGGGAAATTAAAGTCAGTTCGAGTTATTGGCGAGTCTTTATAGTAGAAATGACTAAAATTAGGCATTCCTAATCAGCGGAGAGTTCGAGCTATCGGAGTTTCACTGTAAGACATCACTTTGGTTTAGCAGGAGTTCGAGTTATCAAATATTGTAGTGTGACTGGGGGTAGAATACTGTTTTATGTTGTAAATCAAGGAGGATTTGATCTGATCTGGGTTCGATCCAAGCTCCTGCTGGCCAATGAATCCGCTTCAAGTATTTTGAATGACAGAAGCCGATAAGCTGTTGGGAATTGTACATGCGAGAGTTTGCATAATTTGCCAAAGAGCATCGACAAAGAGTGTTTCGTTGTTGGTTCGACAGAAACCGATGTGTATATAGCTGGTGTTCTCTTTTTTAAAAAAGTATACATTTTATAACTTTTTTTAAAACGAGTTGGGTCATAGACCCTTTGAATATAGGAGTGTGTCGTAAAAACGATTTTAATGGTAACTATGATAAAAACTTATAGAATAAAGAAACAACCATCCTCAAAAAAATATTATAGAAGGTATAAGCCTTCTCAAAATGTCTTACCAAAAGTTCTGTCGAGATGATTGCAGTTGGTATTCACTTGAAAATTCAGTACGTAAATACAATGCGAAAATGCAGTTGTTTTCTTGCTTTATTAATATCTCGCTGTGATGGTTTTTGCTATGGTGTTTCGCCATCATCTCATACCCATCTCCATCGCAACACATTGCATGTCTTCTAGTTGCATGAATATGTAGCACCTCTCCAGCACAATACCAAAACAAACATTCATGCGGTAATTTAAAGGGATACATTCTCATGGTAATTGTCGGAGTTTAAGAAAGGTGTTTTTTAATAGTAGGATATGTACGCTATTACTTTTCTTGCAGAAAGTTCCGTGAGCATTATAAAATTATTAGATTTTAAACATGAATTTAGCCCACCCACATTAAAAATAACAATCGGTTATTAAAAGAGAGGTCTGCGCTCCTTAGCAGCGAAGGATTTTAAAGTGCTTGTTTAAATGATGCAATAGATTAGCATTGTTTGACTGATCTCACCCGGAGGTATTCCATAAATGTTTAGCCCCCGTCACAAGTCGCTTGGAGCAATTTATATTTATCAATTAGCCTTTTGTTTAAGACTTAAAAGCGATCATTAATGGCCCACTTTCAGGTATCATTCGCTGTGCCGCCGGGAGATAAAAAGAGCAGTCGTGCATCGTCCACCAGTGAATCATGTGCAAGCTTTGAGTCAAGTTTAATGGACGCGTTTAAGGAGGGAACGCAGAAAGTCAACAACAAGGATGTGGTTTCTTTCTTAGACGAAGACGAAACAGAAAGACCTTTCCTTTCCCAAAAAGCGCGCGAAAAATGGTGCCGCGCCGCGTTCACAATCTCCATCCTAGCAATTGTGATCTCTCTTCTTTTTAGTCTGTCGTCGTTTTTTGTGTCAGGGCAAACAGAAAGTTCGTCCGTCTTTGCAAGTGCATTTGATTCGCTGTTAGGGACGATGAGTTCCGTGGCTGTGGCTTGGCGATTTCGTGACTCAAAAAACGGAGAGATTGGACATAAACGAGAGTCAATTGCAACTCTAGGAATCGCCCTCAGTTTTATCACGACCGGTATTGCTACGGTCGCGACATCAGTGATCCATCTCACCGATAGCATCCATCCGAGAAAACCAGACGAGATGTTGATAGTTCTAACCTGTAGTTTGGTAGTATTCTTCGTACTTGCATGGGTACAAAACTGCATCGCGAAGAAAGTGAACAGTGACTCACTGCGCGCGGCCGCAGTGGACTATGCCATGGCTTCGGCGATGGCTTTTGGTATCTTAATCTCGACTTACGTGTACCGTGAAAACAAGCCTCGGCTCTGGTGGCTGGACCATTCCGTGGCTCTATCGTTGGGCGCCGTGTCAGCCGCCTATGGTATATATTTGGTTGTGCAAGCAGAATGGTGCAATAGTACGATCCTTGAAGAAAAATCACCGCTCAAACATTAACCATTACAATCTATGATTCGGCGTTTGTAGTTTAAGGTAGTTAGAGTGCTTGTATGATGAAACACCGGTAAGTCGAACTCGGATAACTCTGACTTCTCGTTATTCGAACTGTATTACGTCTCTTATATAAAATACAAGATCAATGCCTCAGAAATATGTCATGGTAGTATTATTTTTTTCCAAAAAAATTAAAACACGAACGAAAACTTTATACAGAAACAAAAGATTCCTTGTTCACAAGTACTGTAAACAGCCAAATTGCTTAGTGTGATGTAAGAATACCCGTAGCCAACATGACGACACTAAAAGGTTTTTTTTAGATCAGCCGAACCTTTTGTTACTGTTTATATCAGGGCATCAGAATGGTCCCCCGAAAATGCTCGCAGTTTTCGGCTAGCGATCGCATACGCTCGCGCGGGTGCTCGCAAGCTCGCAAATGCTCATTGTTTTTTTTTGCGTGCGTGATAATTTCCCCACAGTTCTTATATAAGGTGGGACGTCACAAGTCTTCCGTGAACCTTTTTTTAGTGAGGTATCGATCTTGAATCTGTTGATGGTTCTCTTTGTAAATAACCACCCACCATTGTTCCCTTGATCCCCCCCCTCCCCTACACCTCCGATAAAATTTCTATATGCGCATAAAGCGAAATACTTGAGACTCCATGTGCAAACTATATGCGAAAAGTTTTGTAAACAACTTGCTAGAAAACGATTCAATCATGATCTTCGTGCGACGTGCGTTACCCTGGCCGCCAATACCAAGTTTTAAGAAAGTTAGCCAATTAGAATGCGAGATTTTGATTTGATTGATGTGCTCTCAGGCATTTCTTTGCCTCGCTGGCTGGCTAGAAATTCGTGGCATCAGAAAGTTTACGTTTCTATTGGGAAAAAAGAGAGTTATTCTAATAATAAAAATAATAATAATAATAATAATAATAATAATAATAATAATAATAATAATAATAATAATAATAATAATAATAATAACAATAACAATAATAACAGTAACAATAATAATAGTAATAGTAATAGTAATAGTAATAGTAATAGTAATATAATAAATAATAATAATAATAATAAAACCAATAATCATATTTACAAATTTCAATAGGAATATTTAACATTTCTTAAGGTAATTCCCTTGAATTGCACTGCGCACCCCTTCTGCGCATAGTGGCGCGCGCTGTTTGTTCGAATTTTCCGGTATTAAGTGCGCGCGCGCGCCACAGTTGTACAAGAAAACACAGCAAAAGGCGCGCGTTTTTTACTTTAAATCGCTTTGACAGAAAAACGAAGTCGGTTACCCCCATTTTTTATTTGCTCAAATAGTTAAATATACGGAAAATGATTTACTGAAATAAGAAAAAAAGTTGGGTTGTAGAAGTTTTGTTATTTCTCTTAAAAGCCGTAAAAATACTTCAAAATGGCGCTTTTTACCGTATGAATAGTGGCGAAAACAATTTTAGTGTTATCTCTAAAATTGTTTTTTGTTTTAAACATTAGGTACTACGGGTTATTGTTTAGGAGATCGGATTTTGGCAGCTCGACAAACACAACTTAATTTTTTAAAGGCTATAGGTACTCTTTTTGAAAACTAAGAGTTGGGATTTTTCCTTGCGCGATCAACGAAAACGCGTCAACTCTACGCCCCTCTGTTGTGAAAACGAGGTCGGTTAATTTTTTTATTACATTTTTTGAAAACCCTTAACTTCAATATTGTTTATGTCAAGTTTTAAAAAATTCTGGGTTGTAGAACTTTTTCAAGGGAATTACCTTAATATTTACAATTGATCAAACGATTAAAAAAGACTGAAAACTAAGTGGCAATACAATCATATTACGAGCAATAAAAATCTAAAGAAGAATTACAAACGAGCTTGTTCTTTTTCGATTTCAAAGTCTCGCTGTTCCAAGTCCAAAGGAACACGGCGCCCTGTAGTGCGTGATCCTCTTAAACAAAGCAGAGCGGCCCTTAATAAAGCGAAGGACACTTTAGAACGTATCCACGAGATTGCTGTGCTGTAGTTCTCTCCTTTCTTGAGTGATACAAGCTCCGCTAGTCTACTATGATACCGTAGACACTCGTCAGCCATGCCGCCAGTGGTGGTAAACACCTTGAGTGATACAAGCTCCGCTAGTCTACTATGATACCGTAGACACTCGTCAGCCATGCCGCCAGTGGTGGTAAACCCTTGAGTGATACAAGCTCCGCTAGTCTACTATGATACCGTAGACACTCGTCAGCCATACCGCCAGTGGTGGTAAACACCTTGAGTGATACAAGCTCCGCTAGTCTACTATGATACCGTAGACACTCGTCAGCCATGCCGCCAGTGGTGGTAAACACCTTGAGTGATACAAGCTCCGCTAGTCTACTATGATACCGTAGACACTCGTCAGCCATGCCGCCAGTGGTGGTAAACACCTTGAGTGATACAAGCTCCGCTAGTCTACTATGATACCGTAGACACTCGTCAGCCATGCCGCCAGTGGTGGTAAACACCTTGAGTGATACAAGCTCCGCTAGTCTACTATGATACCGTAGACACTCGTCGGCCATGCCGCCAGTGGTGGTAAACACCTTGAGTGATACAAGCTCCGCTAGTCTACTATGATACCGTAGACACTCGTCAGCCATGCCGCCAGTGGTGGTAAACACCTTGAGTGATACAAGCTCCGCTAGTATACTATGATACCGTAGACACTCGTCAGCCATGCTGCCAGTGGTGGTAAACACCTTGAGTGATACAAGCTCCGCTAGTCTACTATGATACCGTAGACACTCGTCAGCCATGCCGCCAGTGGTGGTAAACACCTTGAGTGATACAAGCTCCGCTAGTCTACTATGATACCGTAGACACTCGTCGGCCATGCCGCCAGTGGTGGTAAACACCTTGAGTGATACAAGCTCCGCTAGTCTACTATGATACCGTAGACACTCGTCAGCCATGCCGCCAGTGGTGGTAAACACCTTGAGTGATACAAGCTCCGTTAGTCTACTATGATACCGTAGACACTCGTCGGCCATACCGCCAGTGGTGGTAAACACCTTGAGTGATACAAGCTCCGCTAGTCTACTATGATACCGTAGACACTCGTCGGCCATGCCGCCAGTGGTGGTAAACACCTTGCTCTACTTTTAGAACCCTACTGCTGTAGTCTCTTTTTCTCGTTTTCGTGCTGACGGTAGATCTGTTGGATACTGAGATCTTTGTAGGACTCTGCGTTGGGGTGACAAACCCTCACATCAAAAAAGGCAGAGCCCTGCCTATCCCAAAACCCACGCGCATGGACATCCAGTCGGGCATCTGGTGCTCGGTTGGTACCTCTCGTCGATACTTCTCCTGTCAACGCCTGTAGCACGGGTTCCACTTGTACATCATGACAAACCATGTTTAACATGTCCGCCTCAAGGTCACGCAGCTCGTTATGCCTCTGGATGATAAATCCTCCTCGTCTACATACCATGGCGTGATCCACCGTAAAAGTATCTCACACACAAGTAGAGGGCGTGTCAGCTATATGCCAATCATAGCGGAGATGAACTGCATCCCTGAACTCTTGTTCAAAGTAAAGTTCATGTCCTTTAAGGGAATAACAGATAACCAACTAGACGCGCCTTCTTCTGTAGCAAGTTCAGCAGTTCTCTTGGTGTTATCAGGGAGTGCGCTCTTTACTTCCTCTGCTCTTTCACTGAGATGTTTGTCGTTCTCTCTCCGGTTACGCTGCTGCAATGTCCGTATCTCATCGTCATCCGGGAGTTCGTGTGCCTGAGCCTCTATCTGCTTAACAAGAGGCTCGGTTACCCTAACTGACGTCTGGTATTCCTTTGTCGCGTTTTGACATGGGTTTGTGAGACCCATTCCCCCAAGCCTCAGCGGGAGTGCTAGCAAGTTGCGCTCAGCGGGTGTGCAGGTGTGCCCAGTCATGGCGGGTATAAAAGCGTCATCAATTGCGCGCTCTAGTGGCTCTAGCAGCTATCAATATCTGGCAGTGTTCTAAGATAATATGACCAGCGGTGCTTTAATCCGAAAGTGAACGCGGCATATGACGCTTGTGGATTAACTGCAGCAAACTCTGCGAGCTTTACCACTTGCTCGACCCAGTCCTCCACTCTCCCTTTCACGTACTCCTCCAGATGAGGTCAGGACCCCAGTACGGCGCCCATAGATGTTTTTGGCCCTGAGTCGAAATGTTTATTGCCGTGTCACCGAATACTTCCCTTGCCTCGTCCTTTTTTCCCGGCTTGGTGACAAGCCAGCACTTTTTCGCATTAGGGTAGTACCCTAGGCTAGGTCCCATTTCATTTAACCCGTCCCACCACTTCCTTAGCTCCTAGAGCGAACCAGCGCCTGTTGCGTCGTCAGCATGCTTTGCGCTGCTAGATGAATAAGATGAGTGATTAAAGGTTGGAGGCTTATAGCATAGAAGCTCATTGCCAAGGGGTCACCCTGTGTAGTACCCTCTGCAGATTTTAGTTCTTTACCGCCCGTAACAAAAAGGCGCGCAGGGGCCCTCTAGGTGTTGGTGGCCTACGTGGCTTAAATAGGACAAAAAACAGCAATGTTGTGCAGAGCGGAAGCCTTGTTCAGCGAATTAAACGCGTTTGATGCATCAATAAGTAACACAGCGTCTGTATCATCGTCATCAAATATGTCGCGCATGGCATGAATGGCTGCCTTAGCTCCACTCTTCAGACCTGCGCACACTTGTAGTGCGCCGCTGGCCTCGATGATATCCCGTTTAGTCACCCTTGTTACACACTTATAGATTATTCTCCTGATGATCTCTCCGACTCCGATTGGTCGCACCTCACCATTGCCCTTGTCTAGTGGAATAAATCAATTTGCCAAAATAGGTTCGATTGTAGCAGGGTCGACGAGCTCTGTACAAAGCTTCTTAGCAAGCGTGGCTGTGGCATCGCACAGACTTGTACTACACGGATCTGTTGACAATTTGGGCACGGATTTCGGATTTTGACTGATTTGATTTTAAATGAATTTCAATTGATGCTATTGTTTATCTGTCAAACCATGCGGATCTAAAAAATATCTGCGGATCTACGGATTTGCCCCGAAAATGTAGCGGATCGGCGGATTTACATACCGCTATTCACCCCCCCCCCCCCTCACACCTACACCTGCCCCTCTACCCCCTCCCCCCATCCCCTGCTTGACCCTTGGCCGCATTTGCTGTGTGTATTACCTGCAATTGAGAGTAGGAACCCTCTGGCATAACACTTATCAGTCCTTGCCAGTTCAAGGTCTTATTGTATGGATCATCCAGCATGGCCGACAGCTTGTGTATTATACTGTAAGGAAGCTCACGTATTTGAGCATTATAATACTTCTGTTTATCACATTTGGGCGCCATGACAGGGACTGCAAGAAAACATAAACAATCATCGGTATAAATTGACCCCATTTTATTGCCATCAATAGGTTTGGCTTGAAGAGGAATATTCAATTTAGAGTTTCTAATGACTTCCTGCTTTTAAAAGTAAGTAATTCAAAAATACTATTTATTCTCTACGTTTGCAAATGATCGACATTGTTATAGAATTAAAGAGTGCAAATTAAAAAAGCTCAAACACGATATTCAACATGAATCAAATAAGTATGAGGAAGTTTTACCTTTTTTGTGTTTTGGTTGTTTGGTTGTCTGCAGGACTCAAGAAATATCCCGAAGGATTTGTCTTCGCTTCAGCAAAAATTCACTCCACTATCCGGATTTACGTAAGTAACTTTCCCCAGGTTAAAAAGGTTCAGTGTTATAACAACTCAGCTTATTCCCTGGTTACGCTAAAAAGACAACTTTAGGAACAACGTAATCGTTGACAAAAGAGAACATTTCGGGGAAAACTACAGCTTACAACTTCCTTGAACCAGACACCGGAAGTGTTAATGCACTCACGGGGGGAGGGATAAATTGGCTTAAATTAACGATACGTTTCACAAAGCAAAATCAAAACTAAATGTAAAATGTGCAAAAATAGAATTCTAAATAAATATTATTTCCAGGTAAATACTAGATTTTGACTGTCGTAAGACGTTTATGTTTTTTGGAGCTGTAAGGAAAGTACTGATCTCCCCTCTCCCCACAGTAATTTTGTATACAAGAACGCATACCTACGATGGATGCCCGCTGACCTTCCAAAATAAACCAAATGGGGTTTCGATATATTCAAGCACAAATAATAAGTTGGTCATGAATTTGGAATCGTGTTCCCTTTGATGCCATGAACGTATATTTTGCGTGAGCGTGGTAAGTTCTGGATATTATTGGAAATCTTTTACTTGAAGTGTTGTATAGCAGACCTAGAACATTTCTCTAGTTTTCCGCTATGTTTTTAAAGGGTTTTTGTTTTATTTCACTACTATTCTGGTCAAATTTAGCCCATTTGTGTAAGCATCAACAAGTATTTTGGCATTTTTTCCACTGTAAAGTGGTATAAATTTAATAAGTTTATACTGACCACCTCCATCTATTTTTATCAAACTTCACTCCACACTCCACCGATCCACTTTATTAATAGAGTAAAAAGCACTTATTATTATTTTTTTTTCAGAGCCAGGTCCATTAGGAGTATGGCCGCATGCTGTCCAACAATCTCTGATCTTCCAAACGTTCTAAGAGAGAAGCTAGCACATATTCTTGATGAGAGCAATACTCCTACCTGGCGGGAACTAATCCATGTCATGCCACCAGATACGTACAGAGCTCACCAAGTCGAGTCATTTGCCATGGCAACCTTGAAGTGCAGGAGTCCTACTCAGGAATTATTTGATGATTTGGCTCGACGCAGTGTCACACTAGATGAGCTATCAGGTTGGGTACAGAAACTGCCACAAAGCAATAAAAAGCAGTCCATGATTCAACTTCTATATGGTTAGTGAAATATATGGTGGGTATGTTGCTAACTCAGGGGCCATGGAGAGGGTGGGGTGACGGAGAGGGAGGGGCTGATGGAGAGGGAGGAGCCATGGAGAGGGAGGGGCTGATGTAGAGGGAGGAGCCATGTAGAGGGAGGAGCCATGGAGAGAGAGGGGCTGATGGAGAGGGAGGGGCTGATAGAGAGGGAGGGGCTGATGGAGAGGGAGGAGCCATGGAGAGGGAGGGGCCGATGGAGAGGGAGGAGCCATGGAGAGGGAGGGGCTGATGGAGAGGGAGGAGCCATGGAGAGGGGCTGATGGAGAGGGAGGAGCCATGGAGAGGGAGGAGCCATGGAGAGGGAGGAGCCATGGAGAGGGAGGAGCCATGGAAAGGGAGGGGCTGATGGAGAGGGAGAAGCCATGGAGAGGGAAGAGCTGATGGAGAGGGAGGGGCTGATGGAGAGGGAGGGGCCATGGAGAGGGAGGGGCTGATGGAGAGGGAGGAGCCATGGAGAGAGAGGGGCTGATGGAGAGGGAGGAGCCATGAAGAGGGAAGGGCTGATGGAGAGGGAGGGGCTGATGGAGAGGGAGGAGCCATGGAGAGGGAAGAGCCATGGAGAGGGAAGAGCCATGGAGAGGGAGGGGCTGATGGAGAGGGAGGGGCTGATAAAGCTTTGCATGAAAGTACCCTATCTTTAGCCACTGACTTGAAAAACAAATCCTCTAGTACTATCATTTGTTTTGCAATTAAAGGATGTGTTTCTCGAATCAGTGGCTACATGAAGGCTTTAAAAAAGAGGAAGAAAACTAGATAAAAATGATATTGATGATAAGGCTTACTAAAACAAACAACTTGGCTGCAAGTAGTCGGTTGAGAGAAAACTCTTGGTTGGTTTTAAAATTTTGGTCATTATCTTCAATTACTCAATAACAAAACAGAGTCTCTCCTGCGGAGTCCTTCCCTGGACAACCCCCTATCCCCAATGAACACTCCCTTTACAAGCCCACTCAAAGCTTGATGCCACTTTTTCTCACCAAAGGACATCCAGTTGTTACCAGGCAACCAGGAAATATAATGGTTGCTGTAGGAGCAAATGCTGTGCTATCGTGTGGTGCAACAGGTCACCAGCCTCTCAACTACCAATGGTTTAAGAGCAAGAAAGCTTTAGAAGGTGTGTAGTTGACATTATTCATGTCATCACTTGTGATATGTATTTATAAGCCAGTTTTTTTTGTGGGGGGAAGGGGGGACTAACTGTTGGCCTATACAGCCCACTTTCAATCTCAGATGGGAGGGTTGACTACCATAAAAACAGATGGAGGTAATCACTGGCAAATCCAATCTTAACACTATGGAATAGCACAGGTGTATCCAAAAGCAACGAATTTACCTGTTGTTACAGTATTTTAATAGACGGCACATTGGGTGTGGTCAACACATTTTGTAACTCTAAGAGTTATCACTAAAATCATAATTAGATTTTTTTTAAATTTTACTGCAGTCCGTAAGCTATCACCATCAAACACAAGTCTGTTGTGTTTTGATCCTGGATAGGATAGAAAGGATGATCATGAGATACCTGTCTTCTTTAATAGAGAGAAGCCTGTAAGCTGTATATTGAGGCTTTTAATTAAAAGTTTAAAATTACTGAACTCAATCGAAGCTTCACTTCCATATTACCCGCAAAGAGATTCTCGAATTGCACTCACCTTTGGTGGAGCCCTAAATAAGGAGAAAAAACTTTTCTAGGCAGCGTGGTGTCATTTGACCCCCAGTACCCCAAGGGGCCTATGGGCGTGAGCCCTGCCCCCCCCCCCCCCCCCCGCCCATTGTATCCATGACTCATCCATACCACGTTGAATTTTCAGGGCAAACTGGTTCCCTCCTTCGTGTTAAGAATGTCTCCAAGCTTGATGAGGGGCATTACATATGTCGTGTTGCAAACTCTAATGGCGACTATGTGTTTACTGAATGGGCAAAGCTATCTCTTCAAAATCCCTCGGAAACACATCAGTTCAGTAAGTATAAAGCTGGCTGCTATTGTAGCTTCAACTCTGTTAGACTTACTAAAGTGGGTCTATAGCATCACATCCTTGATATAAAACTGCTACTATAGGAAGAAATCAATGGTTATATCAAGTTTAGTTAATGTGAGTTTCAGAGTGTCAACGATAATGGCTGTCTCATGAAGCTGGTAATAGGATGCTCCTCCTTAAAGAGAATCAATGGTAAACAAATGACCCAGCCCTCGTTTTTGATATCCTGTCTTTTCCTTGAAACGATTTGCCCCTTTTCAGATGATTGATTATGATCTAATAACTAATAGCTCCAAGGTGGAGTCTAATGTCCTTTTAGGGACTTTGAATTGAAAGAGACAGGTTTTCACATGTTTGACAAAATCCATCGCTGACTTGGCATGGGATTGAATCCCGGTCCACTGGCTTGAGAAGCTCAGCTTATGCCACTAGCTGTCACGGCTCTTCTAGGGGTAGTGATGGGTAAATCCGAAAATTGCCGAGGCGCCAAGACCCGCGTTTCAAAATCCGAGCCTGAGACTTTAGTCAAATTTCGGAATCAGAGCCCGAGCTTTTGTTCGATAATACTGCAAGCGCGAGACTCGATGATGAAATTTTTCTTGTTATGCCTAGTGCACACTAGCAACATAACTACATAACGACATGGGCGCGCTCACTATGTTTAGCCCGACATAACGACATAGACATAACAACATAAAAGAAAAAAACATGTTTTTCTCTTATGTCGTTATGTCCATGTCGTTATGTCGAAGATAAGAGCGCGCGCCCATGAGAATCATGTTTCTGGTAAAATAAATATAAATACCGGCACGGTCACCCAAGAGAACGTCACATGTTTTTTTTCTATGTTGGAGTATGATTGGCTTGGTATATTAGGCTATTCCCGGTCACGTGCAAGTCCAGTACCGAACTGACAACAACAACTATCAACATAAAACAGATCCTGTTAATCAAACTCCGATATTCCGAGATCGCGTCTAAAAATCAGAGACTCCGAGACCGTAGTAGGAAGAAAAGACGAGGCTCCATGACAAATAAAATTTGAAAAATCAAGACTTCGGAACTTTCGTAAACAAAAACTCGAGATTGAGACTTCTCCACTCCCCCTTCTTCTCAGTGCCACATACCGGTCTAGCCCTCTTTTTTGCAAGCTCTCACGCAAGTCGTCGTCATTTACAACTAGACTTCATTGAGTGAGGACCTCTGAAACGGCCAGAAGAAAACACAGCAAAACGTAAAGCCTTAGGACAAACTACGACAACTTCAAAGTACAAGAGAATGTTAAAGAACTTTAAGACATATTCGGAAAAGTGTTTGGAGTCAGTTCTCTACAAAAACAAGAACAAAAATTGTCATTTAGAAGTCAAACACAGCGCGCGCGCTAATTTGAAATGGCGTCATTCAGGTGCTCGCGCACGTAAAACAACGAATTTGAAATATTCATCACATCAAAACCTATCTTATCCTCACTATTTTCCGATCTGTTACAAGAAAAGGTTGTTGTGTAGACTGTGTTAACTTCAATGGTGCGTTTTTGGATAATTTTGGACTCTATAATAGCTTTCTGGCTTTTCTCTACGGAGCTCTGCACCCAGTGATGTCAAATGACGAATGACAGCTGGCCTAAGGCAAGTCCCTTTTATAGTGCGCGTTCGTGTATAATTTTGCAAGTTATCCTTTCTACTTTTCAGGTCGGCCTATCATCACAAGTCAACCCGAATACCCAGAAGTCCACACTGTGTTAGGTGGGACGCTTCGCCTGTACTGCGACGCCCTGGGGGACCCTGCACCAACTTTCCAGTGGTACAAGAATGACCTTCCCCTCCCGGATGGCGACCAAAGGGAGTACTGCAAGCGGGACATTTGCGCGGATGACCAAGGAAGGTACATGTGCGTGGCAAGCAACTCGTCTGGGTCCACTGAATCCATGCCAACTCGAGTGTTTGTCAGACATCAGGTGCCGCGTGGTCAAATGGAAGGTAAGATGTCAAGGAGATTGGGAGGGCAAACATCTCAATATTGCCTTGAAGAACCCTTTTTAAAGGACATGCGCCAACTTACTGGCTCATTTACAGCAATTAGAAATTATTAATTCGGCTTCTGTTGACACCTTGGTTGGTAGAAAAGAGGATAGCTGAGTTTCGGTGTGTAGTTAAAAAGGAGAAGGGCAGGCGTGATGTATAAATCAAGATGGGTCTTTTGACCTATTGACCTGGGCAGGCATGACATATAGATCTAGATGGGTCTAGTGACCTATTGACCTGGGCAAGCATGACGTATAGATCTAGATGAGTCTAGTGACCTATTGACCTGGGCAGGCATGAAGTATAGATGTAGATGGGTCTAGTGACCTATTGACCTGGAGAGGCATGACGTATAGATCTAGATGGGTCTAGTGACCTATTGACCTGGGCAGGCATGACATATAGATCTAGATGGGTCTAGTGACCTATTGACCTGGAGAGGCGTGACGTATAGATCTAGATGGGTCTAGTGACCTATTGACCTGGGCAGGCATGACGTATAGATCTAGATGGATCTAGTGACCTATTGACCTGGGCAGGCATGACATATAGATCTAGATGAGTCTTGTGACCTATTGACCTGGGCAGACATGACAAAGAGATCTAGATGGGTCTAGTGACCTATTGACCTGGGCAAGCATGACATATAGATCTAGATGAGTCTAGTGACCTATTGACCTGGGCAGGCATGAAGTATAGATGTAGATGGGTCTAGTGACCTATTGACCTGGAGAGGCATGACGTATTGATCTAGATGGGTCTAGTAACCTATTGACCTGGGCAGGCATGACATATAGATCTAGATGGGTCTAGTGACCTATTGACCTGGGAGGCATGACGTATTGATCTAGATGGATCTAGTGACCTATTGACCTGGGGAGGCATGACGTATAGATCTAGATGGGTCTAGTGACCTATTGACCTGGGCAGGCATGACGTATAGATCTAGATGGATCTAGTGACCTATTGACCTGGGCAGGCATGACATATAGATCTAGATGGGTCTAGTGACCTATTGACCTGGGCAGGCATGACGTATAGATCTAGATGGATCTAGTGACCTATTGACCTGGGCAGGCATGACATATAGATCTAGATGGGTCTAGTGACCTATTGACCTGGGGAGGCATGACGTATAGATCTAGATGGGTCTAGTGATCTATTGACCTGGGGAGGCATGACGTATAGATCTAGATGGGTCTTTTGACCTATTGACCTGGGGAGGCATGACGTATAGATCTAGATGGGTCTTTTGACCTACTGACCTAGGCAGGCATGACATATAGATCTAGATGGGTCTAGTGTCCTATTGACCTGGGCAGGCATGACATATAGATCTAGATGGGTCTTTTGACCTATTGACCTAGGCAGGCATGACATATATATCCAGATGGGTCTAGCGGCCTATTGACCTGGGGAGGCAGGACGTATAGATCTAGATGGGTCTAGTGACCTATTGACCTGGGCAGGCATGACATATAGATCTAGATGGGTCTAGTAACTTATTGACCTGGGCAGGCATGACGTATAGATCTAGATGGGTCTAGTGACCTATTGACCTGGGCAGGCATGACATATAGATCTAGATGAGTCTAGTGACTCATTGACCTGGGGAGGCATGACATATAGATCTAGATGGGTCTAGTGACCTATTGACCTGGGCAGGCATGACGTATAGATCTAGATGAGTCTAGTGACCTATTGACCTGGGGAGGCATGACGTATAGATCTAGATGAGTCTAGTGACCTATTGACCTGGGCAGGCATGACGTATAGATCTAGATGGGTCTAGTGACCTATTGACCTGGGCAGGCATGACGTAGAGATCTAGATGGGTCTAGTGACCTATTGACCTGGGCAGGCATGACATATAGATCTAGATGAGTCTAGTGACTCATTGACCTGGGCAGACATGACATATAGCTCTAGATGGGTCTAGTGACCTATTGACCTGGGCAGGCATGACGTATAGATCTAGATGGGTCTAGTGACCTATTGACCTGGGAGGCATGACGTATTGATCTAGATGGATTTATTAACCTATTGACCTGGGCTGGCATGACATATAGATCTAGATGGGTCTAGTGACCTATTGACCTGGGCAGGCATGACATATAGATCTAGATGGGTCTAGTGACCTATTGACCTGGGAGGCATGACGTATTGATCTAGATGGATCTATTGACCTATTGACCTGGGCTGGCATGACATATAGATCTAGATGGGTCTAGTGTCCTATTGACCTGGGCAGGCATGACGTATAGATCTAGATGGGTCTAGTGTCCTATTGACCTGGGCAGGCATGACATATAGATCTAGATGGATCTAGTGACCTATTGACCTGGGCAGGCATGACGTATACATCTAGATGGGTCTAGTGACCTATTGACCTGGGCAGGCATGACATATAGATCTAGATGGATCTAGTGACCTATTGACCTGAGAGGCATGACGTATAGGTCTAGATGGGTCTAGTGTCCTATTGACCTGGGCTGGTATGACACAAAGATCTAGATGGGTCCAGTGACCTATCGACCTGGGAGGCATGACGTATAGATCTAGATGAGTATAGTGACCTATTGACCTGGGGAGGCATGACGTATAGATCTAGATGGCTCCAGTGACCTATTGACCTGGGCAGGCATGACATATAGATCTAGATGGGTCTAGTGACCTATTTACCTGGGCAGGCATGACATATAGATCTAGATGGGTCTAGTGACCTATTGACCTGGGGAGGCATGACATATAGATCTAGATGGATCTAGTGACCTATTGACCTGGGCAGGCATGACGTATAGATCTAGATGGGTCTAGTGACCTATTGACCTGGGCAGGCATGACATAGATCTAGATGGATCTAGTGACCTATTGACCTGAGAGGCATGACGTATAGGTCTAGATGGGTCTAGTGTCCTATTGACCTGGGCTGGTATGACACAAAGATCTAGATGGGTCCAGTGACCTATCGACCTGGGAGGCATGACGTATAGATCTAGATGAGTATAGTGACCTATTGACCTGGGGAGACATGACGTATAGATCTAGATGGCTCCAGTGACCTATTGACCTGGGCAGGCATGACATATAGATCTAGATGGGTCTAGTGACCTATTCACCTGGGCAGGCATGACATATAGATCTAGATGGGTCTAGTGACCTATTGACCTGGGGAGGCATGACATATAGATCTAGATGGATCTAGTGACCTATTGACCTGGGAGGCATGACGTATTGATATAGATAGATCTAGTGACCTATTGACCAGCGGAGGCATGACGTATAGATCTAGATGGGTCCAGTGACCTATTGACCTGGGCAGGCATGACATATAGATCTAGATGGGTCTAGTGACCTATTGACCTGGGCAGGCATGACATATAGATCTAGATAGGTCTAGTGACCTATTGACCTGGGGAGGATTGACGTATAGATCTAGATGGGTCTAGTGACCTATTGACCTGGGCAGGCATGGCGTATAAATCTAGATGGGTCTAGTGACCTATTGACCTGGGCAGGCATGACGTATAGATCTAGATGGGTCTAGTGACCTATTGACCTGGGCAGGCATGACATATAGATCTAGATGGGTCTTGTGACCTATTGACCTGGGCAGGCATGACGTATAGATCTAGATGGATCTAGTGACCTATTGACCTGGGCAGGCATGACATATAGATCTAGATGGATCTAGTGACCTATTGACCTGAGAGGCATGACGTATAGGTCTAGATGGGTCTAGTGTCCTATTGACCTGGGCTGGTATGACACAAAGATCTAGATGAGTCTAGTGACCTATTGACCTGGGCAGGCATGAAGTATAGATGTAGATGGGTCTAGTGACCTATTGACCTGGAGCGGCATGACGTATTGATCTAGATGGGTCTAGTAACCTATTGACCTGGGCAGGCATGACATATAGATCTAGATGGGTCTAGTGACCTATTGACCTGGGAGGCATGACGTATTGATCTAGATGGATCTAGTGACCTATTGACCTGGGGAGGCATGACGTATAGATCTAGATGGGTCTAGTGACCTATTGACCTGGGCAGGCATGACGTATAGATCTAGATGGATCTAGTGACCTATTGACCTGGGCAGGCATGACATATAGATCTAGATGGGTCTAGTGACCTATTGACCTGGGCAGGCATGACGTATAGATCTAGATGGATCTAGTGACCTATTGACCTGGGCAGGCATGACATATAGATCTAGATGGGTCTAGTGACCTATTGACCTGGGGAGGCATGACGTATAGATCTAGATGTGTCTAGTGATCTATTGACCTGGGGAGGCATGACGTATAGATCTAGATGGGTCTTTTGACCTATTGACCTGGGGAGGCATGACGTATAGATCTAGATGGGTCTTTTGACCTATTGACCTAGGCAGGCATGACATATAGATCTAGATGGGTCTAGTGTCCTATTGACCTGGGCAGGCATGACATATAGATCTAGATGGGTCTTTTGACCTATTGACCTAGGCAGGCATGACATATATATCCAGATGGGTCTAGCGGCCTATTGACCTGGGGAGGCAGGACGTATAGATCTAGATGGGTCTAGTGACCTATTGACCTGGGCAGGCATGACATATAGATCTAGATGGGTCTAGTAACTTATTGACCTGGGCAGGCATGACGTATAGATCTAGATGGGTCTAGTGACCTATTGACCTGGGCAGGCATGACATATAGATCTAGATGAGTCTAGTGACTCATTGACCTGGGGAGGCATGACATATAGATCTAGATGGGTCTAGTGACCTATTGACCTGGGCAGGCATGACGTATAGATCTAGATGAGTCTAGTGACCTATTGACCTGGGGAGGCATGACGTATAGATCTAGATGAGTCTAGTGACCTATTGACCTGGGCAGGCATGACGTATAGATCTAGATGGGTCTAGTGACCTATTGACCTGGGCAGGCATGACGTAGATATCTAGATGGGTCTAGTGACCTATTGACCTGGGCAGGCATGACATATAGATCTAGATGAGTCTAGTGACTCATTGACCTGGGCAGACATGACATATAGCTCTAGATGGGTCTAGTGACCTATTGACCTGGGCAGGCATGACATATAGATCTAGATGGGTCTTGTGACCTATTGACCTGGGCAGGCATGACGTATAGATCTAGATGGGTCTAGTGACCTATTGACCTGGGCAGGCATGACATATAGATCTAGATGGGTCTAGTGTCCTATTGACCTGGGCAGGCATGACATATAGATCTAGATGGGTCTAGTGACCTATTGACCTGGGCAGGCATGACGTAGAGATCTAGATGGGTCTTGTGACCTATTGACCTGGGAGGCATGACGTATAGATCTAGATGGATCTAGTGACCTATTGACCTGGGCAGGCATGACATATAGATCTAGATGAGTCTTGTGACCTATTGACCTGGGAGGCATGACGTATTGATCTAGATGGATCTAGTGACCTATTGACCTGGGCTGGCATGACACAAAGATCTAGATGGGTCCAGTGACCTATTGACCTGGGCAGGCATGACATATAGATCTAGATGGGTCTAGTGACCTATTGACCTGGGCAGGCATGACATATAGATCTAGATGGGTCTAGTGACCTATTGACCTGGGCAGGCATGACGTATAGATCTAGATGGGTCTAGTGACCTATTGACCTGGGCAGGCATGACGTATAGATCTAGATGGGTCTAGTGACCTATTGACCTGGGCAGGCATGACGTATAGATCTAGATGGGTCTAGTGACCTATTGACCTGGGCAGGCATGACATATAGATCTAGATGGGTCTTGTGACCTATTGACCTGGGCAGGCATTAGGTATAGATCTAGATGGGTCTAGTGACCTATTGACCTGGGGAGGCATGACGTATAGGTCTTGATGAGTCTAGTGACCTATTGACCTGGGCAGGCATGACGTTTAGATCCAGATTGGTCTTGTGACCTATTGACCTGGGCAGGCATGACGTAGAGATCTAGATGGGTCTAGTGTCCTATTGACCTGGGCAGGCATGACGTATAGATCTAGATGGGTCTAGTGACCTATTGACCTGGGCAGGTATGACGTATAGATCCAGATTGGTCTTGTGACCTATTGACCTGGGCAGGCATGACGTATAGATCTAGATGGGTCTTGTGACCTATTGACCTGGGCAGGCATGACATATAGATCTAGATGGGTCTAGTGACCTATTGGCCTGGGAGGCATGACGTATAGATCTAGATGGGTCCAGTTACCTATTGACCTGGGCAGGCATGACGTATAGATCTAGATGAGTCTAGTGACCTATTGACCTGGGCAGGCATGACATAAAGATCTAGATGGGTCTTGTGACCTATTGACCTGGGCAGGCATTAGGTATAGATCTAGATGGGTCTAGTGAACGATTGGCCTGGGCAATCGTTGAGCTGCTTTTGGACCCAATCTTGCATTTTTCTCTGGACACGCCACAGTCTAACGTCAGAGTAGCTCTGGCTGTGGGCTTGAGACAGGTTCTTTAATTATCAAGGCCTTGTGCTATGTTGCAGCAAATGACAAGGTGGCGTTACTAATCGGCAACAAAGATTACAAAATGGCGCAGCACCTCAACACTCTCTTCCACCCTCTGAATGATGTGTGCGACTTGGCAGGCGTATTAAGAAGCATAGGCTTTAAGGTGAATAGGTCTTAATGTCCTCACTAACCAGTTAAAACACTATCCCCCTCCCTTCCCAAGCACTCTTGGAATGATGTATCAGACTAGGTAGTTTCTTGATGGATCCAGTGACCTATCACCAGATTTAAGGATCCCGATTTGAACTCAATTGATCAGTGGCCAGAATTACTACTCTGAACCCCACCCTGCGTTTTTCTCTAGCAGGGCCGTAGCTGGGGGTGGGGCACTGGGGGCACGGGGGGCAATATTTTCAAAAATTTTAAGAAAATGACCTGCAGGGCCGTAGCTGGGGGTTGGGCACTGGGGGCACGGGGGGCAATATTTTCAAAAATTTTAAGAAAATGACCTGCAGGGCCGTAGCTGGGGGTTGGGCACTGGGGGCACGGGGGGCAATATTTTCAAAAATTTTAAGAAAATGACCTGCAGGGCCGTAGCTGGGGGTTGGGCACTGGGGGCACGGGGGGCAATATTTTCAAATATTTTAAGAAAATGACCTGCAGGGCCGTAGCTGGGGGTTGGGCACTGGGGGCACGGGGGGCAATATTTTCAAAAATTTTAAGAAAATGACCTGCAGGGCCGTAGCTGGGGGTGGGGCACTGGGGGCACGGGGGGGGGGGGCGATATTTTTTAAAATTATAATGAAATGACCTGCAGGGCCGTAGCTGGGGGTGGGGCACTGGGGGCACGGGGGGGGGGGGGCGATATTTTTTAAAATTATAATGAAATGACCAGCAGGGGCGTGGCTGTGCCCCCCAATATTTTCTTAATGCTTCTGTATTGTGTCCCCCGCAATCTTACGTGTGCCTGCTACGGCTCTGTCTAGACACCCCTGAACATCTATTGAAGTAGATAAAGCCTATTTTTACAACCTATTAAACGTTTTACGAGTCTATAGTAGTAGCTGCGAACTAGTCGCGTGAAATCTAAAAGGGACTGCGTGTACACGCGCGTCTCCTTCGTTTGTCTCCAGGTTGTTTCGCTTGTGAATCTCACTCTGAAGGAGATGGAGTTCGCCCTGGATGAGTTCTACAAACTGCTGGTCAAAGACACCTATGCGCTCTTCTACTTTGCGGGTCATGGCTTTGAGATAAATGGACAGGGCTATCTTATGCCTATAGACGCCACAGAAAGGTTAGTCTAAAGCCCTTCCCTGGCCAAACAAAGGTACGGGACACCGCGAGATTATTACGGGATCACCACGGGATAATTACCTCATTACCACGGGTTTGATTTTCATATGGTTAGGGTTATCTCTTGACCCATTGGAAAGTTTATCTAAGTACGGGACACCGCGGGATTATTACGGGTTTGATATAAATGGTTAAAATTATAAGCCGGTCGACACAACGGAAAAGGTTATCTAAGTTTGGGACACCGCGGGACTATTGCGGGACTACCACGGGTCTGAGATTATAACGAGTATCAATAATAATTGTCTGTTGTTCTCTGTCAGGTATCATCCGCAGGAAAACCTGCCCGCTTCGAAAGTGTTGGAGACCATGCAGAATAGCGAAGCAAAACTAAATATTATCGTCCTCGATTGCTGTCGAACAACGTGAGTAGGAGATTATTTCCTGTCGATATTAGTATAATACTGTTGTTTGGATTTTTTGTGTTGCCGTACACCGTATAAAATCAAATGTTGACATACATCTTCTGTGATCGAGTGTTGTCGTACAACGTACGTGATCGAGTGTTGTCGTACATCGTATGTAATCGAGTGTTGTTGTACATCGTACGTGATCGAGTGTTGCCGTACATCGTACGTGATACGTTATCGATTGTTGCCGTACATCGTACGTGATACGTTATCGATTGTTGCCGTACATTGTACGTGATACGTTATCGATTGTTGCCGTGCATCGTACGTGATACGTTATCGATTGTTGCCGTACATTGTACGTGATACGTTATCGATTGTTGCCGTACATTGTACGTGATACGTTATCGATTGTTGCCGTACCATGTACGTGATCGAGTGTTGCCATACATCATACGTGATTGAGTGTTGTCGTATGTGACCAAGTGCTATCGTAGAGTCGCATGTTATCGACTATTGTAGCTCATTTTTGTTTCAATTAAATCCTTTTGTTTCAATTAAATATTATATCCTATGGTTCATCACTTCAAATGTCTTGTTATTGATTATTGTATAAATACCTCTTATTTACTTCAATATAACCTACGTTCAAGGCCAAACGATAAGCCAATCGAGACGATACCAGTCGACAACGGCTGTTACCAACCGATTGTAACCAAGGCGAATGTGTTGGTCATCCATGGATGGTGAGGCATGTTGTGCGTCTGGGGGGGACGGGTGGGTAGGAAACCAATTGTAACCAAGAAGAATGTGTTGGTGATCCATGGATGGTGAGTCATGTTGTGTATCTGGAAGGGGGGGGGGGGGGGGTGGTGGTTAGGATTGATGATTTTTCGAAGTACGTCATTGCGGAAAAAGAATTGCAGTGAATAATAGGCTTTTAGGGCAGTTTTCTCTTTTTCCATTTTCGCAATCTAAAAGTAACCAGACCCCAGACTGTCTACCTAGTCGAATAGAGAGACGCTCGCGGCTCTGGAACCAGGGCACAGACTGTCATGTTTTTTAAAAGGACCATCTGGGTTGAATATTTCGTTTTGGATTCATTTATCTGAATGCTCGTTTCCAATTTTGTTTTATCTGTATATTGTTTATTCTTCCATAATTCATCAAATATCATAGTTGTCCTGCAGACCTTACAAGGTATTCCTTCCCTGAGGCACTCCTACCCCACCCCTCCCCCATTGAGGCTGTCTCTGCCCTACTAGAGGCACTTTTACCCCACCCCTCCCCCATTGAGGCTCTCTCGCCTCCTATAGGTACTTCTCCCCCCATCCCTCCCTCATTGAGGCTCTTTTCCCTCCTAGAGGTATCCCTACCCCACCCTCCCCCATTGAGGCTGTCTCTCTCCTCCTAGATGTATTCCTACCCCACCCCTCCCCCATTGAGGCTGTCTCTCCCCTCCTAGAGGTATTCCTACCCCACCCCTCCCCTACTGAGGCTCTCTCGCCTCCTATAGATACTTTACTCTACTTTAAATTTAGTTAGACCATTTGTCCCCGGAACATTTCAAGTTAGTCATCATCGTTATTTTTATTTCCACGTATTTTGTCTTGCAGTTTACCGCAGAATTCAGTATTCGAGTCTGAGGATGAGAGAAATGGTTTCATTGCCAAGCACCTCATCAAGCTCATCGGCCAAACTAAGCCGCTTTCCAAGATTAAACTTGAGTTCTCAAAAGGTAAGTAAAACTTACCGTGCTCTCCCTAGGATTTCTAACCAGAATGGAGGACATATTCAAGACATGTCTTCACACTGCTTACTGTAAATCATCACTTTGACGCCCGTCTTCGAAAAAAAAGGTCTGTCGTGCCGTGTTTTTTTAATTTTCTTTAAGTCTACCTTTATTTTGGACTACGTGTATTCCTGTTTTAAATAAGGTTTTTATTCACTGTTATGGATCTAACTGGAGACTTGACGGCTGCATAGAGTGTTATAAACAAACAAAATAGTAATTGTTTTTTTTTCCTTTACAACTGGTATCAGGCATTTGCAATGCCTTATTTTCCTATTGTCGAACATAATTGTAAAAGGTGTATACAAAAGGCGTAATTTTGTATTTGTGCGTTTTCCCAGCCATTCATGATGAGAATATTTATGACCCCGAAGATAGAAAACAACAAGTCGTGCACATTCATACCACTGAGATCGACGACATGTGCCTAGCTGACAATACAGCGGTACACATGCAAGGAGCATGCGCCGTGTCTGGGGCCGAGGGCTGGAAAGCAGCGCATGGTCGGTACACACAGGGCTTCCGTTATCTTTGTTCCAGCGGGGGAGGGGGGGGGGGGGACCAGGTCAGAGTAACGAGGCACGGGAACGAGGCGGAACAAAGCCGGCGGAGGGGGAGGGGTCGGGAGAAACGAGAAATGAGCGAGATGACTCCTTGTATTTATGGTCTTTACGCATTAATTGCGTGACAAAGATCCTGGTTGCTCCCGTAACCATACATGAGCGCTGACCGGGTGGTGGTAGATGACACGCATGTCACGCCAAGGTGTCACACGCTAGCATATTCATATCCCTTACGTATTCCGTCACGAATGTCAATGTAAAGTGTCACACACTATTTTTTTTCATAACCTTATTTATTTATTGCGTGACAGAGATCCCGGAAGACCCCGTGACCGTACATGAGCGTGACGGGGTCGTGGTCGAACTCGTCTTCATGGCGGAATTCTCCAACGCGTTGCTCGTCACCGCGCGCTGTCGCCCCGACAACTACCACGTGACATTCGACATGCCTGAGGTAAAAGACGTGATTTGATTCGTCATTTGTAGATTGAAGTGCAAGCTTTTCTTAATACAGTTGTGACGTCACAGTTGCTTTGTTTGTTTCTAGTTTACAGACCTTAATCAAAAGTGTCACGAAACCTACCACTTTTTTACGTCACGCAACATGTTCTTTCTACATGTTTCTACTATTCTTTCTACACGTTCCCATTCTAACCAGCTCTACTATCAAGCGGATGTTGTCATCTATGGTTTTATAAACATCACGTACGCATTGAGCATTATTACACTTGGGCGAAGTAATTAGGGATATTTTACGTACAAACTTCCTTTTTCATCAAACTTTCTCAGACGCGCGTGCGAATGCCACTTTAAAGAGCTCTTGTTAGCCATACCTTTATATTTGTTTTCTACCTATAAGAAGAAAAAGAAAAAAAATGGCGGCCGAGAACGGCTCTTTGGCGGTTCTACCGTTGAGTTTTCAAAGCACTCCCTCTTTTCTATTCACCAATCTTACGTTACGCGGGTGATTGGGTCGAGTCGATAATCGAAAAGCATGCTGGGGTGATTTTAGAAGGTGCAATTCAACTCAATTCAATTTTGATGTTGTGAATCTAAACCTGCTCTAGCTTTCAATCATATCAAATGTTTACAACGCCATGTTGAATTTTTAAAATTGTCCCAGCATGCTTTTCGCATATCAACCAATCACTGACGTTTTTCTAAATGGTCTAAAAGAGCCTGGGGCGAGCGCACGGAATGTCTACCCAGTCGTCCGCTTAGAAAGTCTACCCAGTCCTCCGCGCAACTTCAGAATTGCGAATTGCGTTGCACATGTCACAGTTTGCATTGCGTTACGATTTATATGACATGCGAGTGCGTGACAGTGTCACTCAGCCTCTGTTGCGTTACTTGTGTCATGTCATGTAGAAGCGCAAGGTTGATATGCTGATATGTCTTGGCTTCTTCCTGCAGTGTGTCAGCGGTTGTCTCGTTACCAAGGTAACGGGCAAGGAAAGCACTATTCCACAGCGTTTCTCAAGAGCTGAGTCCGCGATACGAATCGCTGACCTTCAAAGGCTGCAGGTAAACTGTCGAGATTTATTATCAGTAATGCGGATGCGTAGAATAATGTTTGTCTCCTTCAGGGCAACCTTGAGATGGTTCTCGTGCTGGAATTAGATAATGAAGAGCCTCGTCGAATATGTTACACGATGCGAGAGAAACCGCTGTTTGCCAAGATTGCTTGCCAGAACTAGACATCGTCGTAAGGTAGATCGCAGATTGGTAGCCTGTGGTTATATGTAAGAGAGAAGTACTGGGTTTAAATAGAAATGGTGCAAGTTATGCAGGGATATGATGATATAAATGTGTATCTATGTAAGAGAGGTTTTGAATTACACACTGATTTCAAATAAGGTTACACTCGAGAATTCGTGTATTTTAGCCTGCATTGGCTACCTGGAAAAAGGTTAAATTGCCAAATCCTGAACTCTAAAAGCCATGTGAATGGTTATAAATTTCCAAACCTGAATTTATGTTTATTTACGGTTATTTATTGTTTTTTTTTTAAACCCATGGACATTGATTTCCTTGTGCAACTTTGTTTGAAATGTGGATGCATTTTGGCTTCCGATAACTGAAACACCCAAAGGAAATCGACATTACTTCGAGCTTCAAAGATGATCTTTTCTTTTAGGTTTTCCTTTGCTTGAATATGGACCGCCAGGAAGCATGGGGTCTGGGACGAGCCCATATAGTGCAGCCCAGTCCCTGACGTTCTTACCGGGTTTCCTGTGCTAGCAGATGAACCGTGAGCAAGCCCGATCAGAAAGCCTGGGACTAGGCTGCATATGAGAAGACATGATTAGGGAACTTGAAGTCAGTTCGACTTAGTAGGGAGTTCGAGTTATTCGAGAAGAAATAGCTGAAAATCAGTCTCTAGGGAAATTAAAGTCAGTTCGAGTTATTGGCGAGTCTTTAGAGTAGAAATGACTAAAATTAGGCATTCCTAATCAGCGGAGAGTTCGAGCTATCGGAGTTTCACTGTAAGACATCACTTTGGTTTAGCAGGAGTTCGAGTTATCAAATATTGAAGTGTGACTGGGGGTAGAATACTGTTTTATGTTGTAAATCAAGGAGGATTTGATCTGATCTGGGTTTGATCCAAGCTCCTGCTGGCCAATGAATCCGCTTCAAGTATTTTGAATGACAGAAGCCGATAAGCTGTTGGGAATTGTACATGCGAGAGTTTGCTTAATTTGCCGAAGAGCATCGACAAAGAGTGTTTCGTCGTTGGTTCGACAGAAACCGATGTGTATATAGCTAGTGTTCTCTTTTTTAAAAAAGTATACATTTTATAACTTTTTTTAAAACGAGTTGGGTCATAGACCCTTTGAATATAGGAGTGTGTCGTAAAACGATTTTAATGGTAACTATGATAAAAACTTATAGAATAAAGAAACAACCATCCTCAAAAAAATATTATAGAAGGTATAAGCCTTCTCAAAATGTCTTACCAAAAGTTCTGTCGAGATGATTGCAGTTGGTATTCACTTGAAAATTCAGTACGTAAATACAATGCGAAAATGCAGTTGTTTTCTTGCTTTATTAATATCTCGCTGTGATGGTTTTTGCTATGGTGTTTCGCCATCATCTCATACCCATCTGCAACACAGCGCATTGCATGTCTTCTAGTTGCATGAATATGTAGCACATCTCCAGCACAATACCAAAACAAACATTCATGCGGTAATTTAAAGGGATACATTCTCATGGTAATTGTCGGAGTTTAAGAAAGGTGTTTTTTAATAGTAGGATATGTACGCTATTACTTTTCTTGCAGAAAGTTCCGTGAGCATTATAAAATTATTAGATTTTAAACATGAATTTAGCCCACCCACATTAAAAATAACAATCGGTTATTAAAAGAGAGGTCTGCGCTCCTTAGCAGCGAAGGATTTTAAAGTGCTTGTTTAAATGATGCAATAGATTAGCATTGTTTGACTGATCTCACCCGGAGGTATTCCATAAATGTTTAGCCCCCGTCACAAGTCGCTTGGAGCAATTTATATTTATCAATTAGCCTTTTGTGTAAGACTTAAAGCGATCATTAATGGCCCACTTTCAGGTATCATTCGCTGTGCCGCCGGGAGATAAAAAGAGCAGTCGTGCATCGTCCACCAGTGAATCATGTGCAAGCTTTGAGTCAAGTTTAATGGACGCGTTTAAGGAGGGAACGCAGAAAGTCAACAACAAGGATGTGGTTTCTTTCTTAGACGAAGACGAAACAGAAAGACCTTTCCTTTCCCAAAAAGCGCGCGAAAAATGGTGCCGCGCCGCGTTCACAATCTCCATCCTAGCAATTGTGATCTCTCTTCTTTTTAGTCTGTCGTCGTTTTTTGTGTCAGGGCAGACAGAAAGTTCGTCCGTCTTTGCAAGTGCATTTGATTCGCTGTTAGGGACGATGAGTTCCGTGGCTGTGGCTTGGCGATTTCGTGACTCAAAAAACGGAGAGATTGGACATAAACGAGAGTCAATTGCAACTCTAGGAATCGCCCTCAGTTTTATCACGACCGGTATTGCTACGGTCGCGACATCAGTGATCCATCTCACCGATAGCATCCATCCGAGAAAACCAGACGAGATGTTGATAGTTCTAACCTGTAGTTTGTTAGTATTCTTCGTACTTGCATGGGTGCAAAACTGCATTGCGAAGAAAGTGAACAGTGACTCACTGCGCGCGGCCGCAGTGGACTATGCCATGGCTTCGGCGATGGCTTTTGGTATCTTAATCTCGACTTACGTGTACCGTGAAAACAAGCCTCGGCTCTGGTGGCTGGACCATTCCGTGGCTCTATCGTTGGGCGCCGTGTCAGCCGCCTATGGTATATATTTGGTTGTGCAAGCAGAATGGTGCAATAGTACGATCCTTGAAGAAAAATCACCGCTCAAACATTAACCATTACAATCTATGATTCGGCGTTTGTAGTTTAAGGTAGTTAGAGTGCTTGTATGATGAAACACCGGTAAGCCGAACTCGGATAACTCTGACTTCTCGTTATTCGAACTGTATTACGTCTCTTATATAAAATACAAGATCAATGCCTCAGAAATATGTCATGGTAGTATTATTTTTTTCCAAAAAATTTAAAACACGAATGAAAACTTTATACAGAAACAAAATATTCCTTGTTCACAAATACTGTAAACAGCCAAATTGCTTAGTGTGATGTAAGAATACCCGTAGCCAACATGACGACACTAAAAGGTTTTTTTTAGATCAGCCGAACCTTTTGTTACTGTTTATATCAGGGCATCAGAATGGTCCCCCGAAAATGCTCGCAGTTTTCGGTTAGTGATCGCATACGCTCGCGCGGGTGCTCGCAAGCTCGCAAATGCTCATTGTTTTTTTTTTGCGTGCGTGATAATTTCCCCACAGTTCTTATATAAGGTGGGACGTCACAAGTCTTCCGTGAACCTTTTTTTAGCGAGGTATCGATCTTGAATCTGTTGATGGTTCTCTTTGTAAATAACCACCCACCATTGTTCCCTTGATCCCCCCCCTCCCCTACACCTCCGATAAAATTTCTATATGCGCATAAAGCGAAATACTTGAGACTCCATGTGCAAACTATATGCGAAAAGTTTTGTAAACAACTTGCTAGAAAACGATTCAATCATGATCTTCGTGCGACGTGCGTTACCCTGGCCGCCAATACCAAGTTTTAAGAAAGTTAGCCAATTAGAATGCGAGATTTTGATTTGATTGATGTGCTCTCAGGCATTTCTTTGCCTCGCTGGCTGGCTAGAAATTCGTGGCATCAGAAAGTTTACGTTTCTATTGGGAAAAAAGAGAGTTATTCTAATAATAATAATAATAATAATAATAATAATAATAATAATAATAATAATAATAATAATAATAATAATAATAATAATAATAATAATAATAATAATAGTAATAGTAATAGTAATAGTAATAGTAATAGTAATAGTAATAGTAATAGTAATAGTAATAGTAATAAAATAAATAATAATAATAATAATAAAACCAATAATCATATTTACAAATTTCAATAGGAATATTTAACATTTCTTAAGGTAATTCCCTTGAATTGCACTGCGCACCCCTTCTGCGCATAGTGGCGCGCGCTGTTTGTCCGAATTTTCCGGTATTAAGTGCGCGCGGCGCGCCACAGTTGTACAAGAAAACACAGCGTTTTTTACTTTAAATCGCTTTGACAGAAAAACGAAGTCGGTTACCCCCATTTTTTATTTGCTCAAATAGTTAAATATACGGAAAATGATTTACTGAAATAAGAAAAAAAGTTGGGTTGTAGAAGTTTTGTTATTTCTCTTAAAAGCCGTAAAAATACTTCAAAATGGCGCTTTTTACCGTATGAATAGTGGCGAAAACAATTTTAGTGTTATCTCTAAAATTGTTTTTTGTTTTAAACATTAGGTACTACGGGTTATTGTTTAGGAGATCGGATTTTGGCAGCTCGACAAACACTACTTAATTTTCTAAAGACTATAGGCTTTCTTTTTGAAAACTAAGAGTTGGGATTTTTCCTTGCGCGATCAACGAAAACGCGTCAACTCTACGCCCCTCTGTTGTGAAAACGAGGTCGGTTAATTTTTTTATTACATTTTTTGAAAACCCTTAACTTCAATATTGTTTATGTCAAGTTTTAAAAAATTCTGGGTTGTAGAACTTTTTCAAGGGAATTACCTTAATATTTACAATTGATCAAACGATTAAAAAAGACTGAAAACTAAGTGGCAATACATCATATTACGAGCAATAAAAATCTAAAGAAGAATTACAAACGAGCTTGTTCTTTTGCGATTTCAAAGTCTCGCTGTTCCAAGTACAAAGGAACACGGCGCCTTGTAGTGCGTGATCCTCTTAAACAAAGCAGAGCGGCCCTTAATAAAGCGAAGGACACTTTAGAACGTATCCACGAGATTGCTGTGCTGTAGTTCTCTCCTTTCTTGAGTGATTCAAGCTCCGCTAGTCTACTATGATACCGTAGACACTCGTCAGCCATGCCGCCAGTGGTGGTAAACACCTTGAGTGATACAAGCTCCGCTAGTCTACTATGATACCGTAGACACTCGTCAGCCATGCCGCCAGTGGTGGTAAACACCTTGAGTGATACAAGCTCCGCTAGTCTACTATGATACCGTAGACACTCGTCAGCCATGCTGCCAGTGGTGGTAAACCCTTGAGTGATACAAGCTCCGCTAGTCTACTATGATACCGTAGACACTCGTCAGCCATGCCGCCAGTGGTGGTAAACACCTTGAGTGATACAAGCTCTGCTAGTCTACTATGATACCGTAGACACTCGTCGGCCATGCCGCCAGTGGTGGTAAACACCTTGAGTGATACAAGCTCCGCTAGTCTACTATGATACCGTAGACACTCGTCAGCCATGCCGCCAGTGGTGGTAAACACCTTGAGTGATACAAGCTCCGCTAGTCTACTATGATACCGTAGACACTCGTTAGCCATGCCGCCAGTGGTGGTAAACCCTTGAGTGATACAAGCTCCGCTAGTCTACTATGATCCCGTAGACACTCGTCAGCCATGCCGCCAGTGGTGGTAAACCCTTGAGTGATACAAGCTCCGCTAGTCTACTATGATCCCGTAGACACTCGTCAGCCATGCCGCCAGTGGTGGTAAACACCTTGAGTGATACAAGCTCCGCTAGTCTACTATGATCCCGTAGACACTCGTCAGCCATGCCGCCAGTGGTGGTAAACACCTTGAGTGATACAAGCTCCGCTAGTCTACTATGATACCGTAGACACTCGTCAGCCATGCCGCCAGTGGTGGTAAACACCTTGAGTGATACAAGCTCCGCTAGTCTACTATGATACCGTAGACACTCGTCAGCCATGCCGCCAGTGGTGGTAAACACCTTGAGTGATACAAGCTCCGCTAGTCTACTATGATACAGTAGACACTCGTCGGCCATGCCGCCAGTGGTGGTAAACACCTTGAGTGATACAAGCTCCGCTAGTCTACTATGATACCGTAGACACTCGTCAGCCATGCCGCCAGTGGTGGTAAACACCTTGAGTGATACAAGATCGGCTAGTCTACTATGATACCGTAGACACTCGTCGGCCATGCCGCCAGTGGTGGTAAACACCTTGAGTGATACAAGCTCCGCTAGTCTACTATGATACCGTAGACACTCGTCAGCCATGCCGCCAGTGGTGGTAAACACCTTGAGTGATACAAGCTCCGCTAGTCTACTATGATACCGTAGACACTCGTCAGCCATGCCGCCAGTGGTGGTAAACACCTTGAGTGATACAAGCTCCGCTAGTCTACTATGATACCGTAGACACTCGTCGGCCATGCCGCCAGTGGTGGTAAACACCCTGCTCTACTTTTAGAACCCTATTGCTGTAGTCTCTTTTTCTCGTTTTCGTGCTGACGGTAGATCTGTTGGATACTGAGATCTTTGTAGGACTCTGCGTTGGGGTGACAAACCCTTACATCAAAAAAGGCAGAGCCCTGCCTATCCCAAAACCCACGCGCATGAACATCCAGTCGGGCATCTGGTGCTCGGTTGGTACCTCTCGTCGATACTTCTCCTGTCAACGCCTGTAGCACGGGTTCCACTTGTACATCATGACAAACCATGTTTAGCATGTCCGCCTCAAGGTCACGCAGCTCGTTATGCCTCTGGATGATAAATCCTCCTCGTCTACATACCATGGCGTGATCCACCGTAAAAGTATCTCACACACAAGTAGAGGGCGTGTCAGCTATATGCCAATCATAGCGGAGATGAACTGCATCCCTGAACTCTTGTTCAAAGTAAAGTTCATGTCCTTTAAGGGAATAACAGATAACCAACTAGACGCGCCTTCTTCTGTAGCAAGTTCAGCAGTTCTCTTGGTGTTATCAGGGAGTGCGCTCTTTACTTCCTCTGCTCTTTCACTTAGATGTTTGTCGTTCTCTCTCCGGTTACGCTGCTGCAATGTCCGTATCTCATCGTCATCCGGGAGTTCGTGTGCCTGAGCCTCTATCTGCTTAACAAGAGGCTCGGTTACCCTAACTGACGTCTGGTATTCCTTTGTCGCGTTTTGACATGGGTTTGTGAGACCCATTCCCCCAAGCCTCAGCGGGAGTGCTAGCAAGTTGCGCTCAGCGGGTGTGCAGGTGTGCCCAGTCATGGCGGGTATAAAAGCGTCACCTATTGCGCGCTCTAGTGGCTCTAGCAGCTTTCCGATATCGGGCAGTGTTCTAAGATAATATGACCAGCGGTGCTTTAATCCGAAAGTGAACGCGGCATATGACGCTTGTGGATTAACTGCAGCAAACTCTGTGAGCTTTACCACTTGCTCGACCCAGTCCTCCACTCTCCCTTTCACGTACTCCTCCAGATGAGGTCAGGACCCCAGTACGGCGCCCATAGATGTTTTTGTCCCTGAGTCGAAATGTTTATTGCCGTGTCACCGAATACTTCCCTTGCCTCGTCCTCTTTTCCCGGCTTGGTGACTAGCCACCACTTTTTCGCATTAGGGTAGTACCCTAGGCTAGGTCCCATTTCATTTAACCCGTCCCACCACTTCCTTAGCTCCTAGAGCGAACCAGCGCCTGTTGCGTCGTCAGCATGCTTTGTGCTGCTAGATGAATGAAGATGAGTGATTAAAGGTTGGAGGCTTATAGCATAGAAGCTCATTGCCAAGGGGTCACCCTGTGTAGTACCCTCTGCAGATTTTAGTTCTCTACCGCCCGTAACAAAAAGGCGCGCAGGGGCCCTATATGTGTTGGTGGCGTACGTGGCTAAAATAGGACAAAGAACAGCAATGTTGTGCAAAGCGGAAGCCCTGTTCAGCGAAATAAACGCGTTTGATGCATCAATAAGTAACACAGCGTCTGTATCATCGTCATCAAATATGTCGCGCATGGCATGAATGGCTGCCTTAGCTCCACTCTTCAGACCTGCGCACACTTGTAGTGCGCCGCTGGCCTCGATGATATCCCGCTTAGTCACCCTTGTTACACACTTAGAGATTATTCTCCTGATGATCTCTCCGACTCCGATTGGTTGCACCTCACCATTGCCCTTGTCTAGTGGAATTAATCGATTTGCCAAAATAGGTTCGATTGTAGCAGGGTCGACGAGCTCTGTACAAAGCTTCTTAGCAAGCGTGGCTATGGCATCGCACAGACTTGTATTAGACTTTTTAAAGGACTTGCTCGCGAGCATTCTTCTAAATCCGTTAGCATCTGGGACCGCCAGAACCTTTTGTTTTGAGTGCCATTTCTTTCACCATTTCTCCATTTATCTCTTGATAGAGAACGTGGGGGATATCTTCAGTTAGACCAAAGACCAGAGATCCTAGCTGGGCTTCCTGTGCACTCGGGTGTTTATCTTGAAGTTGATTCATCACGACATCAGTAAGTGGGAGGATGCCCACAGAAGTAACGATAGATATATATATCATAAATATATGAACAAAAAAAGGAATTAACCTGACCTATATACAAATAAATAAATAAATAAATGAATGAATGAATGAATGAATGAATGAATGAATGAATGAATGAATGAATGAATGAATGAATGAATGAATGAATGAATGAATAAATAAATATATTATGTACAAATCTTATCCTTCCGTACGTTTTCAACATGGTTCAGATGGTTCCGGTAGATCCTTTAAAAGTCTTAAGTCGGTTCTCACTTGGACGTAAGTGCAAACGCAGCGCACGTAATTTCCCGATTCTCCTTGTAACGCAAGCGCAAGAGAACGCAAGTGCTTGATTATCTTGTGCTTGTGTTTGACCGATTCTCACTTGTGTTGCGCTTGTGTTTAACAGATACTCACTTGTGTTGCGCTTGTGTTTGACAGATACTCACTTGTGTTGCGATTCCGTTTGCGCTTACGCTTGCGTTCTTGTGAGAACCAACCTTTAAATTTGGGGGAAAGTTTAATAATGTTCTGAACGAAGGCGGATCACGCCGCCATTTTATGCTCCCGCACAGTACCGAATCACTCAAAGACCTCATAGGCTGATTCAAGTAAGTGACTGAGATTTTTTCAATTAAATATCGTTGATAAGGTATTGAACTTTAATCATGGGAGGCTATTTTGAAGTTTTATTGCAAATAACCAGATGGCTTTCCAATTGCAAACAATAATAAAGGAATGGCTGATCGACATTCTTTAAAAAGTCTTATTTCTCTGAAATTTTATATAAAATAATTTCTTGCAAACGTAATGCTTGGATCGATCTGTTTGGGGCTATATTTGCGCAAATTCTGATAATTTAGGTCATGTCACAGACTACAAGTAACATAATTTGTGTAACGTAGTTGGACCTAAGGGCTGAGCACCGCTTGGGACTTGGGACCTTCCGTTTCTTATTTTGTCCGTTCTGCATGTATTATTATTTGTTTTGTTTTTTCATAATTTTGTAAAAGTAATGTTATTAAGGGACGGTCCAGCTAAGAGGTACCACGAAATGGAATGCAAAATGCACACTGGCATGTAAAAAATGTCTTTGTTAATATTAGAAATTTGATTGGCCGAGACAGAATTCAAGCATAAGTTACACTTAAAACAAGATTTTACCTAAAGTTTTTTTAATATTTATTGTTAGGGATTATTATTTTTTTGTAATATGGCCTATTAGAGAAAGTTGATGTGAGGAACCTTGTTAAAATTAGAAGAGAAAAAAACTATTGTCCCTGCTCCATCTGATTGGTTCAAAACAGAAAATCGCCAATAAGATATATAAGGGAGCACATTTTCCACATAATTTTCTCAAAATCTTACTATATTCTCCATGTTCTTACCAGTATATTTTGTATAAAAAAATCCTAAATTGGGGAAAGCTTTTTGCCACAAACAATGGGGCCTTGGTTTTTTCTTGCATGAGTGATTACTTAACTTAATAAAGTTGGAAAAATAAAGTTCCTTATTGGCTGCTAAGCAGAAGGGCGCCATGCGTTATTCAGCCATCGCATTTCATTTTCGCGACGTCAACATTACGCGATTTTGAAAACCGATATTCCACGGCACTTTATTTTCGCGATTTTACTATTTCCTTAAAAACCAGTTCAAAATCAAACAAAACAAATGGGACTGGAAGTCGCTGTAATCATATATCAAAGTCTTATGCTCTCCTAATTAAATGATGCATACATAAAGCTCATTAGACGATAGATATTTCATCCAAAGTCTTTGTGTACTCTTTTAAACCAGGACGAGCGGTATAAAAGGCACAAACCTCGTCTGAGTCTTCATTGCTGCTAGACTTTGTCAAGAGCAGAAGCTTCATAACAAGAAAGATAGGATCAAGCTCAAAATATAAACAGTGAAAAAAAAACACTAAATCTTCTCTGAGAACTAGACAGATAAGAATTAGAGATTTGAAAGGTTTTGAAGCAAAACACGTCATTTTAAACAAGCAAATCCCAATTTCCGCCTCACCATTTTTTCTCGAAACCATAGTGTCTCTGGGTGGGATTTCTTTGGGGTCCCTGTGTTATTCACTGTTTATGACGTCATGACCACAATAAAAGCAAAGAACTAGAGGTTGTCGCCTCGATGTTCGTAGATATAAATTACTTTGCATGGAGCCATCGGAGGTGAAAGTTGTAGGTAAGTAACAGCTGAAGGTCTGACAATTTCAATTTTTCGCTTTTCGTATTTTATAATTATTGATTGTTTAATCTTTATTTTTGAAGTTTATGCAGCCAGAAATTTACAACCAAAGAAACCAGGACGAGGTAATATTAATGTGTGTTCTTTTTAATGATTCCATTAAAAAACATATGATGTTCCAAGCTTGCTCTGAAAATAGAATATATGTCAGATGTTGTATAAGGACAGGGAGACTTTAAGTTCAACTAAAAAAAGTTTTTTTGGGGGGCGCGCACGAAAAGTTGAAAAGGTCATGTGCGTCAAAATGGATTCCGAGCGCGCGTTCTAGAAATAGATATTCGAAATTTACTTGCTCTTTGTCGAAACTTGAGTTCAATACAGGTATTTACTATGCTTCATCGAAAGAGCATATAATATAGAATGTTTTTTGAAACAACATTTAAACAAAATTATTTTAGATTCCGTATATTTGTAATCATAATTATTTGCTATGTGTGTACATGCTGGCCCAAGCAATTAGCTTTTTGTGTGCTTTTGAACCTTGTTTTGCTGAGGATAAGCGCGTGCGTTTTTCAGTCTTTTGTAGTACTTTTAAATATTTCCACGCTCTATTTGGGCACCTATTATTAATCTGTGTAATTTACTGTAATGCTACCCCTTTAACCTCCTATCGTAGATGTGTGCAACGCTTCCGTTGTGTTCGGAGTTGGCAAAGACAAGTTCCGAACCGATCAAATCCGGGACAACAACCCGACATGGAACGAGGAGTCTTCCATGTAAGGATTCGCGCATTTAGATTTATATGGCTGTTACTAATTCCGTGGTTGGCAAACATTTCCACTGAATGCATGATAATAAGCCGCAGGATGAAATGAAAGAAAATGATAATGTCATGGCAACCATTATCCTGTTTATTTTAATTTGCATGTGATTTAAACAGCAGATATCAGTATTTCAAAAGTCTAACATATGTTTAATAAGGCTCTGAATTAAACTAACTTGCTCAACTGTATATAATGACATCGGCATAGCATGACGCGTAACAGAGGTGTACCGTTAAACCGTAATCTCAGCTTGCCGTGACGCGTGGCAGAGGTGTACTTTTAAATCGTAATCCCAGCTTGCCGTGACGCGTGACAGAGGTGTACCGTTTAACCGGAATCCCAGCTTGCCGTGACGCGTGGCAGAGGTGTACTTTTAAAAATCGTAATCCCAGCTTGCCGTGACGCGTGACAGAGGTGTACCGTTTAACCGGAATCCCAGCTTGCCGTGACGCGTGACAGAGGTGTACCGTTTAACCGGAATCCCAGCTTGCCGTGACGCGTGACAGAGGTGTACTGTTAAACCGTAATCCCAGCTTGCCGTGACATGTGACAGGGATGTCTCCCCTGGGGTCATGTCACGGTGGTCATGCGACCCTCACGTCACGTCATGGTCACGTCAAGGTCATGTCGCGGTCATGTTCCGTTGCGGTCTTGTTGCGGTCATATCTCGGCTTAAAAATGGCATTCATTGCAGTCGCCGCAACGCTATCACGACTTGACTCTGCCACGCTATCACGACTGGACTGTGTCACGCTATCACGACTTGATTCTTTCACGCTATTACGACTCGACTCTTTCATGTTATCACGATTTGACTCTGTCACGTTATCACGACTTGACTCTGTCACGTTATCATGACTTGGCACTGTCACGTTATTACAACTTGACTCCGTCACGCTATCACGACTGGACTCTGTCACGCTATCACGACTTGACTCTGTCACGTTATCACGACTTGACTCTGTCACCTTATCACGACTTAACTCTGTCACGCCATCACGATTGACTCTGTCACGCTATCACGATTGACTCTGTCACGCCATCACGACTTGACTCTGTCACGTTGACTCCAAGTTACCGACGGCACGGCTTGAAGCGACTACCCAATGACTGTATGATATTATTGATTCTCTAGAAAGGTCTCCAAATCAGCGCCTCTGCTCTTCACTGTAAACGACCACGAGGAGATCCTGGGAAATGTCACAGTGCCTCTTGCCCAGATCCCCACGGGTGCTCATCGGCGCAGGTGGATGCCGCTGACCAGTACAAAGGGCGGGCCCGTAAGCGGAGACCTGTGTTTCGATTGCTGGGTCCTGTCCTATCGGCAGGCAGCTCCGTCCTCCAAGTGGTCGAAATGGTTTCCGTCCAGTCGAATAAAGGAGAAAGACAAGCGACGGAAGTCTATAGCCATGGCTTCTGTATCCCTCAAGGGGTCACACTCGATAGAGAATTTGAGTACACGCGCCCAACCCGAAACCGTACCAGACCCCCTACCTATCGACTCCATCCGAGTGTCTGCGATACGAAGAGTCAGCAGCGCATCCACGCTGCCAAGTTGGAATCGACCCCCACCGTCAGGCGCTCCGCCACCGCCTCCAATCGGCGCTCCCCCACCCCCACCCCCAGATGACGATGTTTCAATGACGCCCGTTAAGGATGCCAAGCTCAAGTTTGGTTTCAGCTTCAAACCACGGCTTACCCCGACACTAGGACAGATAATGTCTGGAAGTGGCCACCCGGAAATAACAGTGCTCACCCCTAAATCTGGGCCCGCTTCAGGGGGGACTAAAATCACCATTAGGGGGATCAATCTGGGAAACAGTAGAGATGATGTTCTGTCGCTAAGTGTCAATGGATCAGACTGTAGGCGGTCACTGCAGTGGCATTCCTCCGCCAAGGTCACGTGTGTGACCAAACCCTGGGGAGGGTCGGGTCCGGTTGTGATTGTCACCAAGTCTGGTGGCCGCGCTTCGTCTAGTACCAAGTTCACATTTGAAGAGGAGAAAAAGGGTAAGTCGAGATTACTATAGGCATTTAAGTGCCCTTATCAACCACATCTTGTCATTGCTTACATTTAAAATTGGAATGCATATGTGTTAAAATCTCGAAATACCCATCCAAAAGCAAAGTCTTATGCTCCATTGACCACACTTAATCGTGAAATTCGCATTTCCTTTTCCAAATCAGCCGATGGAAATAGATAGGCGGCTGACAGAGGCTGTTCAAGTACCCCCCCCCCCCTGGGAATTCTCGCCCCTTTCCCCTTCTAAGAACCTCGTGGTTCGCTGGTTACATGTTAGACAACTAGCTCAGTGCATTTTTTACCTGAAAAGTCGCATTAAACTGCGGCCCGTTTGAGAAGACCCAGAGTAGCTTCTCGTGCAAACCAAAGATAGCCTGGCCATCCATCACACTTTACCAATTAGGACGAAAATAAAGTGAATAACGAAAGAGTGGAACATTAAGGGTCAGTCGTAGTAGTATTGGCAGTATAGGTAGAAAAAGTAATGAACTTTGTTTTTATCTTAAAAGTTAATGGTTTAACCCTTGTTAAAACATTTACAATGGTGCGGCAGATTTGAGCTCTTATAAGGGGTGTTAAGAGTCATATCACAATCTGTTTGTGGCGCTTCAGTTCCGGGTTACCATTACAAAATACTTTACAGTTTTGCCCGTGTGGCCGGACAGTGTAGATACTAAGACATTTTGTTTTTGCTTACAGAAAAGTCAGACGATAGCAAAGTATCTAAACAAGCCCTAATGGAGGAGCTGACACGACTTAGATACGAAGTTCAATGTGAGATAAACACGTATTCTATACATACAGCCTTTACAACTAACTTTACTTTGTCAAGGCTAATACTATATTACAGAGGTGACATGCCATGTCAAGGCATGAACCCAGCCCTCCCCCTCACCCTCCCCTCCCCCATTATCAAATTACCATGTCATCGAATTACAAAAGAAGAGCTAAAACTTTTAGATGTCAATTTGCTCCCACTCCCCCGTCCCTAGGATAACTTAACAAATTTAGGTATCTTGTAAAGTTAAAAAATCCATAAACAGGACTCCAAATCATATAATATGATTTTCACAGCTTTCTTCTTATATTTTGGCACAATGTTTACAAAAAATTACATGGATTATCTTTTTTCGATTTCTTATTCGAGTTGGCCCCTGACAATCCCCCCCCCCCCCCCCCCCCCGCGCCATCGTTGTAGCATACCTCTCTCTGCTATCTGCGGGAGCATAACATGGCGGCGTGATTGGTATTCTTTAAGGGACTAACTCTACTATATACCCTTAGGTTTAGCGGACGAGAACAAGGCAATGAAACAGTATATCGACAATGTCATGCTGCTCCTAATGGAAAAATACCCCAGGATATTAGAAGAACTTTGTAATTCCTAGAACTACAGTAGAATTCCAAGAAATACAGCAGATCATCATGATTTCAATGCTTCAGTTAATCAAACTTGAATATAGTTTTAAAGCTGATTATTTTAATATATGGGGTTGAAAGAATCCCCCTTCTCAAATAAGAAGGGTAACAACGCTTGGAAATCTAATATTGTACATATTAATTTTAATAAACATTTCATTGGATTATAGAAGTTGTGTATTAGTGACAATATTCCTTTTATTTTAATGCAAATCTCTAGCTACTTTTGTCTGTAGGCAAAATAAAAAAACTTTAGTGTTGGTATCCTCCAACAGAGATTTAATAATTTGATTTCTTACTTTATTTTGTAAAATGTATAATTCAAGCCTTTTTAATAGATAACCGTGTTTTCATTTAAAAATGCAATTATAAATTTGTCAAAAAATCTCCTAACATTGTTACCCCTACTAAACAACGTGATCTTCAATCGATCTTGGTCAGCTTTACCATCACCACCCCAGTGGGGTTGACATGTGCTGCGAAGGAATTGATGAACGACCCAAGGTGCTTATGGGAAAATAGATCACGTGCTGTGGCGGCGTGAACCTGGAACCCGATCTGAAAACAAATATGTGATTCAATGCAAATGCGTGCAAATGAAGATGAAACAATCGACTTGATTCATTTGCATAGATATGCATTTTAAACGGCTCATGGATAATAAGACGATTGAACTTAGCCTATCGATTTGTAACTGTTTTTTTCGCGGCCAAGGATTGGCTCCTTATTATTGTCTGGAATTTCACATTTTAGTGAATTTTTTATATCTCGGCTTGCTCAAATTTTTGTTTTGAATTTACGGACATATACGGTCATACGGTTTACGGTCATTATATCAAATGCTGTTCCCTTCATGGTCACGGGTCGCGAGATATTAAAGGGCTTGGTAGTTCAAACAAGAACCGCCTTGCACACGTGACCGACAAACCAAAGAGTTCGTGATAGATATACATTACGTTACGGCTGTCACGCAATATCGTACAATTCCCAGTATTGCTATCAGTCAGGGACGTATAACGTTTTCTGGGATGGCTTATCAAGAAGGAATCACGAAAATATGTGCGCGCTTGTCTTTGTTTTTACAACACTGGATCCTCCTTTAGCCGCGGTTATCACATCATTTTGCACAAATAATATTTTTATATAAATAGTATTTTCCCGGGATGGGAAATTCGAAAATACTTTAAAAATTCCTGCACAACAAAAATTGCTACCCTCAAAATTACCCCAGAATTCTAAGAGAATAGCCTATTTTTTTCTCGGATACCCCCTAAAAAATACCTGAGGCCCGATTTTGACCCCTTAAAAATACGACGAGCATCCCTGTCAGAGTCAGGTCGACATGGGAGAACCCCCCGCCGGAGCATTTTCACCTCACGTCACGCAAGCATATTTGGTTGCACAATTTGTCACAAGTTTCAGTGACACGCCCTATACTGTGTCACGCCACACATAGTATGTGTAACACAATACACATAGTCACGCAACACAACACATCGCGTTACCTTATCAAAAGATGCTTCGACAAGATATGGCATTCCATCGTCGCGCCTGTTCAGCAAGACGACAGCCACTGAGCCATCAGACAGCGGGCGCGCCCAAACCTCGGTATTGTCTTTACTCTGAGAGATAAAGCGGAAGTGGTAACACAGGAAAACAAATTACAAACTGTAGCAAAATTGCCATTAGAGTAAGACACATTTACGGTTATGTTTACGTATTCAGTTCAAAACCATAAAGAGAAAAGGGTGGGGGAGGGGTGAGTAAAATAAATTATCACCTTAATCCACTGGCGGCCCATCTTGCCAAGTTTGTCTTGATTGACAGCAATGACCTCCCTATGAAAAACAGACAGATAAAGGCACGAGTCATGGCAGAAGTTAAAACGCTCATCAAGAGGTCAATTACTCTAGACTATTCTTTACAAAAGCGAACAATTATAAAAAAATAGTTCACCTAAAAACTGGTAGTCGACTCTGCCAAATTTATTCACCATTAGTACTCTGGTTACCGAACACGACTATTTGGGTATTGGGTAATTGATTCAATACCCAAAATGGGTATACCTACTGTACAATATGGGCTATTAAGCCGAGGACAGACTCACTTGTTTAGAAGTATTTCCTTGTGCCTTGGCTTGATGCTCCGGAGGTCAGTCGACATAATCAATGGCTAAACAGAAGCAAACATGATTTTCTTGGTAAATTTGGCTACATAAGGCTTTTATCTATTTGGCTGATTATATAATAGACTATTTGAGTCCAGCTATCCAAAACATGAATATGGATACCCTAAGGCTAAGTTCAGACGCCGTATATTATCCATGAGTTGTATTCAATGCAAATCCATGCAAATGAATCAAGTCAATTGTTTTATTTTTATTTGCAAGCATTTTCATTGGATACAGCTCATGGATAATACAACGTTTGAACTTGGTATAATGCTCGTATTAGCAGTCAGTGCCTATTCAAGTGGCTCTTTCAAACAAGCACGTATTTAAAAGAGTTCTCTGCTTACATAGGAACCTTTTGTGTCACGGTAAAATAAGGTGAGCCCCTCCTTATTTCTACACCACGATAGACCTGTGTTTGCTGGAACTGGATAAGGTACTAAATGGACTATATCGCTTGAAGTGTGGCATTTATAAAAGTAAATACGATTGTCTATTTCGCCATTGTTATGGGGGATTGTATATCCACCCCCCCCCCTTTTTTTAAGCCCCTATCACCTGACGTACCTCACAATCCATTAGAATTATGATTCTAAAAACAGATATTTATTTTGATGCTATTTCTGTTCACTTACTGAAGCCATAATTGCCCACAGAGCCATCTGAGCACGTGATTGGTCATCACTCAGGCCAAAATTACCAATTATAAGCTGAAAAAACAAAAACAATCAAGCAAACAAACACGCCCCCAAAAAAATACAACCAGAAATTTTAGGTTTAACTCCTCTGTGGTATCGCTTACGTTTTGATAGAGCAAAGGAGACTCCAATTTTGACACCTACCCAGACCACCTAGATCTTCTGCAGTTTGCCTGGAGTATTTCTAGTTATACCAGGAATACAAAACATATAAAAAATACTCCAATGTTTTACTTAAAAAAACTCTCTGGTCACAAGCCTTGTTAATTCTGAGCAGCCCCCAGCCCTTCCAGCCAGATGTCTCTTTTTTTGGTCTTGTTTTTCTCTTGTTTTTTAATAAGTCATACCTCATCTGGATCGTTCCAGTGACCAGGTCCGGCAGCTGCGATAAATGTGTCTTGATTTGCAGCAAAATAATCCACAATATGCATCACACTAGCCCATGAATCCTGAAAAGACAATTCACCCACATGACGTTTTAGCCATTTTTGGACCATTCCCTTATGGTGAGGTGGGTTGGGTAAGGCACATGTTTTTCTTTGTTGTCTTCAAAATGTGCATGATTTTTCCCTATTCAGTATGCATTTTTTGCCTGGTTTGGGCTGCACTATTTTCATGGTTTCATCTTGTATTAATTAGTTTCTTACACCCCACCCCCCTCTTCTCTTTTCTGATGGTCCGTACCTAGTCACCGGCATTTTGTTCACACATTGTGTTTTGTTCACAGCTCAAAATACTGTATCAAAATCATTGAGCTTTACAAATGTACAGTCTTGAGCTCTACAATTCAACAGAAATGTTGAACATCATGATGCTAAAATGTCATTAGGGAAAAACAGCCGGTTACCCATCCAACATGTGCATTTTATGTACTGTGGCAGCGGCAAAAACTGACAGATTTTGTTGGTGTCAACACATGCAATACCTGGATGTCATCATAGTTTCTCCAAGTATTACAATTTTCGGCAATGTCTGTGTAATTCACCTTAAAAAAACACAAAGCCTGTCAACTGGTTACTAGGACTACTAGGCATTATAAATTCAATATGACAAAAACAATGATAACTGACAAACAAATTAGAAAATTTTGAGTCAGTGTAGGTACTGAGCCAAAGGCACTTACTGTCAAATTTTGGCCAATCATGTAGGAAGGCCATTCACAACTATACACAATTAGTCTCCCTGTGGCATTGAGCGCCCTGCGGAATTCTGGGTAGCCTTTGTTCATTGTCTTAGGATCTGAATAACATCCGTCTAGTTTAAGATAATCAGCTCCCCAACTAGCAAAGGTCTGTAAAATATAGTGCAGAATATAGGCAGAGAATGTAAGCTGAAGCTGATTAAGAAAAAGGCCCTTTTCTAAGGTGCAGCCAAGAGGTCCTGATTCAGAAAGTAGCTAAGGGGCCTCCATCCAGTGGCCCTAATCCTGGCTGTTGGAGGAATCCTTTTCTGGAGCATAGCCAAGGGGCTCTAATCTGGGGGTAGCCAAGGGGGTCTAATCTGGGAGTAGAAAAGGGGCCCTTATCCAGGGGGTAGCCAAGGGGCCCTAATTCAGGGTGTAGACAAGGGGCCCTAATCCAGGGTGTAAATAAGGGGCCCTTATCCAGGGGGTAGATAGGGGGCCCTAATTCAGGGTGTAGCCAAACGGTCCATCTAAGTTATTTGGGGATTTTCTTTGTTCAGAAAAAAAACAATAGATGTGTATACCTTAGCATCTTGCTCGATGTAATAGTAGCTGCCAGGGTATCCTGCACATGTCAGAACACCATAATCTAAACAAATAAACAAAACCTTTATCCTAAACAAATAAACAAAACCATAATCTAAACAAAAAAACAAAACCTTTATCCTAAACAAAACTAAACAAAACCATTACTCTAAACAAATAAACAAAACCTTTATCCTAAACAAATAAACAAAACCATTACTCTAAACAAATAAACAAAACCTTTATCCTAAACAAAACTATTATTCTAAACAAATAAAAAAACCATTACTCTAAACAAATAAACAAAACCATTACTCTAAATAAATAAACAAAAACAATTACTGCGATACTCAATCTATGAACTCATGCTTATGAATGCCAATGAAAAAAAAAATTAACAAAATATGTTCAAAGCTTGATTCAATGAAGTGAAGAGCCTAGCATTTTGGAACTCTTGGCAAGAGTTCTCAATATACATAAAATCAGAGTTAAACAATAAACATAAAAAAATAAAAGTTTTATAACACAAACCTGCATAGACTCCTAGTTTTAGACCTTTGCCATGTATCTATAATAGCAATAATGAACATGTCACTTAAAGGATGCCTTCCCCTTACACCCTCTAACTTTCTTACTTTGAAAAATTTGAACCAAAACAATATTTAAAGAATTTAGTACAAGTAATATTTTAACAATTTTACATTCATAAATCCTCACAGGATACTATGACTATTACGAGCTGGAGATGGCAAATGTGAGGAAAACTGCAATTTTATTATTCTATCAAGTGGTGGAGAACTTGCCCTGATGTACATTGTCATGTATCTTAGAGTATACTGTTGGTTGTAATACTTGGTAATCCTTTGTTTTATATGGACCAGTATTTATTATTGTACTTGAGCATAATGATTATATGATATTGGACCAGTATTATTAGGTTATGTACTTTTAAGTTAATAATAATTATTTTTGGCCAATATAAAAATTAGCAAATTGGTCATTGTTGGTCATTTTTCTCAAACATAATTATTATTTTGAGCCATTGTTGGTTGTAATACATAATTATCACATTGGACCGCTGCTGATACTCACATATTGAGCCAATGCGTGGGGACCACTTGGGAACCTTGTGGTGTTCAGCTGCAAGTTACCATTCTTATCTCGCTTCTTGTTGGTGTAACAGTCCTTGAAAAATCATAACATTTAAATAATACTTTATGTGATCTGATTAATTAAGTAACACATTATTTTGACACTTTCCTCTTACTAACCCTTTCACTCCTGGATACTTTTGAGCAAAATTGGAAGAAAATCAGACTGAAAACAGAAACCTCCCCTCCCCCTATTTCAAGTCCAACACTACCAGTTAAGCTAAGCACCGCTGACCCAAGACGGTATGCCTTGAAGTTTCCAACAATGCACTGCGATGCCTTTTCTGCGACGGCAATGCTACAGTATGTTGCTTACAACAGTTTTGCTTGTAATTTGCTTAAAAATTACAGCTTTTTCACATCTGGAGAGTGCCTTTGGACATCATAAAGTCTATTTGGTCATAATAAATGTTGTGCTTATGGATGTTTGCACGCTGAGGTTGATTCAATGGAATAATTTCTTGTCTGGCCTTCACCAAGTGAGAAAAGAATTTTCTGGTGAATGGCCTCATACTCTCCAATGTGGGCCATCTTTGCTACCCAACCTTATTCAAACATTGTTTTTAGGCTTATTCTGTGTTCCTTGGACCTGGAAACGTTTTGTTTGGTTTTGGGGCAAAGAGACTTATAAAAAAACTGTTATGATTCTGGGGGAGGAGATTGCCTGCCTGTCTGTCAAGGTGTTTCTAAGACTCCCATGATGCAGTGGAGGCATGCAAAATAGGCTAAACATGGTGACTCGCTTCTAATGGAGGTTTTAGCATTGATTATTGTGACTGATTGCTGTAAAATGGGACCTGACGGAGCACAATAAAGGTATCTATTTGTGACTTGATATGTGTTTGCTTGTCTCTATTTGTAGTTCGGAATTTTGTGTCATTTTTGGTAAGAAATATTACTAAGTTTAAGCATTTGTTTATGAATTGGTCAGAAATCAAGGTTGATATTTTGACAAAAGAGTCAATTCTATTACATTGCTTGGATGCGCTTTTGAAGGTCGTCTATGCCTTGGAGGAATGTACGAGTATCTGGGTCTGGTGATGTTTAGTTTGCATTTCTGACGTTTTGGAGTTGGGCCTATATTTTACAGGCGTCTCAGGGTGTTATGGCAATGAAAGACCTAATATGAATTCTCAATCACATTTCGAACTCAGCACACAGCTGTCAAGTCAACTTGGACAAAAATGAATTTGGGTGAAATGCAGTTCAGTAAATATGTGAAAAAAACAACAAGAGAGCCAATCCGGGTGAATACAGCAAATGTATAAAAATTCTCAAAAAATAGGCTTGAGATAAATTCCAAAATCTTGTGACACCTGCCTTATGTCAGCAGCCACCACCCTTGTTTATTAAAAGTATAAAACCCAGAATAGTGGTGTTCAACAGTTGCATAAAATTAATATTTATTTTGCTGTTGTTACTTTGATATTTTAAAATAACAATTTCTCAAAGAACTTACATCAATACTGATAAACTCATATCCAGCACCTCTATACCCATCCTCAGCCATGCGATCAGCGATTTCCATAAACAAATGCTCACTAAAACAAAAATAATAGAAAAGAGTAATAGTGCCTGAATGAGAAAAGGATTGTTTGAATTAAAAGCAGGGGTGGATACATTCAGGATGGAAGTTTATTATTGATTTTTTTTTTGCAATCCAGTGCTTGTGGATTTGTGCTATTTGGTTATTTTTCGACATGGATATAAAAGTTTTAAGCTTCTATTGCTTGCAAGGTGCAGCCATCCCAGGTCGGTACCAGGCTCCGGCAGTTGAGCGGACACTCATAAAATTCAGCCACGCACCCCCTCCCCCCTCAGATCCCCTCTCCCCTCCCCATCAAATCCTTGCTCAGTGCCTCCAACTCAAACGCTCACCTGATGCAATTGTGAGGGTCGTGTTCACAGTCGATATTGCATCGAAAACGCTCCCAGTCCATCCAGCCCACTAAGAAAAATGCATTTCATTCAGTATTGGCGAATTAAAGGCAGTAGACAAGAATGTGTAGAATATGCCAAGAGGTCAATAATAGGGACCGGCTTCCAAATGTCACTTTCCGACTCGTTGTTCTAATTGTTTGCGATAGATCTTAATAGAGATGTATTTTTTTACTTACTCGGTGGTGTGAGCGCTAGCCCATTATCAAGTGCATAGCCGGTACGAACGAATGAATAGAGAGCAATACAAAATAAGACAGCCAACAACTTCATCTTACTCGACTTCGGAGTGTTTTTTATTTCTTTCGCGCATGCGTGAGCGTTAATAAGCGACCGACGTGCCAAAACCCGTACCATCGCGCGAAAGCTGTCAATATGCTAATATGCTTTGCATGGGTTTAGTCGGAAATCATGAATCAAACTCCGGTTAGTTCTCCTCTTCGAAAAAAGAAAACAACTGTTCAATTTCAATCACCTAAAACGTCACTAAAAGATTGAACAACAAACGCAGCAAAGACGAGTTTTGTCTTGTTTGTGGGATTAATTATAAGACATCTGGGCAGGCGAGTTTCTTCAATGTAAATATCGCACAGTTGGATTCGAAGAAAATGTTACAAAACTTTTTGGTAAACTTAGATCAGCTATTCCCAGAAGAATATGCAAAACCTGTAAACGGAAGATTGACTCGTAAGTCAAAAGAAAGAAAAATCTGAATGAAGACAAGGCATTGAATGGCTTCTTTTATAATTCGTCGAGTGATATTTCTACGGAGGACGCCGTTTCGAATGCGGGCTTATTATCCAACAGCGGATATACACTTCACGCATGCGCTAGTCATTGTGGGCTCAAAACTTGTCCAGTAATTAATGAACGGAGCATGCGCTCTGGATCTCCCGTCCACGATCGTGGACGGCGGTTTGATCAAACGAACTTGCGACCCATGGCAGAGGTATCTTTTCCTCGCGAACTCCAGCCCAGCGAAATACAGAGAAAAGAGGCCTCTGCTAGCAGGGAACTGCTTAGCTGAAGCAGCTATCGAATTATTGGGTGGAGGCACGATACAGAAACATTAAGAAAATGTTGGAGGCACAGCCACGCCCCTACTGGTCCTTTCCTTATAATTCTTGTAAACACTAGGGGGGGGGGGGGGGGGCACGTGCCCCCAGTGCCCCACAACCTGCTACGGCCCTGATTCTGTGAAGGGGAAGGGCAAGGTGGACTTTCAAAAGTGGGTGTGTGTATGTGTGTGTGTGTGGGGGGGGGGAGGGGGGGGGGGGGCTGGTGCCTACACTTTTTGGATCAGTTCACCGTCCTGGGCCATCGTTCACGATTTCTAAAATCCTTCACGATGTCTCAAGTCAGTGTTTATTGTAGGCTAAGCTTTTTATTTAGCTACAAACAGTTGAATTTTTTTTAAAGCTGTCCATACCTTGTTGACATAATATAATATTTTATTGAAAACTATGTTTATTGACAGTTTGTGGTCATTTTCTTTGAATTCAAGTCTCCAACATGTACCAAAAGCTCATAAGTCAGTATTAGAATTTCACTAAAATTTATTGTATCAGGGACAGAGAGCTATTGCAAAGCTCTTACTATGACACTGTCCCTTTAAAGGGCTGTAAACAAATCAAAATAGGTGGTGGTGGGTCTCTGTTGTTTTCGTTTTATTTTGAGTTTGCTTTATTATTATTATTATTATTATTATTATTATTATTATTATTATTATTATTATTATTATTATTATTATTATTATTATTATTATTATTATTATTATTATTTTTTTTTTTTTGGGGTGGGGATTCAGATCAAAATAGCCAAGCAACTAAGCAACTAGTACAACAGATTTTGGTTTTGCAGTCTTTTATTCAATATATTGAAGATTTTCATGCAATTCTGTAGTTTGACTGCAAATATATATTTATTTTTCTTTTTTATCTTTCTTTTCATTTACAGTTCTATATATACAGTGTGACCATAGCTATGATTACAATTATTAAGAAATTTTTTTACCTTCTAACAGAAACCATCTTGACTGCAAAACACTCACTGTAGGGCATTCGATATTAGGCATTTCTTTCATGCAGCTGTGAGGTTGACATGTCAACATCCAGAGGGGCCACACCCAACTCGGAATCATGGGGGCCCATGAAAACATGGTGATGCGGAACCTTTTCCTGCCTTTACCCTCATTCATCATGAACACCTGTGCAGTTGATGCCCTTAGCTGGATGGGGTGCACAGGTGCTTTGGGTGTGGCCCTGAAGATGGCACAGTCACCACAAGATGTAACAGAATGAAGTTGTATACTTGTTAAAAATGTAAAAACACGTGAGTGGAAAACAGTCAATAGCCATGGAATTTCTAGTGTGTTGTACGTTATACATGTTTTAGGATTTACGTACTTATACTTACTAAATTACAGTAGTTTAAAAAAAATATTATTTACTACTTGTATAATTGAGAAGAGTAATACATACTTCTCATTGACCTCGTAGAGCTTGTCTCTTCCCTCCTAAATAACAAACAAAATGATGTTTGTAATTATCTAAGTGCAGAGGAATCTTCAGTAGTTTTCTAATCAGATATTTTTTGTCTTTTAACACTCACCTGTTCTTTCAACACTCTTCCTCGAGTTTGCTTGTCTCACAAATAGACCTTGTTTGATAAACAAAGACATGTTACCAACTTATTCAATAATAGGTAACAACTGCAATATTGTATTGAGAGAGTGCCCCTCCCCTCTGCTTTTGTTGGCATTATCATCACATTTGAGTTGCCTGCTAACTTCACCGAGTTGCCTGCTGAGTTGCCTGCCAGCTTCACTATGGTCTGAAACTCTAAATGCAAATATTGGCACTTTTCAGTCCGGTCACTATCCACCATTAATGGTGGATAGTGACCGGCTTTTTCAAAATTTGTCTTTTTCAGATCTCAGAGCCGAAGAGGACCTCGTCGACTCACTCGATTGCCTCGGACGGCAGACCTCAATCACGAGACAATACGCCATAATAAGGATCTGATTTTTAAAGATTATTTTATTATGTATACTTATTTGATAATAAAACAGTGTTAGTGTGACAACCTTTTTCTTTGGGCCTTCTTCTATTTTATGGGGTGCGTGTAGCTTATTGGATACTGTACGCTAATGTGATTTACGGTGTTTTTAGATTAGTTCTTCTTCTCGCGATGTTATGGAAATAGAAACGGAGCTCGCACGTAATTGTTTCAGATCCCCACCTTATGCTCACAGTCTTAGTAAAATACTACGAAAAGCAACATCTCTCCTTTTTTCAATAAATTGTGAAGTACTTTTGTGTAGAAGTATTGATAAAAGAACCCGCGCACAACATTATTAATAATCTATTGTACTGATTACGTTTTTACAAAATTTAAGACTGAGGCATCTGTTCAAGAACTTATAGCGTTCTGTTCTTACACATATTTATGGTCCCTCTTTTTACTCAAACTCCTATTTATTTTTTATTTCGTGTGTGGGAGGGCGAGAAGAGATCGCCGATGTCTAAACGGGATTAATAGCAGGCACGTCCCCAGGATTGGCCGGAATGTTTCGTGCTTTTATTTCAGTCCTTTTTCAGGGTGACTACGTTTTTTGCCACTCTGTTTTCGTTTTCCTTTATCATTTCATATAAACAACAGACCAAGGCATCTCATAGGATTCAGAGAGCATAGTTACTAGCTCAAATCATTTTTTTTTCAATGTTTTCGAACTCACCTAAGCAACTCGCACTTGTTGCACTTACAGCTTTCAGGCCGTCACCCAGTAAATAATCTAAATGCAGATCTGAAAATGTGTTTATCCTAAAGGAATTGTTTTTGCAGTTGAAAATAGAAAAAATAAAATACATGATACGTGAAACGATGTCTAGAGGCACGCGCGTGCAGAGCATAATAACCAAAAATGAAACGCGCGCTACTATTCGCGCGCAAAAGAAACTGTGTTGAACACGCGCGCACTTTTTTCTCTACGTCATGTTCTTAACGTTGCGCGCTATTTTACCGTTAGTCAAGAGTGCTTTTGAATTTGTTTTTGAAAAGGCTTGAAAGGCTTTGTTTTGAATGCAAAGTCAACCATGGAAATGAGACTCCTAAGCCCTAAATGTCTTCCACGGGTTATCAAAAGATAGGTTTCTCTTGATCCTAAAAAGGCTGTCCAGGCTTCGCAGCGTTATGAGTCAAAATGAAGAAAAGTGTCGTCAAACCGTGAGCGGTCTTATATGGGATTTCTTCGGCCAAACAACAGCACATGGATTTGGGAGAATTGCTAATACCAAGTCCAGGTTACGTCGAATGTTTTGGGTGTGTCTTGTGATGGCGGCGTTTGGTATGTTTTCTTTACAAATCTATGATTTGCTTATGATCTACCTCAGTAGACCGATTGGAACACAAATTTGGATGAAGCATGCCCCGGTAAGTTGTGACTCGTAGTCTCCTCTTTTTCATCTTGTCTTCTTCTTTCATTTTTCTTTAGAGTTTCACTCATTATTGTCTTTTATTACATCACAGAGTATCGCATTTCCTGCAGTGACTCTATGCAATTTCAACATAGTCCGAAGGTCTCAGATAACCAGTGAATTGGCAGGATCATTCGAGAACTTTATAACGCCAAGTAAGTAAAAAAGGGGAAAATTAGGCCCGACTCATACGTCGCACTCTTGCCGTGTCGATTTTAATGGTTTAGATTGAGCCAAGAAAGCATAAGATAAGAGAGGTAATCTTTGCTATTAGGCGCGCGTTATGTCGATATTCCGATCTTTTCTATTTTAGTAAGGGACGAACAATTTGGTATATGACGGGGGTAGTTGCTGATTCGAGCAAGACTCAGGCCCTCGAGCAAGCTAAGACTGGCCGACAAAACCTGCAACCCTCGGGAAAAAAACGAACAGCAAATCTGTCCGGGAGAAAAAATCGAGCAAAAAAATTGGGATTGCGGCGGTTTATTTAGGGAATACAGTACTTTAAACGCCTGGTAATTTTGGGTGGACAACAAAGATAGGGGGACTCTGTTTTTTTTTCTTCTACAGATATCAGCGATGTTGATGATGCAAGAAGCTTGCGCAAAAGAAGGCAATCAGTAGACGGCTGCTCGTGTGGCTGTTACCTCAAGTGTAGAAATTTCCATGACCCTCACAGAAATACCCCAGAGCCGGCCACTACTTGTGCACCCGTACCAACAACGATCCCTACCACAGCAACTACCACTGAGCCAACAACAGTGCCAACTACGATACCAACAACTATTCCCACTACTTTGCCAACCACGGAGCCCACAACCGCCCCTACCACCCCAGAGCCGACTACCCTGGAGCCCACAGACCCGCCAACAACTGGTAAGTACCACAACTAGCGAGGGTGCATGTAAGGTGTATGGGGGAGGGGGGTGAATATTGTGTCGAGGAATATTTAGTAAATAAACCCCTTCTGTCGGCTGGGATATCGGCGGATAATGTCCAAGGATGAGAAATGGTACGAAAAATAAACAGTTGGCCGAGAATCGAAGCTTCGAGGGCAACTGTGAAATTTTGAGGAACATTTCTTATCCGCGGACATTATCCGCCGATATCACATTGAGCCAAAGAAGGGGTTTATTTATTTTATATCCCAGTGACTACACTGAAAATGCGAAAAGTATCTTCTGTGCGCGCTGACGTGCACGGGAATGACGTCATTGCTTTTTCTTTCGATTTTCTGCGTTTCAGGACAAACTCTAAAAAAACATATTGATGATAATTTTATAAAAAATAAAGCATTTTTTCTGTGCCTTCATAGCGTTTTGAAAACCTTGGTGTTTGTTTGAGGAGTTATTGAGCAGACGAAAAGTGAGTTTTGACTGCACAAAAATGTGCAATTTGTGAAATTGTGCACGTGACCCGTATCGACCAATGAGCGCGCGTGAAAATTCATCACTGGGATATAGATTTATATATGTATATATGATAGATAACGCAAACGTTAACGATAGAGGCTTTCGTTGGAAATTCGACCGACAACGCAAGTAGATCTTGAAAATGCATTTGATATTTTAATTCATTTTTGTAGAAGCGCCGACTACATTACCTCCAGGCGTCACTCCAGCTCCTACAGGTTGGTACCAAATAATCGTTTAGTAATACTGACATCTCTCACTCTCCTGTCTTTTAGATGAGCGTGTCATCACCACAGAACTGGATTTAGTGTGTATTTGCACATTTTTTTCTTGATAATAGTGTGATCAAAATAAACTCCCTAGTTCCAACTTTAAGAAGCAGAAGCTGAATAAGGTTTATTTTGTGAGATACAGCTCAAAGTCTGCTTAATCTTCGCGCACTTCCACTAATAGGTTGGACTTCTTTTCGAGTCATCTTAAATCATCATTTTGTTGCGTCTGATTTGAAATTCTTGGCCCTTGGAGCGAATTAGAAGCAAGTCTATGAAATTCCTGTTTTTTGCACATAATTTCCTCTCCATCCTATTCACACCTTTTCATATACTACTAACCCTATACACTTATCAATAAACAAAGAGAAACCCTTGACAATCGAGGAGAAAAAGGAGCAGGCTTTCACGGGCGAGGTATCCCAGCCCGACCCGGCCACCTTGGACAAACAGACGCTTAAAACAGAGGAGCTGGTACTGAGCTTAGCAACCAAGCCAGAGGATATGTTGATGGAGGTTGGGCACCAGTTTAACGACATGGTGCTGTCGTGTACCTATCGTGGCATTCCTTGCACGTGAGTGATATTTACCCTTGCACTTGAGTGATATTTACCCATGCACTTGAGTTATATTTATCCATGCATGTGAGTGATATTTACCATTGCAAATGAGTGATATTTACCCATGCACGTGAGTGATATTTCCCTTGCACGTGAGTGATATTTACCCACGCACTTGAGTGATATGTACCCTTGCACGTGAGTGATATTTACCTTTGCACGTGAGTGATATTTACACCCATGCACGTGAGTGATATTCCCTTGCACGTGAGTGATATTTATCCTTGCACGTGAGTGATATTTACCATTGCACCTGAGTGATATTTACACCCATGCACATGAGTGATATTTACCCATGCACTTGAGTGATATTTACCCTTGCACTTGAGTGATATTTACCCTTGTACGTGGGTGATATTTACCCATGCACTTGATTGATATTTACCCATGCACGTGAGTGATATTTACCCGTGCACGTGAGTGATATTTACCCTTGCACGTGAGTGATATTTACCCATGCACTTGATTGATATTTACCCAAGCACGTGTGTGATATTTACCTATGCACTTAATTGATATTTACCCATGCACGTGAGTAATATTTATCCATGCACGTCAGTGATATTTACCCATGCACTTGATTGATATTCACCCATGCACGTGAGTGATATTTACCCATGCACTTTATTGATATTTACCTATCCTCATTTTATTGACAAAATACGATTCTTGTGCCAGCAACTACACAGAGAATCTGTGGAGTCGATTCTGGCATTATCGCTATGGCAACTGCTACGTGTTCAATTCGGGGAAGGACTGGCAAGGGGAACCCAAACCGATCCTGCGATCCAACAAACCGGGACCCGCCAGCGGTACGTGTTCATTGGTTTGACCGAATGGTATGGTCACTCAAGCCTGCGTCGCGAGGCCACAAACTCACATCTAAAGCAGGAGATAATTTTGCCTCTGTTGTGCGCGAGACATAATTTCGTTTGGTTGACGTCCGCACACTGTGGGTTTTTGGTCTCTCGAGGCAGTGAGCAAAGAGCACGCGTGAAATTTTATTCACTGCTTGCGCCGGGCTTTAGCAGTGCTATACTGGGGGTTAGTCATGTTCTCGCTCTTTGTAGGGGATTTTGCATAGCTAGCGCATGATTGAGAAAAAAAACGATTATAGAGTAAAACTACGTAGTTTATTTTATTGATAAAATCGTAATTTTTATCCAGGACTTACACTTGAGCTAAACGCCGAGCAACACGAGTATGTCGGTCAGCTGTCTCACGAAGCAGGCATGCGCGTTCTGATTTCCACCCAAGGCGAGATGCCGTCACCATTAGAGAAAGGCATCAGCGTATCACCCGGGTTTTCCACCACTACGGGCATTAGATTGGTAAGGATAGGCGTAAACCCTTTTCACGTAACTCTGGCTTAACAACAGGATTTATGTCTTGTTTCACACTATCCCATATGTTGTTTAATGATGCAGTTTTTGGGTGTTTTAATTTTTTAACTTTTTGCCAGACGAATATACTACGTGCGGATCCCTTCAACAACAAAAGCTGCCTGAGCAGTGATGATATCGACCCCGAGAATCTGTACAGGAAGCGATATAATGTGTCCTATTCACGCACGGTATGAAACTGAAAAACTCTGACTCATCTCAAAACGCTGCAATATTCCGTAGGATAAACAATTATGCGGCAGGTATCCTCAGTATTCGTCTACAATTCTTTGCCATATAATTATTGTAGCGTCGCCCTATAGATGAAGCCAGTAGTTTCTTTACCATACTTACGTTAATATGTTACAACCACTCCAATTACAGAGGCTTAACTTAGGGAGGGCGGAGAGGACGTGCCTTCTCCTGCCTTCTCCTACGAGGATACGGATTATTTTTTGCATATTTTTAACGCATTTAAGCTTACGTTTCCCCACTATATCATTTTGCCGAGGCTGTGTGATTCATATAGTATTTCTAGCATCACGTCTATCTTTTTAGACGTGCATGGACTCGTGTCTCGCTCACAAGCAGGTGGACATGTGTGGATGTCTTGAATACAGATTCCCTAACATCGATAACCGGATAGTTTGTGATATCCTTGACATCGACGTCAGTAAGTACTGTACAGCGGACAGTTTGTGATATCCTTGACATCGACGTCAGTAAGTACTGTACAGCGTCTATCCGCAGCACAGGGTGCCGAATATTATTCATTTTTGTGTTTAAATATGCAAACTACTCCTCACTATCTATTTCTTTAGTCAGGTGTCTGAACAAGGTTCAGTCGCTGTACCAAGACAATAAACTCGGCTGCTCCGAGAAATGCCGCCCTCCTTGCAAGTAAGGCCAATTTTGCAAAAACTATCGCACCCATATCATCATCATCATCCTACTTTTCATCAAACCATCCTCATCTCCACCACCATCATCATCATCATCATCATCATCATCACCTTCATCATCATCATCATCATCATCATCATCATCACCTTCATCATCATCATCATCATCATCATCATCAGCACCAGCAGCATCATCATCATCATTATCATCATCACCATCATCATCATCATCATCATCATCATCATCATCATCACCATCATCATCATCACCATCATCATCATCATAATCCTACTTTTCATCAAACCATCCTCATCTTCATCATCATCATCATCATCATCATCATCATCATCATCATCATCATCATCATCACCACCATCTTCAGTCTTTATCTTTATCGTGCATCCTCTTTGCTCTAGTGAAGAAGTGTTTAAACTTTCAATTTCATCGGCGAGATGGCCTACAGATGATTATGAGGTGAGCAAACTGTTATCTTTCAAAATGGCTACCAAAAATAAGATAAAATGGCAATTCCTTTTCTTTTTCATTCAGGCACATTTTCTAGACGAGCTTAAAGAAGAAAAAGGATTTGTTCTCCCGGCAAACGCAGACGCCAGGTAATGGCATAAACTGTTATGTTGGTGGTGGTAATTCATGCTACGGTTTATATTAATTGATCTGTTTATTGGTTTCTGTTGATTCAGGGCTTATTTCGTGAAGCTTCAGATATTCTACGAGGAGCTGAACCACGAGGTTATCGAGGAGTACAGGTCCTACGAGGTGCGTGAAAAGTAATGGGGTGTTTTAGATTCACCATTACGGCAGAAGAAGTCTTTAAGTCATGGAATGTCGCCCTGAACACGACGCGACTTTGGCAAGAAATCCATACGCGCCCATCGAATTAGCGAGAGACGAGGTCTTGTGTGCGCTGTGGATTTAATCGCGTCTTTGTAATGCCAAATCAAGTTGTGAATAGTTTGTGAATATTTTTTAATAGTTCGACGTCTGAATCAATTAAGTTCGGTAGGCCAGAATTAAGTTCGGTAGGCCAGAATTAAGTTCGGCACGGCACTAAGCGCGACATCGATTTAAACGTCGAGCTTCTGATGTACGAATCCATTTTTTTTAAATTTTTCATAAAAAACTCACCTTTTACAGCTCACTTATTGAGCGCGACCTATTTAGTGCGACGTCTGAACGAGCGTTTAACCAAATGTATTTGTGTCGATACAAATAGATAATTACATGCGGCACGACAGGAGAGAGACGTATGAATCGGATCTAAACTACCCTAATGATATGAGTGTTTATTCCTCTTCTGCTTCACTGTGTTCTCTTAACACGCATGCGTGTGCTTTGATTTACAGCTTGTGAATTTCGTGTCGGATATCGGAGGTCAGCTTGGGCTATGGATCGGCATCTCGGCACTAACGGCCTCAGAGTTCATCGAGCTTCTCATCGTCATTGCCTTGCACCTCTTGCGCAAGGTGACGCGAATAGGATTAATCAATAATTCCGCTGAACAGCCTGCGGACACCAACCCATGTTACCTAGACGATATCACTTTAACCGGTGATTTGAAAGAGCGGCGCGGTGCATTGACGGAATCTAACACTTCTCTTACTGTAAGATATCTTGCTGAGGTAGCGCGTAAGAGGAACAAGAAAGGTCAAAAGGAGAAGAGAGAAGCGTCTTGGCACATAGACGAGGAGGCGTTCCCTTGTTATCGAGATCAAGCCACTATTCACCCGAATGTTGAGTCAAACACCTCACTTTCAGTTAGGTACCTTGATGACATCGTACAAAAGAAAAGCAAGCAGAAAAAGCGCTCCAAAGGTGACACCAGCATGGTGCAAAAGGGCGATGGACATCGCGGAGACTTGAGCGTGAGGCGCGGGGAGCTGACTGAGTCCAGCGGATCGCTTACGGTGCGGTACCTCGCGGAAGTAGCCAGCAAAAGAAAAAGATAGAGCTTTTTCGACCAAACATGGATCGTCATAATGAATAGGAAGTATTATGAGAGAAAGCTGGACAATCTGAAAGATGAATATTATGGAGCTATTTGAGATGAACTTATAAAATTGTACTAACATTACCTAATTGGATTAAAATCTGCGTCTGTCTTTGGTTTGCGGTTTATTGCAAAGTTAATGGAAATACGCAGTGCCAAATTTAATTAATTTGAGAAAAGGGGCCTTCTTGAATCTGTTTTGAGCTCCGACCAAGGGTTATTTTGGAAACATCGGCGAATTAATTATTTTTTATATAGAGGCGTGTAACATAGAACATCAACCCTGTGGTTGATTTCCTCTTTCTCAACTTTTTGGCCACCCAAATAGTCACGCGATCTGTTATCGCAAGTTTCCAAATTGCGTTTAAAGGAATATTACTGAATTATGAATACGTTAAAGATTAGATGCAGGGGGATGAAAGGCGCCGAGATGTTTGTATCGCACCATTGACACCCTTCCCATGATGTACTTCGTCAAAGCATATTATCAACCGCCGCGCGTCGTGATGGCGCGCAGATGATCTTAGTCATGAAGGCGGTAAGAGCAGGATAGAATAGCTCCGAGGCATTCCGAGGAAGAAACTGTCGCCGAATGCCTGGACAATGAAAATTCAAGATTTAAATTTGAAAACAGATGTTTTCTTTGCCTTTCAAATCCACGGCCTTCTCCACTCCCACGGGCCTTCATAACTCAATCCCGGACGATTTAACGATTTAATTTCAATACCTAGGCATTTTATACTGTATTTTCATTTTTCTTGGTACAGATTGCACTGATGGTCAAGAGAAATTTCCTACAGCTAAAAATGACTACAAAATAACGAACGAAATAGCGTGCGCGCGCTCCCGGAATGGCGTCATTTTCGATTGCGCGTAAAGCGCGCGCAGACAGATTGAAAATTAAAATACACCTACAATAACCTCATTTTCTAGCCAAAGTTTGCAAAATATTCCTTGACCTCAAGAGTTAGTTGTAGTCTAATTATTCTTCTGGCAAATCCTCATCAAATCTGTGCTTGATATGTTATTTTAGTCAGTCAAAAGCTAAGACAAGCGGTTCGGACGCACCGGTTCGTGCAACCCCAGTAAACCAAGGAGAGCAAGATGACTTGATTCAAGTAGTCTATCTTCAAGGCCAAAATTCGCCCCTTAGGAGTGAGGTAGTTTAAAGGTACACCCCGATTAATTGTTTACTAAAGACCTGATGAATCGAACTAACTAATGTATTAGGGTAGAGAGTCCTTAGAATACGAAATATTTGCCTTATGCCTAGTGCACACTAGCAACATAACGACATGGGCGACATAACGACATAACGACATGGACATAATGACATAAAAGAAAAAAACATGTTTTTTTTCTTTTATGTCGTTATGTCCATGTCGTTATGTCGAAGATAAGAGTGCACACGCCCATGTCGTTATGTCGCTAAGTGTGCACTAGGCATTACAGAAATGTAGACAAACAAGACGACGGGGCAATGTTTCGGAGTCTTAGTTTGCATCGCCAAACTCAAAACCCAAATCTACACACCATTATTACATAATGTATGAAAAACACACACATAAGCTAGCTTGTGACTCCAACTTTAATTCGTGCGTAAAGTTTTCTTTTTTTCAATTGCGCGCGCTGTATTTTTTTTTCATCAGAAAACACGTTTGCGCGCGCGTTATAAATCCGTTATTCAGTAACTTTTAAAATTTTTGAAACGCTTCAATAGAAGTTCAATGTCACTTATGTTTCTGAGGTTTTCTAGTCTACTCAATATCTTCCAATGCCATGTAACGTATATGGTTGCATCTATTTGATCGTTTATCGCTCATCCCAAGCTTTCTAAGGTAAAATGAGTCAAAATGAAGGCAAAACTGCAAAAACCGTGTTGGGGTTCATATGGAGTTTCTTCGATCAAACAACTGCGCATGGATTTGGGCGAATTGCTAACACGATGTCAAAGTACAATCGACTGTTCTGGGCAAGTATTATCATGGTGGCGTTCGGGATGTTCGCCGTTGAAATCTCTGATCTGCTTATCATCTACCTCAGCCGACCAATCGGAACACAGATCTGGATGAAGCATGCAGCGGTATGTCGTTCCTTTTTCCAGCCATTTTTCTATGTCAAACATTCTTTTTAACTTCTCTAATAACTTTATGATGTCATGGCATTGACACAAACTAGTGTCATCATTGTCTCGGCTTGTTGCAGCTCTCAATGTCGTAATTCTTGTTGCTAGCAGCTCTGTTTTTGCTGTTTGTTTATGGCCATTCTGTCGTTCTGATGTCGTCCTCAATGGTGTTGCTTTGTAGTTGTTGCTGATATCGTATTTCGATTGGGTTCGAATAAACAAAAAGACAAAAAACAAAAAAAGACGAAAAAACAAAAAAACAAAAAAACAGTCAAAGTGAGTGTCGTCTAGGGGGATAATTCATTAAGCGTTAGTATTATTTTAAGCGGCAGCTATTACATTGCGGTGATACAAACACTGTTTTTGTGTTGTTGTTGTTGTTCATGCAGCAGTTTTGTTGTCGTCCTCAATGGTGCTGCTTTGTTGTTGTTGCTGATATAGATTCTTTATTTATATTTTTGCTGTGTTAATTATTGGCATAGATATTTTTATCTTGTGGTTTATTACAGAGTATTGCCTTTCCTGCAGTGACTCTATGCAATTTTAACATAGTCCGAAGGTCTCAGATCACCAGTGAATTAGCAGGATCATTCGAGAACTTCATAACACCAAGTACGTGTTGGTTGGTTCTCACTAGGACGCAAGCGTAAGCGCAACACAAATGAGAATCGGTCAAACACAAGAGCAAGAAAATCAAGTAGTTGCGTTCTCTTGCCCTTGCGTTCTAGTGAGAATTGGAAAATAACTTGCGCTTACGTCCAAGTAAGAACCAATCTTAAGACTTTAACGGGGGAAATCTAACACTTATAGTGCGCGTCTTTAAAGGAGTAATAGTAAAAGTAGCAGCAATATGATGATAATGATGATCATTATAATAATGATTTTTATGATGATGTCGATCAGTTGATGATGATAATGATGGTTTTAAGGCAATGGTGATTTTTATGATAATGGTGATTATGATGCTGACGGAGATGACGATGGTAATGATGATGATTTTTATGTAAATAATAAGGATGATAGTGATTTTTATCATAATGGTGACGGTAATGATACTTTTGTACTGATAATAAACCACCAATCTCTTATTCAGATATCACCAAAGACGGTGATGGTGGAGGTTTGCGCAAGCGACGAGTAGCGGTTGGTCAGTGCCCATGCACATATTATCTTTGCTGTAGGAACAAACACGACCTTGTGCAACCTACAGAGCCCCCAGTAACCACACCTGTGCCCACAACGGAATCAACAGCCGTCCCAACCACGGCGCCTACCACTGAGCCAACAACAGTGCCAACTACGATACCAACAACTATTCCCACTACTGTGCCAACCACGGAGCCCACAACCGCCCCTACCACCCCAGAGCCGACTACCCTGGAGCCCACAGACCCGCCAACAACTGGTGAGTATCGAAGAAAATCACAATTAGCAAAGCCTGTTATGGGGGACGGGGGTAATAACTGTCACGCCAACAACGGATAAGAATTGCCATTAGCAAATAAGCGTTTATGGGGAGGAGGGGGGGGGTTGCCGGGAAGCTAAAGATTGTCTTGTGAAAAAGGTAGATAGTATAGGGGATAGGAAAGTAGCAACACCCTCTCCACTCCGCACGAAAACGTTAATAATAGAGGCTTTCGATGGAAATCCCCCGACAATGCCCTTAGCTCCTGAAATGCATTTGATAATTTATTCACTTCTGTAGAAGTGCCGACTACATTACCTCCAGGCGTCACTCCAACTCCTACAGGTCGGTACCAAATAATTGTTTTGCAATATTTGGCATTTCATGTCCTGACAACATTCTGTTAAAAAACTCGCTCTCTTCTAGGGCTTCTAAAAGCATGTGCACCTTAAAGAACACATACATGTCTCGTTTTGAGGCTTTTTATCTATTTGCGTTCGATTTGACATTCGTGGCCCTTTGGGCCAAATTAGTAGCAGGTCTATGAAATTCCTGTATATTGTACATTGTCCTTTCTTTATTCCATTCGCGCCTTTTTCTATACTATCCCACCTCTACACTGACAAAAAAAAACAGAGAGACCCTTGACAATGGAGGAGAAAAAGGAGCAGGCTTTCACGGGCGAGGTATCCCAGCCCGACCCGGCCACCTTGGACAAACAGACGCTCAAAACAGAGGAGCTGGTACTGAGCTTAGCAACCAAGCCAGAGGATATGTTGATGGAGGCTGGGCACCAGTTTAACGATATGGTGCTATCGTGTACCTATCGTGGCATTCCTTGCACGTGAGTGATACTTACCCATGCACTTTATTGATATTTACCCATGCACGTCAGTGATATTTACCCATGCACTTTATTGATATTTACCCATGCACGTGAGTGATATTTACCAATGCACTTTATTGATATTTACCCATGCACGTGAGTGATATTTACCCTTGCACGTAAGTGATATTTACCCATGCACTTGAGTGATATTTATCCATGCACGTTAGTGATATTTACCCATGTACTTGAGTGATATTTACCCATGTACTTGAGTGATATTTACCGATGCACTTGGCTGAGATTTACCCATGCACTTGAGTGATATTTACCCTTGCACGTGAGTGATATTTATCCTTGCACGTGAGTGATATTTATCCATGCACTTGAGTGATATTTACCCATGCACTTGAGTGATATTTACCCATGCACTTGAATGATATTTATCCATGCACGTGAGTGATATTTATCCATGCACTTGAGTGATATTTACCCATGCACTTTAGTGATATTTACCCACGCACTTGAGTGATATTTACCCATGCACTTGAGTGATATTTACCCTTGCACGTAAGTGAAACTTATCCATGCACGTAAGTGATATTTACCCATGCACTTGAGTGATATTTACCCATGCACTTGAGTGATATTTATTCATGTACTTGAGTGATATTTATCCATGCACGTGAGTGATATTTACCCTTGCACGTAAGTGATATTTACCCATGCACTTGAGTGATATTTACCCATGAACTTGAGTGATATTTACCCATGCACTTGAGTGATATTTATCCATGCACGTGAGTGATATTTATCCACGCACTTGAGTGATATTTATCCATGCACGTGAGTGATATTTACCCATGCACGTAAGTGATATTTACCCATGCACTTGAGTGATATTTACCCTTGCACGTGATTGATATTTACCCTTGCACGTAAGTGATATTTACCCATGCACTTGAGTGATATTTACCCTTGCACGTGGGTGATATTTATCCTTGCACGTGAGTGATATTTATCCATGCAAGTGAGCGATTATTATCCATGCACCTGAGTGATATTTTTACCCTTGCACGTGAATGATATTTATTCATGCACGTAAGTGATATTTATCCATGCACGTAAGTGATATTTACCCTTGCACTTGAGTGATATTTACCCTTGCACTTGAGTGATATTTACCCTTGCACGTGAGTGATATTCATCCTTGCACGTGAGTGATATTTATCCATGCACTTGAGTGATATTTATCCATGCACTTGAGTGATATTTACCCATGCACTTGAGTGATATTTATCCATGCACGTGAGTGATATTTACCCATGCACGTAAGTGATATTTACCCATGCACTTGAGTGATATTTACCCTTGCACGTGATTGATATTTACCCTTGCACGTAAGTGATATTTACCCATGCACTTGAGTGATATTTACCCATGCACTTGAGTGATATTTACCCATGCACTTGAGTGATATTTACCCATGCACTTGAGTGATATTTACCCATGCACTTGAGTGATATTTATCCATGCACGTGAGTGATATTTATCCATGCACGTGTGTGATATTCACCAACAAACACCTAAGTGAGGAAGAAAAGTAGATGTTATCCTTATTTTATTGACAAAATACGATTTTTGTTCCAGCAACTACACGGAGAATCTGTGGAGTCGATTCTGGCATTATCGCTATGGCAACTGTTACGTGTTCAATTCAGGGAAGGACTGGCAAGGGGAACCCAAACCGATCCTGCGATCCAACAAACCGGGACCCGCCAGCGGTATGTGTGCATTAGTTTGACTTAATGATATGTTCACTTATTAGCAGTGCTATGCTGGAGGTTAGGTACATGCCCTCCCTCTAGGGGCTTTCGCAAACACAGTACTTACCCGCTTATAAAAACCTAGCTTTTTCCAGGTTAGCCTAAAAAGGTTCTTATTCAATGGCTACTATTATAAATTTTAGGCTACTTAGGTTGTTAAATAGGTTCTTTATTTTAAAGAAAAGTTAATATACTAATGCATGGTAGAAGTGTGATTACTTATTGATATTAAAATACTGATGAATGGTAGAAATGTGTTGTTTATTTTATTGCAAATTTATCCAGGCCTTACGCTTGAGCTAAACGCCGAGCAACACGAGTACGTTGGTCAGCTGTCTCACGAAGCAGGCATGCGCGTATTGATTTCCACTCAAGGTGAGATGCCGTCACCATTAGAGAAAGGCATCAGCGTATCACCCGGGTTTTCCACCACTACGGGCATTAGGATGGTAAGTATAGGCGTATACAAATCACTGATTTTACGTCTTGTTACACACTACTTCATGTGTTGTTAAATTGTGCGAGTTTCCTAGGATAAACATAAAGATTTCGGTTCTCACATTATTTTTTTTCAAATGTTTTGCCAGACGAATATACTCCGTGCAGATCCCTTCAACAACAAAAGCTGCCTGAGCAGTGATGATATCGACCCCGAGAATCTGTACAGAAAGCGATATAATGTGTCCTATTCACGCACGGTAAGTTCGACCATAGTAGCGTTAACATGCTTGAAATCTCTAAAAAAAGAGACGTTTATCAAAGAGAGGTTCATCTTAGGGAGGGCGGAAAGGACGTGCGGACATCTGTCTCTTACGAAGAAACGCCAGATGTTTAAGGGATTTTACCTACGTTTCCCCAGTATATCGTTTTGCCGAGGATGTGTGATTCATATAGTATTGCTAGCATCACGTCTATCTTTTTAGACGTGCATGGACTCGTGTCTCGCTCACAAGCAGGTGGACATGTGTGGATGTCTTGAATACAGATTCCCTAACATCGATAACAGGACAGTTTGTGATATCCTTGACATCGACGTCAGTAAGTACTGTACAGCGGACAGTTTGTGATATCCTTGACATCGACGTCAGTAAGTACTGTACAGCGGCTATCCGCAGCACAGGGTGCCGAATATTATTCATTTTGGTGTTTAAATATGCAAACTAATCCTCACTATCTACTTCTTTAGTCAGGTGTCTGAACAAGGTTCAGTCGCTGTACCAAGACAATAAACTCGGCTGCTCAGAGAAATGCCGCCCTCCTTGCAAGTAAGGCCAATTTTGCAAAAACTATCGCACCCATATCATCATCATCATCATCATCATCATCACCGCCACCGCCACCGCCACCGCCACCGCCATCGTCATCATCATTATCAGTCTTTATCGTGTATTCTGTTTTGTCATAGTGAAGAAGTCTTTAAGCTTTCAATTTCATCGGCGAGATGGCCTACAGATGATTATGAGGTGAGCAAACTGTTATCTTTATTATTGGCTACTATAAATATAAAGATGAAATGGCAATTCCTTTTTTTCAATTCAGGCACATTTTCTAGACGAGCTTAAAGAAGACAAAGGATTTGTTCTCCCGGCAAACGCAGACGCCAGGTAATGGCAGAAACTGTTATGTTGGTGGTGGTAATTCATGCTACGGTTTGTATTAATTGATCTGTTTATTGGTTTCTGTTGATTCAGGGCTTATTTCGTGAAGCTTCAGATATTCTACGAAGAGCTGAACCACGAGGTTATCGAGGAGTACAGGTCCTACGAGGTGCGTGAAAAGGAGTGTTTTTGATGTAAATAGGGTGATTTAGATCCACGACGCCGGCAAGAGGACGCCGCCTCGCGCACGTTCGATTGCGCGCGCACGCTGATTTTTGCCGGCGTCCCGTCCTGAAGAGGACGTGAAAATGCATGAAATGCCGTCCTGAACAGGACGCGACACAGGCAAAAATCAGCGTGTGCGCGCAACCGATCGTGCGCGAGGCGGCGTCCTCTTGCCGGCGTCGTGGATCTAAATCACCCTAATGTCGCCCTGAACAAGACGCGATTTTGGCAAGGACTCCATGCAGGCGCATTCGGAAAAGCGAGAGAAGGCGTCTTGTGGCTCGTGCGCGGTGGATCTAGACTACCCTAATGACATGAGTTGTGCATTCCTTCTCTGCTTCACTGTGTTTTACTAACACGCATGCGTGTGCTTTGATTGACAGCTTGTGAATTTTGTGTCGGATATCGGAGCTCAGCTTGGCGACGACTGAACGAACGTTTAACCAAATGTATTTGTGTCGATACAAATAGATAATTACATGCGGCACGACAGGAGAGAGAGACGTATAAATCGGATCTAAACTACCCTAATGATATGAGTGTTTATTCCTCTTCTGCTTTACTGTGTTCTATTAACACGCATGCGTGTGCTTTGATTGACAGCTTGTGAATTTCGTGTCGGATATCGGAGGTCAGCTTGGGCTGTGGATCGGCATCTCGGCACTCACGGCCTCAGAGCTCGTTGAGCTTCTCATCGTCATTGCCTTGCACCTGTTGCGCAAGGTTACGCGCACAGGATTAATCGATAATTCCGCTGAACAGCCTGCGGACACCAACCCACGTTACCTAGACGATATCACTTTAACCGGTGATTTGGGGGAGCGGCGCGGTGCATTGACGGACTCTAACACTTCTCTAACCGTAAGATATCTTGGGGAAATAGCGCGGAAGAGGAAAATGAAAGGTCACAAAGAGAAGAGAGAAGCGTCTTGGCACATAGATAATTCCGCTGACCAGCCTGCGGACACCAACCCACACTACTTGGACGATATCACTTTCACCGGTGATTTGGGAGAGCGGCGCGGTGAATTGACGGACTCTAACACTTCTCTAACCGTCAGATATCTTGGGGAAATAGCGCGGAAGAGGAAAATGAAAGGTCACAAAGAGAAGAGAAAAGCGTCTTGGCACATAGACGAGGAGGCGTTCCCTTGTTATCGAGATCAAGCCACTATTCACCCGAATGTCGAGTCAAACACCTCACTTACAGTTAGGTACCTTGATGACATCGTACAAAAGAAAAGTAAGCAGAGAAAGCGCTCAAAGGGTGACACCAGCATGGTGCAAAAGGGCGATGGACATCGCGGGGACTTGAACGTGAGGCGCGGGGGGCTAACTGAGTCCAGCGGGTCGCTTACGGTGCGGTACCTCGCGGAAGTAGCCAGCAAAAGAAAAAGATAGAGCTTTTTCGACCAAACATGGATTATGAATAGGAAGTAGTACGAGATAAAGCTTGACAATCTAAAAGATAGATATTATGGTATTAGCTGGGATAAAATTATAGAATTGTACTATCATTACCTAATTTGATTCAAATGTCAATATGTTCTTGGTTTTAATTCTATCGCGAAGATCATGGAAATAATCAGTGTAAAATTTAAATTATTTTGAGAAAAGGTGCCTTCTTGAATCCTTTTCAAGCTCCGACGAAGCGTTAATTTGGAAACGTCGGCGAACATAGAACATAAACCCTGTGGTTGATTTCCTCTTTCTCAAGCACATAAAGATTCGTCCTACAAGTAATTTTAATTGCAATGTTGAGATAATAATAATAGGGGACTTACGCGAAGAGATCTCACGACTTTTTGGGTAGCTAGCGCGCGCTTCGGCTTTTAGCGGCAAAATAGCAGCAACAAAAACATTTTTAGCGCTTACGAATAAAGCCAGAAAGGGTTTATTTTGAATTAAAGATTTTATCGTTCTCTGACGAGACTTGCGCAGTTATTTCCTTGTTTATTCTGGCTCAAATTTGTCATCCAAAAGGTCAATTGATGTCTTAGCGCTAGTCCCCTATTGAACTTAGATGAAAAGTATTGAATTATTGATACGTAAAAGATTCGATGCAGAGGGTGGAAAGGCGGCGAGATGTTTGTATTGCACTCACTCGCGCATCCGTTAAAAAAATTGCGCACGCTGTTGTTTTCCCATCAGACCACTCGTTTGCGCGGGTGTGATAAATAAGGGTTGTGTGAGTAAATGTTACCTTTTTCCCGAATTCTGGGCAATGTGTGAAGTTGCTCGAACCTTAGACGGACGGCCTCTCACCTCCTTTTAAAAAAGGTTCGAGAGAAGTTAGTGAAGAGAATGAAGAGAGTGAAGAGACCATCACATTAAAAAATGAGAAAGAGGCGTGGTGATAAAGAAACCTTGTCAGCTAAAACTTTTTAAATTGTTTCAGACTGGCATAAATAATCAAAAACAAATCATGCAAAATAATCATCCTTGCTGGATGCTTTCTTACACTTGGCATTTAGGATGACAAAATGGTAATTGACGAGACTATTTGAAAGTTAGTGTTGATTTTTTATATATTTTAATAGTAACATAGAAGGTATTAAATCACCAATGACTGGTTCTACTCAAGATATCTCCGTCTTCCCAAGGGCATGGAGGATGCGCGCATGACAACTCGACATATGGGAGATATTTGTAAACTCGCTACGCCTCGTCAGGTGAGACGAACTCTTGTCCTTCACTAACTTTTGGCAGCGGAAGAACGAGTCCGGGTAATAAATACATACAGGAACTGTATTATCACAGCCAATTTTTATCATGAAAAACTCCCTTTGTCCAAGTTGTTCTATGATTTATAAGTGTTATCATTATTTATCGCTAGTTACTGGGACACCATTAGGAAAAAACTCAGATATTTCTACTGAATTCAATTCTCATTGCCTTCGCCTACAAAAATGGGGAGAAGTCGTTATAAATAAGGTTTAAAGGTTGTGCCAGTCCGTAAAGAGTAATACTGTTAATAGTTTTCTCCCCTTCAAAAGCTTTGTCTATCACGATTTATTGAGGGGCCAAGAGAAAAAGGGGAACTCAGAAGATATTTTATTCTACCATACGCTTTTCTTAAGCACTCATTTTAGCATTACACTAAAAGGGCAATAGCGTATAAATCAAAATAAAGTTGTTAAGCAGACACACGGCTAGCATTTGTGATTTTATTATTATTTATTATTTCAAGGGCTTCGCCCTTTTATAAGAGTACTACAGATGGATCAGTCTGGCGACAGCATTCCCTTACCCGACTCGCGCTAGTAGTCATGAGCTTTTCAAATGTATGGGAAAATGTGACACTGTGCCTTACACTTAATTGGCCACACAATCTCACGCTTCCCGACGACTACCCGACGCTTCAGAACGGCTATCCGACGCTCCCCGACGACTACCCGGCGCTTCCCGACAACTATCCGGCCTCTTCCCTATAACTACCCGACGCTTCCCGATAACTACCCAACGTTTCCCGATTATTACCCTTCTCTTACCGGTGACTACCCGACGCTTTCCGATTATTAACCGACGCTTCACGATGACTACCCGACGCTTCTCTATTACTACCCGACACTTCCCAATGACTACTCGACACCTTCTGATGACTACCCGACGTTTTCCGATGATTACTCGACGCTTCTCGTTAACTGCCCCGTAAATAGGGAAAGACTGACGTGTACGCGAATGCCCGGGACTCACTCGGCCAAGGTGATCATGTAGCGATTGCTATATTTTTCTCTACCTGAAGGCTGCCTTTCGAGCTTTCTCACGTCGTAGTCTTCACAGACTCTGTCCAAACGTCAGCTTTCTTGAACGCATCATTGTGGCGGAGATTCACAATACAGTCTGAACAAGAAATAGGCTCGTTATAGATGGGGTCTTTTTAACAGAAATATTAAACCAAAACGATGTAAAACAGTGTTTGATTTGCAATGGTATACTAGTTGTACTGTTGCCTTAAGCGCGACCAACAAATGATTCTGGATTAGGAATATAATCCTTTTATATCCAAAACACAACTTCCTTTTCTTACACCCTTCAAAGACACAGGGAGGGGGGGGGGGGGGCATCGCTTCCTTTCGATATTTTATCAGATTGTAGTACCTTTGACAAGAGACCGCAGTTTGTCGTTACCCTTGACTGCGGGCGCGTCTCTCAGAGCAAATAGCCAGTCAAACATCTGAGGAGAAATTATAAGACTTTTAACATATCGTAACATAACATAAGCGGGGAATGTTAGGATGGGCACTGTCCAAGCATAAGCAAGCTTAGGAAATAATCGACGATAGCTAGAGAGTGTGTGACGGCTTTTCTTTACAACACAAATTCATAATCTAATTAGTTACAAGCGAACCTTGGACGCAACCCGAGCCCACGGTTCACTGTTCAGTAATTCAAGAAGGTTGCCGGGGAGCATGCACAGTAAAGCATAGTGACGCCGGAGACTGCTTGGTTGTTGAGCCCGTGATACCATGTGTAGGTCCGGAAATTGAACACCGCTAGCCCAATGAGCGCATGCGCTTGAAAGAACTGCCAGTCCCCGTGACAACGCCTGCAACAACAAGAGAACTGTGATGCAAGTTTGAAGCCAGATAATAAGCAAAGATTCAGACTGACATAAGTAAGTAATAAATACGTATCCGCGCCCATGGATATGTCACGCGAGGATCATAAAGGGAAACCTAAAAAGCAAAAATGAACGCACCTGTGAGGACGGCTGGACTATACTTTCGCAAGCGGAGCTCCTTATATGGCTCGTTAGCTCCATCAGCCATTGCAAGCGTTCGTCTGCTTTGCTAGAGGGAGATTGGGAAAGTGCTCTAGTAACGTGATACACTGCTAGGTCCAGCTCACAGGAATCTGAAGACGGAACACATGACACATCAATGTTACCTGTTTTTTCTTTAATTAGGCTATCGTTTGAGTGTAGCGAATTAGAACACAATTACATAACACAGAATACATTATTACTGGTAAAAACGAAACGTCTTCTCAGATAATAAGGACGTTTGGCCTGGTCCTATGTCCACAATCACAAGCAAAATACATTGATACATTAATAAAGTTATAATTTTCACGAATAGTTTTTATGGCCAGTTTTTATGCTAGTTATGTTAATGGCCAGTTTATTTTATTGCAAGCGTTAACCTTGTGCGACTGACGACATGATTGTGGACAAGCACACGTTCATCCAGTTGAGTTTAGCGCGACCTGACCCCACAAGACGACAGCGGACCGCTATGGACTTGAGACTGTCGCCCTGATGTCAAAAGCGAGAAACCATTAGTTTGGGAAGGGAAGGAGTGGGGGAGGGGGGGGGGTTCTCATAGCAATTCGTAAAAAAGAGCAAGACGACAACGGATCGGGATGAACTTGGGACTATCGCCCTGATGTCAAAAGCGACAAATAATTAATTGGGGGAGGAGGAGGGGGGACTATTGTGCAAGGAAGAGCAAGAAAGACGTACGTTTAAGACGCTGATGGAACCGAGAGCAACGCCTATGGTAGAGATCGCAGGGGTTGGGTGACGTAATCGGTGACATCATATTAGATAACCTCCCTAACTTCCGCCGTAAAACGTACAGGCAAGTAGGCATAGCGCGGGCTACCTGTGTTAATTTGTCCACATCCTCGGGTTGCATCTCAGCCAGGCATAGCGCAAAAAGGTCGGCGGTATCCTCAGACATGTCAGGCGTATATTTTTCGTAGAGACAACGTAGAGTTGTGGACGTCCAGCCAATCGCAGAAGGGGGCGGGTCTTTCATTGTCATTACTGACAGTACCCCTCTTAGTATCGCAAGGCAGACAGACTCCTGCGGAGACATAATTCGTGAATGCATGACATGACGGAAAAACCTGGAAAACGCGCAATTCCAGATAGAGAGAGTAGACACAATTTCTTACAATGGCTATAGGTTCCTTGTATTACGGACTGATTTTCAAAATACAAATAACGTGAGGCCGAAGTGCACATAACCAGATTTTGGCTTTTTAAGATAATTTTTCATTGATCATCATTACCCTGTGTATCAGTTTAGGGACGAAAAGCTCAAATTTCAATGACAATTTAACAAAGTCGCATCAATTTAAATAAAGTCCCACTTGATATTTTGTTTGCAAAAAGTTACTAAGAACTCAGAAAAATTATCCGCCTTATTTGGTGTGAAATGGGCTTATCTAAAGCGTCACGTCATGTTTTTCCGTAATGTCTGAATGCATAGACATTCCTCAGAATGAATAAGCCTAAACATCAAAATTCCAAACACACATATTCCGTGATAAAATTCGCTAAAAGGAATCGATGCTCTAACCTTTTGATGACTTTAGTTAATAAAATATTGGGAACTTTCGCCGTTAGATAAAATCTTAATGAGGTCACCACTAAACTTGAATTAAAAAAATTATCCCAGATATAGAAACTTTCGCATTTTAAAATTATGAATGGTTCGACATGAAATTTCTCGGCGCTTTTACCTACAACTCAACTCAAGTCAAAGCCTGGCGCACGAGGCATGGTGGTTAACTTGGCGCGCAAAGTTTTATTGGCGAGCTTTAACTCCCATGATCCTCTGCACCACATTTATTAGAAAACTGCCATGATGGTAAAATTGGGAAATAATTCGAGACAGGGTTGAAGTTTTAGCCGTATGTTGAACTCCTCAGTGAATTGTTTCGCCAACGTTTGAGAATCAACCCATCGTCGAAGCGTTTGAATGCACAAAACATCAACGAAAGTGGTCTCAGGGAGTCATCCAAAAGTAAACTTCAACCCATTGCTGCCTTAATGCCTGCATTAAGCAACGCCTTCACAGACTACCAGTTTTTCTACAGCTTGTATAGTATTTGTAGCTATACCTTATATCAATGTGTAAGTAAAGATTGTCAAATGTATTCATAACTGGTGCTCCCTGATGTTAACATTCTGGGTCTGGTACCTTTGAGGGATTGAACTCCCTTATGGCGGGTCCCCGGATGAACTCCTGCATGCGTGTGGGAGGAACAACACCAGCGAGCTTAGAGAGGGACTGGAACAACTCTACCTTCAGTTCATCCTGATCACAAAAAGAGGCTTAATTAGAAAGACTTAATTGAAACCGAATTTAAAGCCGTTTTAAACCGTTTTTTGCTACAGCGCAATACGACTCGAGTCTGTCGTAAAAAACATATCATTGCAAAACGACGTCAGAGTGTATAAACAAAACAGACAATGTCAATTGCCCCTAGAACTCGATCAGTTTAGAAACCTCTTAGGATATTAAATGGGTTGCATCCTAAAATGTGCCTTTTGTGACATGGAAACTTTCGGTTGATTCGCAAGCGTTTGATAAGTTTATTTTTGTTCTTGTTATTTTCCCGCCAAAAGCCGTAGCACGCGCGCGTTTGTCATCTTGGGTGTCACGTGATTTCTTGGTCCAAGTCGCCTGGAACTCACATCCAAGCTATCAAAGCCGGCACTGAGCCAGGAGGATATGAATGGCGGTAAACTAGACGAGGACTTGGCCTGCACGATGGCAAACTGCACACACAACCTGCACGTACTAAGGCCTACGAGGAAACAACAACAATTAGACTTTCCAGAATAGGAAATGAAATGTTATATTTGTATTTGTAATTGTAGCGAAGTCTTACCAGACTCGCTACTTCTCATGAGCGGTCCAAGCACAGCCGGCCAGTTGACAGGAGGCAGTCCAACGGTGGGGCCAGTCAGTAGCGACTCCAGCACAACATCCACGGCAGCACTAGACACTGTCACGCCAGGACAAGACACTGTCACGCCAGGATCTGTCACGCTAGGACTAGACACTGTCACGCCAGGACTAGACACTGTCACGCCAGGAACTTGTGAGAAATGGGTATTATTATTAAAGAATGGTCTTCAACAACTACTTTGTTCTCTACATTTGAAAACAAAGGTTTATGGCACAAAAATAATAAATAATAAATGACCCCCTACTAACGGCTGAACTTCATTAACGATTTGTGACTCGATAATCGTTATTCGATTGAATAAGTTGATGGAAATGCATTGGGCAAGCATTGTGCAGTAACGTACAATGGCAGCGAGATTGGCTTTTTTTTTCGAGTTTTCGTTGACAAGCACACATTGATAAAACACATAAATACTGGAAGTCGGTCATTTTGTCTTTCAGGACAGGCCAACTATTGCCATTTTCTAGATGTGACTCTAAATATACATGATGTACAAGATACAACATTTCAAGCAATACCTGTTTTTCCAGCATTGGCCAAGAAGTCAAAGGAAGCGCGCAGAACACTGGACTCGGGCAGATACGTGTAGCTATCAGGGACTGAAAAACAGAATAAACAAAGCCCTAGACATTGCCCTTACTCTGATTCCCCCAAGCTCGGTCCAGGCTATAAGCCCGATCCCCTCCCTCCTTTCCATTCTCCAACACTTACCAGCCCAACCTAGCTCCAACTCGGCCATATTTCTTTCCTGCTTCAAATTTACAACATACGTCGCTTCTCCAACTCGCTTCATCCCCCTCACCCGCTTCTATCCTCAAATATATTCGACTTGTCAACGTGCGTCATCTCCCACTTTAGCTTGCAATTTTCAACATATGCCAATTGTAAAGCAATCCCCTCCCCCATCCCATTCTATTTTCCATTACATACCGTAGGACCGTAGAAGGCCGTATCAGCGGGTGGGGCACTGGGGGCACGTTCCCCCCCCCCCCCCCCAATATTAAAAAAATAATAATAAGAAAATGACCATTATTGGCGTGGCACAGCCCCCATATTTTCTTAGTGTTTCTGTATTGTGCCCCCCAATATAACTTAGCCTGCTACGGCTCTGATTCCACACCTCCAACTCGCCTCATCCTTTTCGCCTTGCCACTTCCAATTTCAAACACATTCCATTAGCCCACCACACCCATACCCTGTCCTTCCGCTTCCAAACTCCAGCATGTCTTTTTTCAAACTCGCTTTATGTCATCTCGCTTGTAATCCCTAACATAAGCCACTTGTCAATTTGCCTCATCTCCTTTTTTTAGCAAGGGCAAGAGGAGCAAAATTGTTACGCTAATTTCTGAAAATAAACCCATGAAATCCCTTCTAAATTAGCTCAAATGTCCCTTGTTTTCGACGGGCTAATCCTGTCAAGTTGCGTTGCGTATTAGCATCTATTTGCACTAGCATACCACTTGTCCTTGTCACGTTCGTTGATGTTGAGGCTGCATACACATGTCCTAGCAGCCAGGCGATGTTGCTTGCCAGGCCTATGTCCTGGGGTGACGAGACCCTCTGAGAAGATAAAAATAGGTACCTATGGGCTACTTGCGTGGGATGCCAGCGATATTTAAAACACGATACAAAACCGATATTTTGCTATCCGTGACGATGACAAAAGAAACAGAGAACATTTTTTTCTAAAAAATTATTGGATAAATCTCCCATCTGAATACCAAACTTAACAAAGTAATAAAATAATTAACAATTTTATTGTCTAAATTAGAAAGCAAATAACCAATAACGAATAATTGGACATTAGTAGTCAGCCCGTAACAAAAAAAAATCTGAATCGTGTTTCGGTCTTCTATTCCACATGGATGAAGCTGTACTTACTGCCTGCATAAGTTTGAGGATACTCGCGCATGCGCCCTGGCCGTACTGGTCTGGAGTGAGAGCAGTATCTATCTGAAAGAATCCTCGCTCTGAACCAAGCAATCCCATCAGGCCGTTCGCACCTGCAAGCTTCTTTAGGGAGGGGAGCTCCTAGGAAAAGCATACTTTCAGTAGGGCAACAAACTTCACTTTTTTATAATATCTATATCAGAATAGATATATCAAGATATCCAGAGGATGTCGACAAATATTAACGAGAACGTGCAACAAATGTCGTCTTCTTCAAAACTTTGCAAAAATTCAGAGGTGTTGCGAAACGGTGTCTGTCACTCTGTGTGATCCCTTGAGAGTAGGTGTTGCGTGACGGTGCCTGTCACTCTGTGTGATCCCTTCAGAGTAGGTGTTGCGTAACGGTGTCTGTCACTCTGTGTGATCCCTTGAAAGTAGGTGTTGCGTGACGGTGTCTGTCACTCTGTGTGATCCAGAGATTAGGTGGGACGTGGACGTGGTATGTACGTCACTGACCAGCTTAAGTGTTAGGGTGTTGCGTGATTCATGACCAATAGAAGAATCTGATTGATACATGTAAGCTCGTCACTGATCCAGTGCTATGGTGATTCGTGACCAACAAAGAGAATCTGATTGATGCCCAAGATATACCTTGTTATCGACCCAGCCTCGCCAAATACTAAGGTGTTGTGTGACGGTTTCTGTCACGCCTGAGTGCCCTGCCACAGTGAGCTCGTGTAGGAGAAGTCCAAGAGCTAGTGAAACACCAGATGCCTGAAATGTGGGTTAATAATGAGTTCCAAGAAAAATGTTTCATTCACAGTGTGTTAGAAACACCTTGACAGGTTATTGTGTGACAAGGTGTTGTGTGAGTAGACGTTGTGTGACAAAAATGTTGTAACAAAGTATTGTGTATTTAGATGTTGTGTGACTAGCTCCATGGTTATGCTTGATACATGGTCCGTAAGCACATTGCTGTACACAGCATACAAAAAGTGTGGTGACAAAGTCTTATGTAAAAATGTTTTGCGTGACGGCCAGTTGTGCGACAAAGTACTGCTTGGAATTGAAGTTATGTGTTACCTGGTCATGTTTCAATGTAAGTTCTTGCAGCGTATTCACACATTTGAGGGATTCTTCAATGGAGATCAATCCAACTTCAAACAGACTTGCGGTAACCAGTGCGAAGTTAAAGCACAACGTCTGCATGGGTCCATAAAAAAACATGGATGACTCTTTTAATGTAAAATTATGAGAATGTCAATAAAATTACACACTCTTCAAACGACTAAAAAACTCAAAGAGCTTTATTTTATTTTTTCTCGTCTGTCAGGTGAGGAACGCGAAAACCAATAAAGACCATGTCCAGATCTCGAGCGCATCGTTACTTCTTGATCTCATACGTTTAGACTGCCTATCCATAGAATCTAGTCAGGGTTTCACATCATCAGAGTGTTCACCTGTAATCTCTGGTATGGGTCCAAGAGTTATCTCTATTAAGGGTACCATATATCTTGAGTGCCCATCTGTTATCCTTGATCTAGGTCCAAGAGTGCCCATCTGTAATCTTTTTTCAGGGGTCCGTCTATTATCGTTGGTCTGGGTCCAAATATACCCACCTGCAATCTCTCGTCAATGTACCATTGATCTAAGGTACCCACTTCTTTTGAGGGTGCCATTTGGATATCGCTCACCTGTTAGGACTTTTAGGGTCCATATATCTAAAGTTGCAGCCGTAAACGACTAGGCGTTGCCCTACGTCGGAGGGCTACACTTGAAACGTCAGCGCAACTACTCTGTTTCAGAGGCGTCTAACATACTTTTTCAACCTTGTTTTGATTTTTAGCTTGTCATGCCTTTACCATCTAATTTTTCTACAACTTGCCTGTAGTCTTTCTAGTTATACTATTATACCGATGTATACAAGGGCTCACCTGTAGTCTCTGATCAGGGTCCCCGAGGTGCTCATCTAACACCCCCTGTAGCTTTTGGTGGATAGTGTTAAGGTGCACTCTTGAGTCGATGATGTTCTCATGGCACAAGGAGGACAATGCCACGCCCATGCCAAGACATGCCCCCTCTCTGCAAAAAGCCCATCTTTCAGAAATATGTACAGCGGAACAGAAAACTGCTAGCAAAATTTGGGTGTAGTAATAGTTTGGTTTCGGAAACTGTTTCATTCAAGACCATCCTCTACAAATAAGGATGATTTTTCATTTTCCCAAATCAGAGCAAGTGCTCATGGGCAGATGAAGCACTCTATAAGGAAATTCAAAACACATTGTAACTAACTCCTTTAAGTGGAAAAAGTTACGTTCGTAGCCTTAAGGAAAAGGGTATTTTTGGCCAGAGAGTAAGGATCCAAGAATGTTTTGGGTAATGACCAGCAGTAAATCACTGACTCACGTGTTTTCTAGATCTGTGGAGAACCCGGCATTTTCGAGAGTGTCTAGAGCTGTCGTTACCAGCATGTACCCCTAGCAGGAATATAAGTGGTATAATAAAATATTAAGGACCCAAAATGTCAACATGAAATAGCATTGCACGAAAACAATTACTCAAATCAGGTACTCACATCTTGTCCGGCCACGTCACTAAAAAGGATAAAAAAAAGATTATGGTTTCTATTTTTTTTTCTATCTAAGATTCGATTCTAATTCGATTTTCTAACCTGTAATGCTCTTGGTAGAGTTTGCTGAGCAAGAGACCTAGACCAAGGCCACAATGCACTTGGATGACAGCAGAGCTTCCGGCCCTATCGAAAAATAATAACAATAACACACAGTAAGTGCACCTCGGGAAACTCAACCCACTTACTAACAATTCTGAAAGTGTCAATTATATAAGATAAATCAATCCTGTAAGATAAAGATCATATTAAGCAAAAAACGAATTTTTTATTTAATTTAAACATATTTATGATGGTAAAAATATGACGAGAACTAGGGTATATTTTGAAAGAAAAGATGATATTTGGGAATTGCCATTTACATTAACAACATTTCTTAAATAGGTTTATACATAACTTCTTGAAAGCCTTAGGCTTATTGAATCAATACAAATCTACATAAGTATACGTGTGTCCAGGAAACCTACAGGCCCCGATATACTTCTTAATGCGTATAAGGCAATTAGCATAATGCACGTACTTGTTCTATCCAGGAAGTCTAAGCCTACAGGCCTTGATATACTTCTAGATGCGTATAAGGCAATTATCATAATACACGTATTTGGTCTGTCCAGGAAGTCTAAGCCTACAGCCCTTGATATAGTTCTAGATGCAGTGAGTATAATGCACTTACTTGGTCTGTCCCGGAAGTCTGAGCCTCAAGGCATCGATATACTGCTTGACATGATCAGGATCAAGTGCAACAAGAACAGGAACTAACTGTGAGAGGGACAGAGCAGCACTGGCACGGGCAAGTAGGGAGCTAGCTGTACTGCTTGCGGAAGACACCTGTAGGGGACACAGGTATGAGATTTATAAGTTAAATACGAAGTTTGACGTCGACAGTAAGCTTGCCAAAAACTCCCTGGATTAGCGTCTCTGTCACTGGCCATTTTGTCATCATAGCAAAGTACCAAGTGCGAGAAAGCGTTTGTTTTAATTGGCTGATTTGGGGACGCGGTTGCGACGTTTTCGACTGAATTCGGTAAATAAAGATTATACTTTTAGGTGTAGCTGACGAGAGCTCTTCAAGCGTTAGCAGTTATCATGGTCATGGTTACTATAATGGTGGTGATGATGAACAGTAACGAAGATGGGTGATCATGGTAACTAACATAGTGTAAGTATTTGTTGACGATGATGATGACGAAAAATACAACAATGATGATGGGTGATCATGGTTGTCATGATAGTTTAATTATTCGTTGATGATGATAATGATGATTTTGATGATGATGATGATGATGATGATGATGATGATGATGATGATGATGATGATGATGATGATGATGATGATAATGATGATGATGGGGCTAAAATATTGATCAACGAAAGGCAAATGTTACAATTCTAACCTGCTGGCACCAGACAAGGGTAGACCCACGAGGTTTATAATTCCCGTCGAGTACTGTCATTAGCGTGTCAGCCACCATCAGCAACCACTCCTTGGCGCAAGGAGCCTGGGCCTCGTTAACAGACTCGTCATTCAGGTCTGGCTGCATTTCTAGAGTGTTCTGGAAGGAGTGGGAGTATACAGCATAGGCGAGGCCCGCAAGAGAAAGGACAGAGTTCCCTTGGACCGAAGGACTTCCTCTGTATAATGAAAGGTGTGAGGGGAAAAAAGAGTGTAAGGTGGGGATGACTGTTTGGGAAGGAAGCCACGACTTCAACATAACCGAATAATAGAAAATACTTCTAAATAGCAAAAGAGTTAGGGTAACGAATTTTCCCTTAGCCCCCCTAAAAATATATTTTATAATCCTATGATGATAATAAGGCATTTGGGGATACGGAAAGACTAATTTTGCAATAACAGTTCTGAATGAGCATTGACCTGACTGAAAATAAACTTTGAAATATCCTGCCACATAACTTTATTAATGACTAGTTTTTAAAGTTTTTCTGAAAAAAAATAGGTATTAAGTTTTTCTGTAGAACAAATGTGTCAGCATTGCTTCAAGAACTAAAAAACATTTTCCCGCTACATTAAAAAAGACTTGATATTGAATAAAGCTACGGGAGCATCCTTTTAAATCGGTGTTTTACCTGGATGCTGTCTTCAGTTGTTCTGTCACCTGGTCCCGTACCCTATCAACGAAACAACATTATTTTACCTCAGATTTGCCAGATCTTTTAAAAAACTTTAAGAAAGAAATCTTTGACTGGTTTTATGATTTGAATTATGATAATTTTCTATAATTGGCTAATGCATTAAAAACTTGTGTGATGCCTGTGGACTATTCTCTGATTAGATCCAAAATCACAACTCTTGTACCTGATTGTCTAAGATGTTTTAGAGAAACACGTCTCCTGGTCCTACGATTTTTATGTTGAGAATTTTCTATGATAGGCTAATGTGTTACAAATTTGATGTGTAATTGGTCTGTACATTACAAAAGAATTATTTTATTGGCTCATAAATCAGAGTCTTTGATAGTCTTACATTATGACTCGCAAGTTTTACTGGTCTGTCAATCCCAATTTTCTAACCAAAGCATCACGTTGTTTATCGGCACCAAATTTCTTACCAAAGCATCTCGTTGTTTATCGGCACCAAATTTCTTACCAAAGCATCACGTTGTCCATTTTATCTATCGGCACCAAATTTCTTACCATTCATCACGTTGTTCATTTTATTTATCGGCACCAAATTTCTTACCAAAGCATCACGTTGTTTATTTTATTTATCGGCACCAAATTTCTTACCAAAGCATCACGTTGTTTATTTTGTTTATCGGCACCAAATTTCTTACCAAAGCATCACGTTGTTTATTTTGTTTATCGGCACCAAATTTCTTACCAAAGCATCACGTTGTTCATTTTGTTTATCGGCACCAAATTTCTTACCAATCATCACGTTGTTCATTTTATTTATCGGCACCAAATTTCTTACCAAAGCATCACGTTGTTTATTTTATTTACCGTCACCAAATTTCTTATTAAAGCATCACGTTGTTTATTTTGTTTATCGGCACCAAATTTCTTACCAAAGCATCACGTTGTTGATTTTGTTTATCGGCACCAAATTCTTACCAAAGCATCACGTTGTTCATTTTGTTTATCGGCACCAAATTTCTTACCAAAGCATCACGTTGTTTATTTTGTTTATCGGCACCAAATTTCTTACCAAAGCATCACGTTGTTTATTTTGTCTATCGGCACCAAATTTCTTACCAAAGCATCACGTTGTTCATTTTGTTTATCGGCACCAAATTTCTTACCAAAGCCCTATGTTGCTCATTGTGTCTATCAGTGACGAATTTCTTACCAAAGCCCTACATTGTTAAGCTTGTCCCGTAGTTCTGATTGGTCAGTGATGTGTCCGTGACTATATTGCATTTGTAGCTCCGCTTTACGGCCCTCCACGCATGCGCTGTACAGCCTGATCATGAATACTGTCCACGCGTGTGGAAGTAGCATGTTACGGTGCCATTCAGACGGCTGTACGGGGACCTGAGAAGGGAAGACAACATCAAATCTCATTCAGATGGCTCATGGAGACCTAAGGAGAGTTCAGCCTGTTGAAGTATCATTCAGCTATATGGGAACTTGAGGACACCTAAAAGTACCATTCAGACGGCTGAATTGGCATGGGAAAGGTGCGCTGTTAATGTCTCATTCAGACGGCTTTATGGGGAGAGGGAGCCTACTTAAGTATCAATCAGGCGGCTATAAGGAGAAAAAAGCAATTCAGACTTGTTCAGGCTCTTTACAAAGGCTTTGGCGATAACGGCAGAACATCCTGGAGAACCTTCTTGGAAACATGTCCAGAAGAAGAGATTGGGTGGTGGTCAAAATATAGGCGGGTGATCTTTTACGAAGCATTTTCGTAATATAGCGTCCATTGCGTACAAGTTGTTTTAATTCAATCATGTATGTGCTATTACTTATGTGTTGGCAGCAATGTTCGTACCTCATGAACAAGTGAATCAAGCATGTTTCGATAGCTCCTGGCACAGTTCAGGAAGTAGCGACGAGCTCGCTTGCCTGAGTGCTCCTCGAACGGCGGCTCGTAGCTGAATAACAAGCCCGCTAATAAATAAATGATGTGATTTTGTGAGGAAAATCAACTGATAGACTCATATTAATGCCAAAAAATCTTGGATAACAAAAAAAGAGCTCTTTATTGATGAAATTCTTGGTAACACCATGACAATATACCTCGCCTCACCTCACGTCACCCGGCCTTGCCTCACTTTACCTTACTTTATCTCACATTGGCAAAACCACTACAGAAACCACATGATATCTCAACTAATCGCACCTAGCTTTGGTTGAATAATAGTGCAAAACATCTCACCTCACTATTCACTATTCAACCATACCCAACACCATACACTCCTTTCCATATTCCACGATCTATTCCACATTTCTCCATTTCCCTTTCATTACCTGCAAGTCCCTGGTTGAGCCCTGGCGTCTTGGACTTCTCGTATTGAGTCTGAAGGAATGACGGGATACCTGAAAGTACTCGGTCATATGACCTACTTGCCCGTGATGCACTATGGATCACACCACGTGGAATGGACAACGCCTCCTCACGAACAAGTGCAGTCAAAAATACTTTGAAATCTAGAAGCACAACAGAAAAGTGTTCCATGTATACTTTTTGCACAACATTTTTCCTTAGAATAAACTAAGAGACACAACATTGTTTTTAAATCATTTTCCCCAGACACTTCTCACCCACGCCTTTGCTTTTATCCAAAATTCGATGATAAATTAATTGAAGAAATCTCGAAATATACATCAAAAAAGAGAGCCAATTTTAATCGAAAATATCGCAATAGGATGCTTTCTGCGCTTGGTATTTTCCGATGACAAATAGCGGCCGACAGAAACTTTTAAACTCACAAAGCCGCTCTGATTTCATTTCTACATACTCAGACATACTTTTAGGAATTCAAATAGCCTGCATATTTTTGTTAACTCGTAGCTTAAAGGCATGGAGCTATAGTAAAGTCATGTTAACACTTCAATAGTAATGATTATATATAAGCGGAGGTTTATGTCTGTGGGATACCTGTGAGGGTGGCGAGAGAGAGCCTGTGCAGCAGAGCGATGTATGCATGTCCAGGAGGGGTTGAGCTGTCGAGGCTTTTTTCAACCTCTTGTGAATTTTCATTTTCTTGCGGCTTTCTTGACGCGCGTAGACGATCTTTTATGGGTAATGCGACCTGTGCACACGGATAATTAACAACATTTTTAACAAATGTAAATGTCATCATGTTTTACGGTATCAGGCATATCATCGATGCTATTGGCTCTGGTTATGCCACGTTGAAGAACGTTTGTTTGGAGTGAAGAGCGCATGAGACAGTCTTTAGCACTTTTGGTTTGAATGGGAGGGGGTTATTAGGAGGCTTAAAAGGCTTATGGCTCTAATGGAGGGGGAGAGGACGTGACGGAAAAACATGACGTGACGCTTCAAATAAGCCCATTTCACATCTAATAAGGCGCAAAATTTCTCTAAGTACTTAGCGAGTAATATCAAACAAAATATCAAGTGCGACTTTTTTTTTTTAAATTGATGCGACTTTTTGTAAAGTGTTATTGAAATTTGAGCTTTTCCTCCCTGAGCTGATACAAGCGCAAGGATGATCAAGGAAAAACTCAAAAACTATCCTAAAAAGCCAAAATCTGGGTATGCGCACTTCAGCCTCACGTTATTCGTGTTTTTAAAATCAGTCTGTAATAAGAAACCGATGGCAATTGTAAGAAATTGTATCTTCTTTCTCTATCTCAAATTGCGCATTTTCCAGGTTTCTTTCGTCATGTCGGGGGAGAGGGCTAAAAGAGATCAAACTTTGATCATCATAATCATAATCATGAATAAATATCACAAATATCATCACAACAATCTCTATAAATTGGTGTTGTTATAGATTTTATCGTTAATGTACCTCATCAGGCAGATGTTGAAGTTCGAAGTCCTCTGCACTGAAGTTTGCCAGAGCTGAAAACGCTGCACCAGAAACCCACGCAGTCCGGTATCTTGTCATTCTCCAGAGAAATCCCAGAACCTCCTGCTTGAACTCCTACATGGACAATGATGTGTCATTGTACGTCATATAAAATATTTTCCTTTTACTGTTTTAAAAGTGTAATATTCAATATAGATAACGCAGCATGTAGCCTCATTGGTTCGAGTCTATTAGTGATATTATCGTTTTTCTTCGTATGAAGAGACGATTTGCTGCCTTCTTCTATCCCAAATAAACCTTCAGCAAACTTGAAATTGTCGCGTGCGTTGCAAAATCATTATGACGGGAAATTGTCAAAACACAGGGAGTTTGAAGCCGATTTTGCGTAAAGTCAATGACTCTAGATAAAATAAAAAATAAAATGCCGTTCTAGTGTGAAGATCTATAACCTCGGGAGTAAAAATACAGTTTTCGATGGTTATTTTACAAATCAACCTCTCGAGAGCCAACCAGAGCGCGCGATTTGATGGATACCAGACCCCGAAAAAAATAACATCCCATATTCACCTGATACTGCTGTGTGTCTGTAGCGAGGCGTGGCACTAATGCAAAAAGTTCGCAAAGACACTTCATTACTGCAGGGCGCCTGTCATCTGATAACTTGGGCGCAAGGACACGCCACACAGTGCATAGATCTACCACCTGATGGCAAAACAGTGGGTATTAGACATACACCCTCTGAGGACTGAAAACTAACAAAATAAAGAGATGAACAAATACTGTGTATTATGGCGCGGTGACCTCCTATTATGGCGAAATTAATAAAATAAAATGAAGTAAAAAAAAACACAAATAATGAAATGAAATTCAACAAAAATAACCAAATGTAATATGTGACAAAGCTAGTAAAATCAAGATTAAAATAATAAAACTTAAGTTAAGTAGGAGGAAAACTAACCTCAGCCTCACACAAAGCCTTGATTCCTTGCAAGGAGAGTACTATGACGACAGCAGATTTTTCATCTCCTGCCATTTTGCCCGTGTGTTCATTGATAAGGTTAGACAGAATGCCGAGCATATCACCTCCATGTTGGGACGCCCTAGAAAATAAAGAGTCATTGCAAATACACTAAAAGCATTGTGCATATTTATTTGGCGCCAAAATAGAGATGCGACGGCTCAGTAAATCATGGCTTCATATCTAAAAATGTGGAGCAGGGGGTCTAAGTCTGAGCGAGTTTTCAGAGGTGTAAAAAGGCTGCCTCTGTGTGTTGGAGACTTGGTATCGTTTGCGGGATGGATGGCCCAGGGATCTCACCTCTACGGTTTGAGTAAATTAAGCAACATTAGCGGATATAGGGGGAGACAGGGAGGGTAGCAGGGGAATTGTTTTGGGATCGGCGGATTTCGGCAAGGTCGGTCGTATGAAAATATATAACATATATGAAAGTGTTCGAGAAAAAGGACGCTACTTTCCACAAATTTTAATCATTTTAAGAAAACATTATGATTACCTGTGTTTGCAGATATCCCTGATGGTAGCTGCCACAGAAACATTAACCTCCATCAACAGACCCTTGTCCGTAATGCCTGCCTTAGCACCCAATAGTGCCTTATGCAGGTGGGGAAAGACGCGATTTTGCTTCATCCAAACTCGACATACGAGACGGAGGGCTACTGATCGCAAAGCAGGAGAGAGGGATAGCGTCTGGACGGAACGCAAAACTGGAGCAACACTCAACTATGTGAAAACGAATGGAAATATAAAAAGTAAGAAACTGGAGCAACACTCAACTATGTGAAAACGAATGGAAATATAACAAGTAAGAAACTGGAGCAACACTCAACTATGTGAAAACGAATGGAAATATAACAAGTAAGAAACTGGAGCAACACTCAACTATGTGAAAACGAATGGAAATATAACAAGTAAGAAACTGGAGCAACACTCAACTATGTGAAAACGAATGGAAATATAACAAGTAAGAAACTGGAGCAACACTCAACTAAGTGAAAACGAATGGAAATATAACAAGTAAGAAACTGGAGCAACACTCAACTATGTGAAAACGAATAGAAATATAACAAGTAAGAAACTGGAGCAACACTCAACTATGTGAAAACGAATAGAAATATAACAAGCAAGAAACTGGAGCAACACTCAACTGGGTGAAAACGAATGGAAATAAAACAAGTAAGGAACTGGAGCAACACTCAACTATGTGAAAACGAATGGAAATATAACAAGAGACTGGAGCAACACTCAACTATGTGAAACGAATGGAAATATAACAAGTAAGGAACTGGAGCAACACTCAACTATGTGAAAACGAATGGAAATATAACAAGAGACTGGAGCAACACTCAACTATGAAAACGAATGGAAATATAACAAGTAAGGAACTGGAGCAACACTCAACTATGTGAAAACGAATGGAAATATAACAAGTAAGAAACTGGAGCAACACTCAACTATGTGAAAACGAATGGAAATATAACAAGTAAGAAACTGGAGCGACACTCAACTATGTGAAAACGAATGGAAATATAACAAGTAAGAAACTGGAGCAACACTCAACTATGTGAAAACGAATGGAAATATAACAAGTAAGAAACTGGAGCAACACTCAACTATGTGAAAACGAATGGAAATATAACAAGTAAGGAACTGGAGCAACACTCAACTATGTGAAAACGAATGGAAATATAACAAGAGACTGGAGCAACACTCAACTATGTGAAACGAATGGAAATATAACAAGTAAGAAACTGGAGCAACACTCAACTATGTGAAAACGAATGGAAATATAACAAGTAAGAAACTGGAGCAACACTCAACTATGTGAAACGAATGGAAATATAACAAGTAAGGAACTGGAGCAACACTCAACTATGTGAAAACGAATGGAAATATAACAAGTAAGAAACTGGAGCAACACTCAACTATGAAAACGAATGGAAATATAACAAGTAAGGAACTGGAGCAACACTCAACTATGTGAAAACGAATGGAAAAATAACAAGTAAGAAACTGGAGCAACATTCAACTATGAAAACGAATGGAAATATAACAAGAGACTGGAGCAACACTCAACTATGTGAAAACGAATGGAAATATAACAAGTAAGAAACTGGAGCAACACTCAACTATGTGAAACGAATGGAAATATAACAAGTAAGGAACTGGAGCGACACTCAACTATGAAAACGAATGGAAATATAACAAGTAAGAAACTGGAGCAACACTCAACTATGTGAAAACGAATGGAAATATAACAAGTAAGAAACTGGAGCAACACTCAACTATGAAAACGAATGGAAATATAACAAGTAAGGAACTGGAGCAACACTCAACTATGTGAAAACGAATGGAAAAATAACAAGTAAGAAACTGGAGCAACATTCAACTATGAAAACGAATGGAAATATAACAAGTAAGAAACTGGAGCAACACTCAACTATGTGAAAACGAATTGAAATATAACAAGTAAGAAACTGGAGCAACACTCAACTATGTGAAAACGAATGGAAATATAACAAGTAAGGAACTGGAGCAACACTCAACTATGTGAAAACGAATGGAAATATAACAAGAGACTGGAGCAACACTCAACTATGTGAAACGAATGGAAATATAACAAGTAAGGAACTGGAGCAACACTCAACTATGTGAAAACGAATGGAAATATAACAAGTAAGAAACTGGAGCAACACTCAACTATGAAAACGAATGGAAATATAACAAGTAAGGAACTGGAGCAACACTCAACTATGTGAAAACGAATGGAAAAATAACAAGTAAGAAACTGGAGCAACATTCAACTATGAAAACGAATGGAAATATAACAAGTAAGAAACTGGAGCAACACTCAACTATGTGAAAACGAATTGAAATATAACAAGTAAGAAACTGGAGCAACACTCAACTATGTGAAAACGAATGGAAATATAACAAGTAAGAAACTGGAGCGACACTCAACTATGTGAAAACGAATGGAAATATAACAAGTAAGAAACTGGAGCAACACTCAACTATGTGAAAACGAATGGAAATATAACAAGTAAGGAACTGGAGCGACACTCAACTATGTGAAAACGAATGGAAATATAACAAGTAAGAAACTGGAGCAACACTCAACTATGTGAAAACGAATGGAAATATAACAAGTAAGGAACTGAAGCAACACTCAACTATGTGAAAACTAATGGAAATATAACAAGTAAGAAACTGGAGCAACACTCAACTATGTGAAAACGAATGGAAATATAACAAGTAAGAAACTGGAGCAACACTCAACTATGTGAAACGAATGGAAATATAACAAGTAAGAAACTGGAGCAACACTCAACTATGTGAAACGAATGGAAATATAACAAGTAAGAAACTGGAGCAACACTCAACTATGTGAAAACGAATGGAAATATAACAAGTAAGAAACTGGAGCGACACTCAACTATGTGAAAACGAATGGAAATATAACAAGTAAGAAACTGGAGCAACACTCAACTATGTGAAAACGAATGGAAATATAACAAGTAAGGAACTGAAGCAACACTCAACTATGTGAAAACGAATGGAAATATAACAAGTAAGAAACTGGAGCAACACTCAACTATGTGAAAACGAATGGAAATATAACAAGTAAGAAACTGGAGCAACACTCAACTATGTGAAACGAATGGAAATATAACAAGTAAGAAACTGGAGCAACACTCAACTATGTGAAACGAATGGAAATATAACAAGTAAGAAACTGGAGCAACACTCAACTATGTGAAAACGAATGGAAATATAACAAGTAAGAAACTGGAGCAACACTCAACTATGAAAACGAATAGAAATATAACAAGTAAGAAACTGGAGCAACACTCAACTATGAAAACGAATGGAAATATAACAAGTAAGAAACTGGAGCAACACTCAACTATGTGAAAACGAATGGAAATATAACAAGTAAGGAACTGGAGCAACACTCAACTATGAAAACGAATAGAAATATAACAAGTAAGAAACTGGAGCGACACTCAACTATGTGAAAACGAATGGAAATATAACAAGTAAGAAACTGGAGCAACACTCAACTATGTGAAAACGAATGGAAATATAACAAGTAAGGAACTGAAGCAACACTCAACTATGTGAAAACGAATGGAAATATAACAAGTAAGAAACTGGAGCAACACTCAACTATGTGAAAACGAATGGAAATATAACAAGTAAGAAACTGGAGCAACACTCAACTATGTGAAAACGAATGGAAATATAACAAGTAAGGAACTGAAGCAACACTCAACTATGTGAAAACGAATGGAAATATAACAAGTGAGAAACTGGAGCAACACTCAACTATGTGAAAACGAATGGAAATATAACAAGTAAGAAACTGGAGCAACACTCAACTATGTGAAAACGAATGGAAATATAACAAGTAAGGAACTGGAGCAACACTCAACTATGTGAAAACGAATGGAAATATAACAAGTAAGGAACTGGAGCAACACTCAACTATGTGAAAACGAATGGAAATATAACAAGTGAGAAACTGGAGCAACACTCAACTACAACACTCAAGTACAAATCATGTCTCATGCATTTTTTTGTTGTGTCCGTCTTCCAGGTCTTTTTGGGGTGCAATATTATAAATATGAAACGTTGTGCTTCATGCTTATTTATCACCAGAAATAATCTTAATGTCAGGCAAATTATCGGCAACCTTTGTGTCAACGATATGGCTGTGTGTAAATGATGAGGTTCTGTTTATAAGGCACACTCTGACTTAAAAGATGGAGTACAGATAAAGTACAGTTTCAACCAGAACAGGAGGGGTGTCTTTGTAGCAAGGGACAAAACGCAAAACGCAAAACGTTTTTTTTTATCACTGCCGATTTCAATTACTCATTCTCTGTCATAAACAAGGAATTGCATAACAAGCTGTACATGTCTCTCTACTTTGTGGGTTGCTAGTTCTGGAATGGTGTATAGATCTGTAGCTTCAAATCGGGGTTGGACTCTCAAAAAACGCAAAACGTTTTTTTTTTTTAACACTGCCGATCACAATCACTCATTCTCTGTCATAAACAATGAATCGTAAACAAGCTATACATGACTCTCTACCTTGTGGGTTGCTAGTTCTGGAATGGTGTATAGGATCTGTAGCTTCAAATCGGGGTTGGCCTCTTTACCAAGCTTGTACAGAAGCAACGGCAAGAGATTAGGAGACTGCAAGGAAATTATGAGAAAATAATGTTAACAACAGGTGTTCTTATTAGAGAGTTGCGAATCCCAAGTATGGCACTTAGTTTCATCGGTATATTGAAAACTGTCATTGATAAACAGCTCTTTTAGTAATAGTTCTACATGTCTGCCAAATCTTATGAAAGAGGTCCCATATTAACTCTCTGAATTTTTACACCTCCGCACATTATAACATCTAAAAATTTCATATAAAAATTCCCTTAGGCTTGACATGAACTGCAGCCTCAAAGAATAGCATTCCACTGGGAATGCAGCCCACGATACTTTCAATATGAGAAGGTAACAGAATCAGGAGATCAACACATGAACAATGCATGATTTTACCTGTGATGGAACACTCTGAACAAGGTCTCCAAACACTGAAAGAACCTCTTGAAGAACAACAGCAGGGGTATCGAGCAACATGGCAGAAAGCAGGAGTGTTAGGTGGCTAGGACATGACTTGTGGGTAGAGAACGCAGCTTTAACACACTTCAGCCAGTGGATGCATGCATCAACATTGCTGATAAGTAGAAATATAAGTCATTTTCTAAGCAAGTACTATTTCAATATGTCAAGGACTGAAAAGCATTGAATGAAATTGGGTACTGTGCGTTTACATGAAAAAGTATGTGAGATCTTAAAAGTATTGTTTGAATATGCCAGGGGGAAAATTAGTTTTTTCATCCTGACTGGTTGTCAAGAGTGCACATATACATTCTTCAGACTTTATGATCGCAAGTTTAAATTTACAGCCAGCTGACAGAGCAAAAAAATGGCAAGTTTTCCCAAAATAAGGTCTGGTTAACTGGTCGGTAAGGTTGAATTTTTGCATAGCGGTTCTTTATGTTATGTAAACCAACAAATCAAAAAGTATTTTTTTCTAATGAATTCGTCTTCGAGATATGAGGCTTGAAGTGCAATTTTCAATTGTTCAAAGTATGAATTCTCCTCGATTTTTAGGGAGAAGTCGGGCTCTGATCAGAAATTAAGCCAACTTTGCTCGCTAATATCTAAATTTCATATCTTCTAAATTTCTTTAAAATTTGGAATTAAGCTGTTGGTCAAAGGAACTCCTTGTATGCGGAATCTTGAGCTTATATATTAAGAATTGGAAAATTTCATCCCATTTTTTTCCTCTGTCCAGCCAGCTAGCATTTTACAATTATCTCTTCTTAATAGTTTTGTTATGAACACTTTACCTGAAAAGCTTGCAGGCTAGGATTGAGCAGGACTCAAGGCATCGTAGCCAAGGGCTTGGGAAGATCTCACTTTGCTGTGGCTCCTGTTAAATATTTTCTCAGAAAAAATGCAATAGAGAACCAAGACAGGGTATTTCTTTGCATCCTCGACCCAGCGCACCTCGGCCTTCGCGTGCACAGGGTTCCCAATATTCGAAAATAAAACATTTCCGAATCACCCACAATGGGAGCCGGCTAGCAGGCTACGTAGACAGGGGCCCTCAGTAGTGGGAAAATAATCAGAGTTCTAAAGAGACATTAAAATAGGCTGCTGGATGACTATGACATTGATACCAAGGTAATAATCAGGAGCGGCATGCATTGATTTAGTCACCTGTCATATCCTTCTTCTGTCTTTCATCTGCATGGCCCCCAAATATTTTTCTAAAAAATCACCTGTTCATCGTTGATGTCTGGTGGTGGTATTCTAAGAATCTCATCTACCAACTTCATGGCCTGTGTCGCCACTAAGGGTTTGTCAGGAAGGAATTGCCCAGGTGTGGAAAGTAGACGCAGAATGGCAGGGAAGATGCTAATGGCGGCAACTCTCTCATGAACAGTAAGCTCTGTTATTGGCATCCAACTGATAATGATGAGCCCTAGGAATGAATCAGATATAAACCATTTGAAAACTATATTGCTAGTTATTTACCTTTTTTCATATCACAAACTAAATATTTAGTTAAATTTGTATTTTTTACACAATTTTGCCAGCCAGACAAGAGTACAACTGGAATTTTGAATTGTTTTCTTTATTTCAAGCCCTGGGAAACCTAAATTCCCCTAGCCTCCTAGCAAACGATTCAGGAAGTAAAGGTAGGGATAGGAATTAAGCATACTTACAGATATTGCAAATATGTTCAGAATAAATTGCTGGTGACTCCATCAAAAGAGCAGCTAAAGACCATAGAGCAGTAGCATTCTTGAGAACCTATAGCAACATTCAATGAAAAGCTCAATTCATTAAAAAAAAACATAAAACATAAAACAAAACAATATGGCAGAAATTTAATTCACATGTTATGAACAGTAAATCAAAGCTCTGAAAAGGCTGTTTACTAAAGAATAAGAGAATACAAAAAATAAAACTATTATTTTTTATATGCATGATGCACAGATGACATCTTAGCAAAAAGACCCCCAAAGTCCCCCAAAAAACGTTGGTTATTTTTTTTAACCTGCCCCCTCCATTTAAACTTTTGAATCCACTATGATTATTTCTGATGTGATTCAATCATACCAAGGGCGACTTTTGTTGTAGCTTGGACAGCACAACAAGTGATGACAAGATGTCCATCCCAAGGCGCAGCCTTTCATGGCAAAGTGACAACAGAGAGAATGCGACATTCTGTACAAGGTCCACTTTACCTGAAACAGAAATATACAGAATCTTAAGGTTACGTTTAACCTTCACGACCTAGTCGTGTTAGAAATAAAATGTGTGCGCCAGACTTTTGGTAATAGCAAAAAACTACACATACTTTGATTTGTGATATAATTGAGCATCTACCCCTGGCTGTTTTTTCTATGAGGATTTTATTTTTTATTTTTTAGTAAGGGGCGGAAATATGCAAGACCATACTCTGTTGTCTTCAGTGAAAATGTTGGTACCTTTACTGCACGCCTATGTTCACGCAATATGTCTTATTTCCATCAGCACATGTAAATCTTCAAAAGGGGTTTTTTATTTTATCCATATCGTTTTCCATCAAGAGCTATTTTATTTCAAAGTTGCTGTATGCAAATTTTGGCTATTCAGCCTTTTGGTGAGAATAACTTTTGATTAAAAAAAATAAAAAAAAACAAATTTGAAGCAAGGCTATCGTTCTACATGTCTGCCAAATTATATGAAAATCGGACAAATTTTTAGTGCTTTTTAGTTTCGCTATTAATGCGCCTCTAAAGGTCGTGAGGTCCCATATTAACTCTCCAATTTCCAACACTTTCGCACCTTATAACATCTTCCACGCAAACCAAATCCAACGCAAACCAAATCTAGTACCCTAGCAAATGACCTAAACAAATCATTTTTGCAGATAAACATTTTTCGACATTTTTTTAGTGTGACAAGAACAGTAACCTAAACAAAGCATACACCTATTTCAATTAACATTGTTGGTGCAAATGGCGAGTGGCAAATGGTAGTTGTAAGACAAATCGGGGCTTGTAGGTATAATTACCCCTTTTAAGAGTTAAGAGTAAGCAAACTAATCGCACAAGTTCATCACAAACGTGGGCACTTAAAACAAGTAAGAAGACTAGGAAATATCTGTGCTTGAATGACATTCTAAACTAAAGAGAAAAAAAACTCCTTGAGCAGTGGTATAATATTTCAAAAAGTGATAATATCCCTGACGTTTCCTTAAGATTAAAATTGTATAACTTACTTGACATGAAGTCTGCATGTTGCATCATCCATTTTGCAAGCTGCTGGGCGAAATATGTGGTTTGCCCAATATGCAAAGCATCAACCTAAAGTATCAGATCAGAGAGTTAAGATTTATTTCCAATATAGATATTAAAAGTTAGCCTCCTCTGCAGCCATCTAGAGTGTTTTTTACTTTCAGTATTTTTATGACTTGGGGTTCCTGTGGCGAGTTGAACTGGAACTGGAAGCTGGAAGAGGGGAGGGGACACTCTTTCCCACTAACCAGGCCCCCACTCTTTCTTGAATATGCCACAGGAAGCCCGAAATCGAAAAAGCATTTTTCTACTCGAGACGCCTGCGTTGTATGTGCAGAAGGAAGGTAGCTATTTCATACCTGAAGGTAAGACTGAATGAAAACCAGCATATCAATAATAATGAGGGCAAGTTGCTTACTGTCATCATCTGAAAAAAGGGCAACTTAATAATAGATATTGAATTAAATATTTTACCATGTAATGAATTATATTGATGCCAAATTGTTTTAAAGTGAACTACTTTTATGGTGTTTCGATCAAGTTTGGCTTGCTAATGTGTTTGGCACAACAGAGAGCTTAAGCAAATCAACACAAATACAAATATTGGCATTTTCTCATATTTTCATGTTCTTTGTGCATGGTCATGGACATCATCGTTTGTTTTGGAATATTCAACTTGCTTAAGCTCTAATAAATCAGTAGTACAGGTATCTTTTCTAGGACAGGGGCGGCGAAACAGTCCGATAAGTAGGTGGGTCGAAAGTTGGGGGGAGCGGTGGGTAGTGGTTTCAAATTCTTAAGCACTATTTATAAAAACGTGGGGATAACCCACATAGGTTTTTTTGCACAGGATTTTAAACTGTTCACCAAATTTGTTGTCAGTTTCACATGTACCAGTTCCTTTTGAAAAAAACAGTTCATATATACAGAAGCATCCGCTCAGAAAAGTGGGGGGGGGGGGGGAGGGATGTGCCCCTCCCCTTCTGCTGCCACGGTAGGGTTTAGGTTTGATAACCTTAATTAATACATTCTTAATTTCACACACAAAAAGTGCATAAACTTCCCAGGATCTGCTCTTTATCATTGGTCACACTATATAAATCATCTATAGTTTAGTACCTTCTTTAATCAGTGCATTTTCAGCAGCATCAAGTAGAGTTCTTTGTATTTGAATCTGAAGTGCAGGATCTGCAGAGGGTCGTGGATCCACCAGCACAAAGTGAAGAAAGGGCTCCAACATCTTATAAACACTGTGACCATCACAGCCCCTGAAACCAAACAGGAATAAGTGCAACAATAGTCAATCCAAGAATTTTGTTCCACAGGAAGCACTAGAAAAGCTATACAAAGCCCTAGTTGAACAATTCTTCAATAACCCACTATCCATCTGAGACAAAGACAAACAAAATGAATTTGAATAAATAAAGTTTATGACAAATCAGCGCCCTATCTAAAATATCAATTTACCAAGAGTAAGGGACTGTCAAAAACATTTAAGAAACCGTGATACAGATCTAGCACTTCCAAAGCCAAGGACAAAGTGAGTTAAGGTAAGGTTAGATGGGTGGGGTAGGTGGAAAGAGAACAGGTAAGGTATAGTGAAGGTAGTTGAAGTCAGGTGAGGTATAGTGAAGGTAGTTGAAGTCAGTTGAGGTATAGTGAAGGTAGTTGAAGTCAGGTAAGGTATAGTGAAGGTAGTTGAAGTCAGTTGAGGTATAGTGAAGGTAGTTGAAGTCAGTTGAGGTATAGTGAAGGTAGTTGAAGTCAGGTAAGGTATAGTGAAGGAAGTTGAAGTCAGGTAAGGTATAGTGAAGGTAGTTGAAGTCAGTTGAGGTATAGTGAAGGTAGTTGAAGTCAGGTAAGGTATAGTGAAGGAAGTTGAAGTCAGTTGAGGTATAGTGAAGGTAGTTGAAGTCAGGTAAGGTATAGTGAAGGTAGTTGAAGTCAGTTGAGGTATAGTGAAGGTAGTTGAAGTCAGTTGAGGTATAGTGAAGGTAGTTGAAGTCAGGTAAGGTATAGTGAAGGAAGTTGAAGTCAGGTAAGGTATAGTGAAGGTAGTTGAAGTCAGTTGAGGTATAGTGAAGGTAGTTGAAGTCAGGTAAGGTATAGTGAAGGAAGTTGAAGTCAGTTGAGGTATAGTGAAGGTAGTTGAAGTCAGGTAAGGTATAGTGAAGGTAGTTGAAGTCAGTTGAGGTATAGTGAAGGTAGTTGAAGTCAGTTGAGGTATAGTGAAGGTAGTTGAAGTCAGGTAAGGTATAGTGAAGGAAGTTGAAGTCAGGTAAGGTATAGTGAAGGTAGTTGAAGTTACGTAAGGCATAGTGAAGGTAGTTGAAGTCAGGTAAGGTATAGTGAAGGTAGTTGAAGTCAGGTAAGGTATAGTGAAGGTAGTTGAAGTTAGGTAAGGCATAGTGAAGGTAGTTGAAGTCAGGTAAGGTATAGTGAAGGTAGTTGAAGTCAGGTAAGGTATAGTGAAGGAAGTTGAAGTCAGGTAAGGTATAGTGAAGGTAGTTGAAGTCAGTTGAGGTATAGTGAAGGTAGTTGAAGTCAGGTAAGGTATAGTGAAGGTAGTTGAAGTCAGGTAAGGTATAGTGAAGGTAGTTGAAGTCAGGTAAGGTATAGTGAAGTAAGATGAAGTACTGTAAGATCAATTGAGCTGAAGTCATTTCAGGTGAGGCAAGGTAAAGAAATGTATGTACTCACAGTAGTGAAATGAGGTTACAATACTGGACAAAAATGTTGCCACTGATGCATTACTTTTTAACTGTACACACTGTAGAATTTCACAAAGATTCCTCCCTGCCCCCTCCCCCAGTTAATTGTTGTTCAAGGTTAGCAGTCTCTTACACATTTCAGAACTGTAATATACATTGAAAGTGATAAGGGGTGGAGTGTCAATCTGGTGTGCACATAGGGGCTGCACAGCATGTGTTTACACAGGGAGGGAGGGAGGGAGGGGGGTGCATGTACACCCATCTTAGGCCACAAAATGTGGCTCATCCCTTATTCTATATTTTCAAATAATATCTCTCCACATAAATCACCTATGACTGCTTCCCCATCATTACCAAATATTGTGAATGCGCCTGTCAGTGGGGAGGAAACTAATCAACTAGCAAGAGGCATGACAACAGGTTTTGTCTAGCATTGTATCTGAGTTGAAGTCAAGTGAGGCAAGGTAAAGTAAAACCTATAGTTACCTGTGCTGTTGATGTTCAAGTAGCAGACTAACTTGATCAACTAACAGACTTGAAGCATTTGGTTGACTGACCAGTATAGAAATAAAGGGGTGTGGAGACTTCCTGAAACATAGAACCACCATATGTATCAGCCTTCTAAATAACCCAATATGTTTGTCTATCAACCAGTATGCGCAAACATAACAGATTGCAAACAAACCTTTACGCAACTCTGACCTCTAATGTTGCAGACATATGCATGACTCTAAATATTTAATGGTTTTATTGGACATAAAATGCTGTAAAAGAAAGCACCAGACATGATCTCCTTACCTCAGTCCATATGGACAAGTGTAGTGCTGGCTGTGTTTTTTGATGTAGGTCACTTGAAGGAGGAGAAGGCTTGTGATGGCTTGCACGGCAGAGCTTGCATTACTACAAGGAATATCAGATCAACTTACATTTATCACTTTGAGTTTCGAAAAGCTAAGTTTGAAAGTTGCTCTGTCTCTTTTCCCTAATCCAACTTACATAACCACACACAGGGGCGTAGCCAGGGGGTGGCCCAAGGGGCCCGAGCCCCCCCTTCTAGCAGCCAAAAATACAGTAAATGTATGAGACATTATCTAAAATACAGGAGAAAATGCCTTGAAAGTCCCCTTTGAGCCCCCTCCTGTATAAAATCCTGGCTACACTGCTGACACACTAGGGTTGAGCCTAGGAACACTGACCACTTCGATCCTTGGAAAGCAAGGCCAAAACTAAGGCCCCATACCCACACCCAAAATGTGTGGGGGGTGGTGGGGGAAGGGGTAGGGGGTGAGAGGAGGAGTGGGATTCACTCTACCAAATTAAAGTACTTAAAAAACTAAAAATAGCCAAAACAATTAGAGGGGGTGACTCAACTCCCCAGTTCCCCCTCTTTGCAGCCTCTCCATACTACAGGCTATAACTGCAACTGTCTATAGCCCTCCCATCTTGCAAATGTAAATGTGATTCATACCTTGCAGCTGGGATTACATTTAGCAATCCTGTTAATACGTAGTTAAACTGGGCGTGTCCTTCTCGCACAAGTTGTAACCAACATTGACAGCAAGCTGAGCTGACAGCACTAGCTAAACTGGTGCAGTAATCCCATAATAGGTGAATTTCTGGGATCTAAAGGAGGAGAAATACAAGGAAATCTTATATGCATGTTCATTTTATAGGAATTATAAGAAAAGGGATTTCAGAAAAGGGAAGTCAGGCATATAAGTGAACATCCTTTATGTGATATATGAGGGCCAATTTTCTTGAAAACTGTAAAAGCCTGTGATTTTACCCTGTAATAAAAATTGCTTGATAATTTAGGCAAATTCTACTGTTAAATAGAGGGAAGCACCCCAAAGTATTATTTTCATAGGTGCTTTTTGTAAACTATGTAAACATACAGTACCTCATGGGCAACTTTCTCATCAAGAAGCTTGCCATCCTTAAGTTTATCTTTAATGGCTGCAAGCAGCTTTGATGCACCCTACAAAAAATGCATTATTCAACAGATGTTGCTATTTACAAACAAAGACGGCATAGCAGTGCATACTTTACCCATGGGGAGTACCTGTTAAATACACAAAACCAGGGGTCCAGGCTGAGCTGGTTTGGTGGATCAAGATTATAGATTAAAGTTTGGGACTGATGATTATTCATATACAGGGTCTCAGTGCTAAATTGTTTTTTACCACTTGTTTTAACACTACCTATGAAGAGCTGCTACTTTTCCTATCCGACTTTGACTCTATGGAGGAGGGAAACCAGCCCAGGATTTTACTTGTACATCAGGAACGCTACCTTACACCTAAAATTCTGACGCTTGTATAAGCTTAATCAATGTTTTTGCACATATTGGCACTGCTTGGTTTCCTTGGATGTTTTGATAATAGTAGATAATTAAATTATTTGCTGTAAGGACATTATTTCATATTGGGTTTCTCCCTCCTGAAGCAGCTAGACTTGTAGGGGAAGAATGTCATCGAGGTAATATTATAATAGTCGCGCTTAGCCGTTGGTGACAGAATTTCAGTTAAAGTCTGAGATGTATAGTCTGGTTCTTTCCATTTGTCTTGAAAACTGATGAAGAGCGGGAAAAGGAAAGTTCTTAAGAGCACCCAACTTGTTTTCCGTTTCAAGAGAAGATTTATGACTTGATTTATGTGTAATTACCTAAGATCATTAGAAATCAAATTTTTTTCGGTAAATCATAAAAGGTTGTTGTATTACCTGGGCTTGGACGGATATATTATCAAAAGCGAAGCGATTTCTTCCTTCGTCCGCCATTACTGCGGGCCACAGGGTGACCAAGAGTCCCGCGTAAAATTCATACCCCTTCGAATACATCAAAGACAAAAAAATTGCTACACGAAATTTTAATAAGATGCATTTCATATGTCACTACTAGAAGTAGATTTTGGAATGGCATTTATTTTGTGGAATTAAATAAATAAATTAATTAATATTTTGTGGAAGTTATTTTTCTGAGCCTGTGGTAAAGGTGCAGCGGCTTCCCGCTAGCGGCCATCTTAGCGTCTTCTCAATTCACGAATGCCCTCCACACGAGAGGCGTCGTTTTGACCGGAAAATTTAAAAAAATACGCTATGCCAAGGGAAAGAAAGCTTCCAGCTAGACTCAGAGGTAATCATAGATGATTCTTTTGCAGATTTATAACGGAAATCATTTTATTTCTGTCACACTGTCACGAAACTCCGTGACATGATATTGACACGCGAAGCAAAACACAATCAGCAATAATCTTGTTAGTGTTGTATATTCCCACACAACATTTCTTAGTTGTCTCTAATTAATGAATAACTTCTCGTGTCGCATATTCTATGCTTATAATGTGGGTTTGTTATTTGGCCGTAGTAATGAACTTTTAATAACAATGTTTTGTTAACATTTCCCTTCGTGCACTTGACCTTAAACTTGTAATTTCTTCCTCTGTACTGATTCAGGAAATTCAAGTTACATCGCTTATACCTCAAAATGATTGCAAAGCGTTTTTTATTTCTAGATACTTTTATGTTTATATTCTTATGAAAATAGTTATATATATATTTTTCTAGACTTTTATACTAGTGAGATGAGTCCTAAAAATTGCAACATATTTAGGCAAATATTCGGGCGAGGCGTTATTCCTATTTTTTTTATCTTAGGTAGGGTGCTTATTCGAACAACTACAGTAGAAAAGTAATGGCAATAGCAATTAATAATCTAAACCAACTCTTTTTGAGCCCTGAAAAAAAAATTCTACATTGGTGCTACATAATGTTTGACTTTGCTACATACATGACAGACTAGATTTTTGTTTGTCTTTAGTCTTTACTACCTGGGGAACACACCAGGCCCGTACCCAGAGGGGGTGTAGGAGGTGCCAACGCACCCCCCTTCACCCTCACAATGGCTGAAGGTCCACTGCAGGTTCTCAATAGACATGCTATTTGTAGACAAAACTGTAAAGCAAAAGTTAGATCAATCTGGTGTATAGCCAAATCCGACAATAAACGTCCCATGGAGATACTGCAAAGGCATTAAAAAAATCCCTTTTTGTTTTTTTAACAAAAAAAATTAGGTCAAAAAATTAGTTTTTTTCGAAAAAAAATAAGGTCTACTTTTTTGGATTCCACACACCCCCAAGAAAAATCCTGGGTACGGGCCTGAACACTACATTTTTCTTATTATCTTTAGACTTTGCTACCCAAAGAACACACTACATTAATGTTGTTTGTGGTTAGGCTCTGTTCTAGGTAGCACAGTGCATTTTATTTTGTGTTCGTCTACCTGGAAAAAGCAATACATATTTGTTTGTTTGTATTTAAACTCTGTTACTCCAGAAGGCAACATATTTGCTTGTTTGTTTTTAGACTCTGCTACTTCAGAAGACATAGAGGCGGCTGAAGGGGAAAGCAGTGGTTCTGCGTCAGACAGTCCCCACCTAAAACACATGAGAAAGGGATCAACATCCAGTTCATCAGATCTGGCCAGCCCTATTGACAGGATGGCAACGAATCCAGCCATGAATACAGCCCAACCCACTATGCAAGCCATGGCTCAATATAATCTCAACCACGCGATGGGACAGGTGTGATATTGATTGATTTATTATAGGTATTTTTTTGGTCAAACCTTGGTAAATACATTTGAGCTTGGATGATGATACTGGATCAATGGTTAACCTTGAAGTTACAATTATGTTCCCTCCTTTTGTCAGAAAAAACAACAAGATGTATGAAAAATTACCTCGTCTAATCATATTTAGTACAATAATATCATCAATTTTATTATGCAAATTTTATCTCTCAAACGTAAAAGATAGACTTGATAGAATGTTTCTCAGGATATCATGTCTCTTAAACTTCCATAATCACATAATGTATGTTTGAATATTGTTTTGCTTGTTATGTCTGTTTGTGATTTTATTAATCGTGTTAGTACATTGTATCTCATTAGGAAAAAACATGACATACAATCTTGGAAAAGTTTATAATGAAATGAATTAGCTACTATTCAATTGATTCATCTTTACAGTATATCGTAAAATTGAAAACCTTTTTGCAATATGATGCTTTTATTTCACAATTCACTTTCTTTCTCCCAAGGAGCTGATGAACAAGTTTTTTTTTTTTTTTTTTTTTTTTATAGCTGAGGTTTTTGGTTTCACAATATATGTAAACAGGTGATTTAGAACACTTTTATGGGAAGTTTTGGGGAGTTCAGACACTCCACTTTCCCAGGAAGTTAAAATTATCATTAGAATTTCATATAATCATGTAATAAAGTAATAATAGTCTTACCATTGTATATATTTAATGTGTATGTTTTTACTTATCAGACCTCCGACTACAACAGTGGAGCATCAAGTGAGCCTATCTACCCATGCGGGATTTGCCAGAAAGAGGTGAATGACGACGATGATGCTATTCTTTGTGAGACTGGCTGCGGTAGATGGTATCACAGAGTCTGCACAGGGTTGACAATAATGGCGTACAACTTGCTTACAGCGGAAACGTCTGCTGAATGGGTGTGCAACTCCTGTATCGAGTCGAAAAACATTCCTCTAGTTAAACTTATAACTTAGTACTTGCCCCATTAGCTCATTGATGCTTGAAACAACCATAGCTACTAAATCAGCCATTTAGGGCTGAAAGAATTCCTGTTTGTCAGGCTAGTCTTGTGCATATTGTTCTGTGCCTGCTCGACTTCTAAGAGTTTGATACTACTTGACAGATGGTTTTGTGTCAGGCAGGGTTGATCTAGCTTTTCGCTTAAGGGGGAGGAGAAGGGGGGGTGTTGACTCAATGACAAAGGAGGGTTTGTATTTTTTTAATTACATTTGGCTATCTAACTCACACCGACACAAATTTCTGACAAAATTTTTGCACCCCCCCCCCCCCCCCCCCGGCCCAACTCTTCAATTCTCTGGGCACTTTGTTAAACAAAACATGGCAAAAGGGATGGATAGGGGCATTTTTTGCACATTTAACACTCCTTTGGCAGTCCAAAACGAGGTTTAAATCCCCTAAAGGCCTGATTTTTGATATTTTCCCAGACCTAAGCAGGGATTCAACACATGGCAGGTGGTAGAGTCTCTGGCCTTAAACTGCCCATACAACTCAGTGCGTGTGAATCTACCCTTACACGGCTATGTAGTAAACCTGTAGTCATTCAAACAATTCTGCAAGGGGCAAAATTATGTATTTATAAGCTAGTTCAGTTTACGTAGTCATGGATCACACATACGTTTTTTTATATATTCATTTCTCCGCCGTATAAGCTGATATCAGGAGAAAGCAGAGTAAACAACAATAACATTTTGTTTATATGCAAGGAGTAAAGTAGATTTTTTTAGGGGGAGGGGCTTAGTAGAAGATTGCAGTAATACCTTATAAAGGGAGTTCACACGAGAAAACTCACTAAAAAATGAAGAAAGTTACTTTGTCAGCATCAAAAAATTGGAAAGCTTTCATTTTACCCCCTTTTATCATCAGAATTGTACTCTGGATGCCAGAGGCTCGTCGATTCGCATTTTTTTTTTGTCCATTCCCTTGGAGGTAAGCGTTATCGGCAGCTAACTGTACCTCGGGAGTTAAAGTGGCCGTTTAAGAGGTACCGCTGTAAATCTGCTAACACCCCCGCCATTTATACCACTATAGTTTTTTTTTTTAACATAGAAAGAAGCGGTTAATAGGATTCATGATATTTCATGCAGTTGAACTATCATGGTTGCAAATATTCAACAGCGATCAAACTTGTAAATTTTCTTTCTTGTCAATAAAAGCAATGCAAAACCTTGTAATGAATTACTTGGGCTTACAATGCGAAAATCTCGTCATCCTTCCGCGCTAGCAAAACAAGAACGCCAGCCCAGCGAAATACAGAGAAAAGAGGCCTATGCTAAGAGTGCATCGTCATACTCGATTAGACCATAAAAATTTTTTTGTCAGTGATGTGCAAGTGCGTATACAGCTATTTCAATAAACGTTGTCAAAGAGCGCTCTGCCGCACACGAACTTCGTTCAACGCTATCAGGATGGCAGAACAGTCTGATAATTGTCTAAATATGTATCTGCGCGTCCTTAAACAAGTAACAAGGGTGGGTTTGACACCTATCCTGAAACTACACTAAGCAGTTACACTAAAAGAAAACCTGCTGGCAAAGTGCCTGATCGAAATAGCAACGACGACGGCGACCGACTGCAGGGAGAACCCACAAAAAGCTTTCATACTTTGCGCTCAATTGTAAGCTAGTTTTGATAAAATTCACTTGTTTATGTATTCCCCCAAAAAACATAGTAAAGCCTGTATCACCCATTAATGTAATAACACCCATAAATGTTATAACAACCATAAATGTAATAACAGTCACCCATAAATGTTATAACAACCATAAATGTCAGAACACATCGCCCATAAATGTAATAAACAGTCAACCATAAATGTAAGAACACGTCGCCCAAAAGTGTCGTGAACGAAATTACTAATCTCAGCCGCATCACTGAAATCGCCAAAAAATAACTAAATAATCCTTAATCTACATATTTCAGGGTTTAATTCGGTGCTAGTTACGTAGGGGTCGTGATGTATTAAAGGAATAAATGTTGAATTTGTGTCGGCAGTGTTTTTATGTTAAACAACACAACGGTCTCGAAGCGGCGGTCTCAATCTTAGCCGCATCACTGAAATCGCACAAAAATAACTAAACAATTCCGGGGATTAATTCGGTGCTAGTTACGTAGGTGTTCGTGTTGTATTAAAGGAATAAGAGCGAAATTTTCGTGTTTTGTGTTCGTTTTAATGCAATGTTTTATGTCGAATTGGCACAGGTAGCTCAGCTTGGAATCGGCTGTTATTCTTAGAGGTAAAACGAGTGCATTGAAGTCGCGATTTTTTTGTGAAACACTGCCAATGAAATTGCCTTAAAACTTAGAAATTCGCGACGAAAATACAACAAACGAAAAATTTTTATCTCGCAGACCTATGCCAGGGTGGCAAAACATCCGAGCTGAATCATTTTCCCTGGCCGCTAGCCATTTTTTAAAACGAGTAAGCAGCCATTTGAATCCTTGACCGCCGCCGTTGAACAATTAGGTACGCTCGGCTGACCTTGTCTCTTTCCTTAGTAGGGGGAGAGAAGTCATATTCCGTTACGAAAACCCCCCAAAATCGTATATTACACATGAATATCACAACAACAAGGCATGTTCTTCAATCCACTTGTTTTACCTCTAAGAATAACAGCCGATTCCAAGCTACGAACAAGCTTCAAAACCATTGCCTGGGCTACCTGTGGAATTGGTGTTCCGAATAACTGTGCATATGAAGTTCTAAAAAGACTCTCTTTTTCACGGTTAGACGTTTTTATATGAAACACTTATGCTACGAGACTACATTTTTGTGAAAACTATGTGTGGACGAGTTGACTCTATTTTTGTGGAAGAGTTGACTCTATTTTTGTGGACGAGTTGACTCAATTTGTGGACGAGTTGGTTGTGGATGACACGGTTGGTGGACGAAGGACTGGATACCATGTTGTCGACGGTGAAGACCACCCTAGTGGAAGTCACGCTTGGATCACGCGCTTGGACGTCACTCTAACTACATCATCTACAGTAACTGCGCTTAATCGAAAAAAAGAGTTAAATATAAATTGCGCTCGAATTGATCGGGATAAAACCAAATCATAGAAAACAAGGGGATCTTTTTCCTTTTGAGATCTGCATAATGTTTTGGACTAGTTTCTGATATGTTAAACAAACCAGCAAACAAACAAAAATGTTCCTATCTAGCTACTATTTATACGAACAAATTCAAATTCGTTAGTTTTTTTCAGTTGTATTAAACTATGTGTATGTGCAGGATCGCCTTTTAAATATTTTACGCTAGTGATGATTGGAATATAATTTTAGCCTAAATTCGCTAAATAGCGCAAAAATCGCTGTAATTTTTTTTTGATGTATTTCCAGCCCTACATTGTAATTCTATGCAGAAAATAGGTATTTTTGATTTTTTTTGTTAACAATTACCCCCCCCCCCCCCTTGCTATTAGTTTCTGTTTAGTATCTAAGAAATTTTAGTATCTAGATCACCGCAGTGTTCCCGTCCTCGCTAGGCCGTGAAACTTAGAGTTTTCACGTTGTAGTTCGAAGGAGAACGGCTGAAATGTGTCAGACAGAATTCATTGCAGAGTATATTTCACGTCTGTCTCTTCGACTGTCGTCGCTGTTCGCGTTGCCGTTGTCGCTAGGTTCCCTATTTTTTCAGATACCGTTTTATTGAACGCGGGGACATAGAAAGAAATGCCGCGCAGTGTCTCCGATAGATACTCCAAGAAACTGTACCATGATAACTCGCCAGCGAAGGTCTTCACTATATATAGGGCATATGTGGCATATTTACGCCTTGAAAACAAACTGAAAACTCTGAAACAACATATAATAATATATAGATTTAGGCACTGCCTAAAAGCGGAGCCAGCATGACTTTTTTCAGCATAAACTTGTTTAGAACCCCCCTTCCCTGTACTATCATTATGCATCATGTTCCACCACCCACAAAAATGGCACCATATGTAAAACATATAAAGATTGCATGTTCTTTAAATACTGCAATTATTATTAAATTGTGTCCTCCCAATCCTCCTGGGGAATACCTACTAGAAAAAAATATGTTTTTTGTTCTAGGTAAAAAAAAGTATTTATTGACATTAATTAGAATATTATTAACTAAACTATACTTGATAGACAACTGATACAGCAAAATTAGCGAAATAAATTTATGCTTTGATTAACAGGAAAGGCTTTCAGGTGTAAAGGGAGGTCATATTTATTTTAAAATGAGTATCAATTAAAGTTCCTCACAAAAACTGGGTGCTATTTTATTCTCTTTAAAATTAAAAACAATAAATAAATACATATCAAATTCCTATACATTAATAAGTATATCAGCAAATCACATTATCATAGTGGATTTGAGGTAAAAGTACTCATTCCCTGCCTGTACTGCCCCAATGCCTTTTACTTCTTTAAATTACTTTTCTTAACTTGCAAAGATAGGGCTTTATCATTTTCTTTCTTTTGTGTCAGTTTTAGAGTATGCAATTCAAATATTGGAAATATATCTTTATTAACCTTCTCTCTTGTATTTTAGAATGTAACTTTGCTAAGAGTGGGTTAAAAGCACTCCAACATATTTGAAAAAATTCTGAGTACATTATTTTATTATACAGTTAAGAACCACATATAAGAACCTAGAATGAACCTGTTAACCTCAAATTATCAAATTAGAATCCTTTTTATAAGCATCTATTTAGCCTATAATTTGAAATAGGTTGAAATAGGAAAATTGATTTTTAAATAGTTTTAAATATGATCTTTAGGGATCAGGAGACCTGTTTTTTTTTTTATGATTAACTTACTACCTCAGTGGGTCATTGTAATAGCAAGAGACTATTTATGAACCTAAATAGCCTAAATGTCACTTACCACAAATTATACAAGAACCTGTCAGGCTAACTTGGAAAAAAAACTAGGTTTTTTTTTTACTTTTATAACTCTGGTTCATTTTTTAGAACAATTTTTCCATTAAAATATTATCTTACTTTTTGTTACTTTATATGTGTTTATTTTTGGTGACCTACATTAAATACCAATGCCTTATATGTATACATCCCGCCCTGGGTCATGCCTCTTAGCCAGCAGCTTTTGTCTCAGCTTGATTTCAGAATCTCTGGCTGAGATTAACCTAAAGAAGTTTGGAGAAAAGCAAAATATTATACAACAAAAACCTAGTTCATATAACCTAAAACTAAAAATAGGATACAAATATTATACCACAAGACCCTTATTCATAAAACCTAAAACTAAAAATAGTCCCAACTAAAATTTTCTAAAATGATACCCATTACAGAAAATGAACATATGAACTTTGCTGTTCTCATAAAGCTCTATGATCTGATGAGCCAGAGGTTGAAAGAGCTTTCATAGGAGAAGCTGCAAAGGGAAAAAAAAAACATTGCTTTTGAGCAAATTGCTCCTCTACAAAAAAGCTGTCTTGGCTTTCTATGAAACCTGATTTTTACTTTAAAAAAAAGTTTTTTTAAGGTTTGTAAGAAAACATTGAGGTACCCAGGGTTATTGAAAATATTGTAGGTGGTATAAAAAAAGGCATATTTTTTAGGTAATAACAGAGCCTCAAGGTCCTAATATGTATGTGCACCTTTTTTTTTTTAAATCAAAACAGAATTCCGGAATAGTCGATTTAAATTTCAAGTGTTTATCAAATATATGTTGTTTTTCACAAATTACTAATACTTAGGGTTTTAGGAGACCAGCTCTCAATTTCTTTAAGGTTTTAGGAAACCAGTTTTCTATTTCTTTCTCCAAAGAAAGCTGGAGTTCACCCAAGTAATTCATTTAAGCATTGCTCAATTTGACCAATCATTTATTGAAATGAATAAAAATAACTTTTGGTTTTATTTCTAGTATATCATAGCGGTCAACCCAATTTGGACAGAAATCTTGTGAAATCGGATGAAATACAGCAAATATGTGAAGAAATAAAAAACAAGAGAGCCAATGCGGATGAATACAGAGAATGTATGAACATTCTCACAAAAATTTGGTTTATGATGAGGTCCAAAATCTTGTGACAGAGTTGACAGCTCTGGTAACTTATATTCAATTCATTCATGAATAGTAGTTATAATTTCCTATGATAGATTGTGAATGGCAGATTTAGAGATCGAATTTGATAAATACAGCCTAGAATATTTATTCCCTGAGGTAAGTACTTAAAGTATAAATTAAATTCAACAATAAAAAAAGGTGTTCAAAGTTTGAAAAGAAAACAACTCCGAAAGATCGTTCCGCTAAAAATGAAAAGTATGTATTTGGTATGTAACCTGTATGTAAAAGGCATGTCTTTTTTGTACTGGATATGTATTGGGTATGTAAAAAAATACATACCTTTTACATACCTATACTTACATACCCTAAACATACCCTTTTCTTTTAGCCATCTATGTATTTGGTATGTAAAAATACATGCCTTTTATTCACCCACACTTACATACCAAAAACATACCCCTTCTCTTTTAGACGTCTGTGTATTTGGTATGTAAAAATACATATCAATTACATATCCATTCTTACATACCAAAAACATACCGCTCTCTTTAATCCATATCTATGTATTTGGTATGTAAAAATACATACCTTTACATGCCCATACTTACATAGCCAAAACATTCCCTTTTCTTGTTCACCATATTCTACATATTTGGTATGTAAAAATACATACCTAATATATACCCATTCTTTCATCCCAAACATTTGCCGTTGATCTATGTATTTGGTATGTAAAAAAAACATATCTTTCACATACCTATACTTTTATACCCAAAAAAATGGCAGTATTAGGCCATCTATGTATTTGGTATGTGAAAATACATACTATTTACATACCCATTCTAACATACCAAAAACACACCCATCTCATTGCTGTATTTGGTATTGAAAAAATGCATGCCTTTACATACCTATACTTTCAAAAAAGCATACCTTCATTCAGGGCTCTTCTATTAATTTCGTATTCAAAAATACTTTAACCTATTCACATACCCATTGTATGAACTAATAATAAAAATAATATTTATGGTAATGGGTCATTATTCTTAAAATCACAAAAAAATATTTATAAATAATTAATTAACTACATAAAAAATCTGTAAAACAATTATGAAAAGTACCAGTGATAAGTAGTACGGTATATTTCTAATGATATTTAATTTTGGGTGCAGTTTGGAATTAGGATTAATTATATAAGGTAAATTTACATTGTGATTCTCACTCTATATTGTCTTTGCGGAAAAAAAAAATTCTCATTCTCGCTCAATCCTATTGGGAGGTATCCCAAGAAAAAAACAATTGTCATTACCAGTGTCAATAAAAAAACATGTCTGAATTAGTGTATGAACAGGTACGCAAACAATGCCTAACGGTTTCCTGTTCATGTTTTCATGCATCTATTAGGTACCGGGCAGTGAAGGGAGATAAGTATTTTAATACTTTCCCATCTGTTAAAACAGATGGGAAATCGCGGAAGCAGTAAGGCTCTCTGCCATTGCAAATGTCATTATAGCTGCTAGATGCATGGTCACTGTTAGCAAACTACCAGAATAAATTGGCGGATCCTGCTCTTGTGCAGTCATCAGGTCTAAATCTGCCCCGTCACTTTCAATTGAAGAGTCATCCAGCTCAATAAAGTCTTCTTGTTCTTCGTTCTCGGCTTTACTTCCATGTTCATTGTTAATTTCAGTTTCCGAGTCAAAAACGACGTCTGCAAGTTTCTCCCAGTCTTCGTTATCCAAATATTCATATATCTCCGCTCGGTTTTCAAAATTTCTGCTAGTGTGAACAGTGTCGGAATTACAAGTGGTCTCGCATGCAGTACAATCAGCTACAAAATTATCTTCGCTTTCGGATAGGACGTCATCAGGGTATTCGGCTATTATATCCTCCGTCGTTAAACTAGAAGTTCCCGCGAGAGTATCGTCTATCTTATCTTCTGTTTCTAAATCCAATAAGTTATCATTTTCGTTAGGATGAGAATCTGCAAACTTGCTTCTTGTTCGGGTTGTCCTGGGGATCTTGGATGGCGAAGTAATTGTGTTATAATACTGACAGTACCGTCCTTGCTTTTTCCGATTCTTCCGGCCATCCATGTTGTTTTTGCCTGTAATATGAAAGTAATTCCGTCTAGTTCAGTTGTTTGTTCAGGCCATTATCTCTGGCCTACGGTATCAATCAATCTTGGCAGTTTCGACCTGATTGGTCAGTTTTGTTTTATTTTGTGATGGTCACGTCTATTTCGAGCACGATCTGGTTAATAACTAACCTTTGTCGCATCCGTTTTTCCTACTCGAACTTTTAAATAGTCGATCACCCGACCGACATTTTCAACTACAAATGGCATCTCGTTTTCCAGCATTTGCATTGGTTAAATGGATAGGCGATCCAGAGCCCGAGTGTTGGAAGGTGATATATACGAAAAATATATGTACCGAGGATATACCGGAGGGAGTAATCGAGGGTTCAACCTACAATGCTGTGTGGGATCCCAAGCAAGAAATGGCCCGCGCCAAAGTTTTAAAACTTCATGGTAAGTCTCTTAATAATAACTTCCCAATATACATGTTGCATTAAAATTGACTGGACGTATTAATGATTTGCAATCGAACATATCTAACCCTCAACGAACGCGATAAATGACAGTTAAACTTGAAATTCTGGTCTGCCCGAAGAACTCGGCGCTGATCACCCGAGTGTGAATTTGGAATATAAGAGTTAACCACCATACAATTCGGATTTTACAGACATTGGCCTCGGTTTTATGCTTGTTTGCCCCTTATAATTATTTTCAGAATCACCTAAAAAAATCACCATGTGGCGCTTAGCTGTTATCACTAAATTCCACAGTTGCGACAGAGGCGAGACTTGGCGCTCCTTGATTGATTTTAATCGAGTAGTATAATATAGTTGTATGAAATACTGTATTTTATTGCTTGAGACGATTAGATTGGCATGAGTTGTACTCCTTGGTTAAAAGTTAATAAAAACAAGAACACATTGCTGTTATACTTTCAGATAACAAAGCTTTTTTAAATGCTGTTTTTGCACTTACAGATAGTAAAGCTTTCTTGAATAGTATAAGGAAGCACGAGTGCATAGACCCGTTTGAAGAACAACGGAAGGCGACTTTAGATGGTGGGAAGCGACGCCCAAAACCAAAAACTTTGGGAGGCGATTTTGTTGCTGAAGATATTGGTATTTGACTTATCTTTGTTTACTCATGTTTGCGTTTATCTAATGAGTCGTGGCGTTTAATATAAATATTTTCAGTGATTTTATCGGTTTCACAGAAATAGATGTGGACCGAGAAACGGCAACAACCCGAGAAACGGCAACAATCGGAGGTGGGTAAACAAAAGCTTTAATGTTGCGTGAGTTTTTTTTTTTTTTCGTCTTTTGTAGTCCTGAGAGACTTTTATATTTACCGTCATGAAAAGCACTTTTAATCAGAAGTAATTAAGTACTGTTTGCATTTCGTAACATGGAGTTCCTTTGTCCAGGTAGAATCTGTTTCCGGCACTGTCAATGATAAGAGCATGATAAGAACAAACATGCCGGAAATGCCTTCAAGGTTGAATCATCTAAAAGAGCGTTTTAGGATGTCAAACATATATCAAATAAAAGGATATGGTTCTCTTTTTGATCGATCTGTTATTAGGAATCCAAAAGTAGTTCCGTTGTATTTTGTTCCGTCTGCAGAGGCCAATTACATACGCCTCTCTTTAGCCGCTCCAAATTGTTGCCGTGAAATATATTAAAATCTATTCTACATTCGCGGTTTGATTGATAATAGTCTAGGTGACAAGCAGACAAGAGATGGACCGAATAATATTGGTTTATCGAGATTTTGCAAAGGATCGGCTCATTATAAAAGCGGCGTAAATAACCTTTATGACTTAAAATTCTAATCTATTAATCTTGAATCTATAGCTGAGGGACTAAAATCCGAATCATTAGACTGCTCAGTCTCTCTTTTGTCAAAACGTCCATAAAACAAGAACCATGACGTCCGTGCTGCCCGCGCTTTATTCACTGGCCCAGCATAAGGGTCAAGTCGATGGGGCTCTGATTTCCCCGCACCACAAGGCCAGGGAGCAAGGGGCTACCACGGCGGGAGCTTTTTCCAGCACAAGTTAGATGATTTTTGCTTGAATCATGTCCACCCGAATACTTTTAAGCCTTTTGAAATAAAAAAAAAGCGATGAGATGTGGTAATTACGAACTTTAATCACGATGAAGTTCACAAACTCAATTCGAAACACACAAAAAAAGCTAGTTTCGCAACGAATGTTTAGTTCGGAGCGAACTTCGGGATATTCTTGGGAAAAGTATGAAAACAACTGAAATGACACAATTTCCTCCGGGCCTTAAACAATGGGTCATAAAGTGTTATTTATTACCTTTATTTTAATTTATGGTTATAGGCAAGAATGTCAATGAGGAAGAGAAGAAAAAAAACAAAAAAAGGACCAGTGACAAAGCTTCTTCGGGTACGTCACTACTTGCATAGTATGACAATAATAGTATAGTAAAAAAAAATAGAGTACTTGGGAAAATTTAAGCGGCAGAACCACTGAAGTACATGATTGGTGAAATTCATAATAACAATAAATCCTCAACAGATAGTAATGCTCCAGTTAAGAAGAAAAAGTCATCAAAAAAATAATCAAAAAACACCCCCCCCCCCCCCCCCCCTGCGACAACTGTGACCGGAACTGTGGAAAGTTGCGACCAAATTGCTGAGACACTTGAGGTTAGATTTTCAAACATTTTCAAAGAAATGGAGCTTGTGAATGTGAGAAATATACTCTATACCACCCCTCCTTCCCTCATAACTATCTTCAAACGCCCAAGAAAAACAGGTCAATCGAAAGAACTGTCATGCTCGAGAGGATCCCGTTCCTCGAGCACGACTAGTAAAGAATTGCGAGAAAGTACACTGAACTTTGCGAGCAAGAATTCTCAGCACTGAGAATCGAGATATCCTCAAATTTATGAAATCATAGAAAATCATAATAGACAATGTTTGTTTATGTACATATAGGACATCTCGATTGTTGCTATCAACGAGAGATCAACACAAAGAGCGGGTAAGGAATACTCCAATTTGTATTCTCAAGTCTATGATCATTCATGATGATTAGCTATTTACGTTTCATCCGTTTATCACAGGGTGCGAGCTGAATCAGTCAGAACAAATAGTCCAGGTTGGTACACAATTTGAATGAGAAGTTCAGGATCTTAATTCTATACCTCTATAAAACAACAGCAACAGCCGGGACTTTCCAGCGCTTGACATAATGATAATTTACTAATCAGATCACTCAGTAGCCGCCGACTTTGTTCAAATGACAACTAACTATTTCCAATTGCCCGTGAAAGCAAGAGCTTGTCCTATCGCGAGTACTTGATACGATATTTAAAAAAATAACTCAAGTATTATTGACGTTGTTTTATGAACTATATGTTATTTTGGGTACTGAACGTTTTTTTTTTTCTTTCATTATTTGCAGTTAGTTGAATTAGTTGCGGGCAGTGGTGTCTAATTCCTTTCGAGGACAGCACTTGCATTGTGCAAAACCGCACACACCAAGTCCTCGCTGGCTACACGCCTTTTAAAGGCGTTTTTTTCAGAAGAAGAAAGGCGCGAGGGAAAAATCTCTGAGCAGGGGGAGGTGGGAAATTTGCTTAACCAGCAAATTATAACCACTATTAAAGGTGAGAAAAGCTAAGTTTTGATTTTCCCACATTAAATTGTTTTCGCATCAGGTGAAGTTATGGTACCGCGAATATTTGGTATATTGAATAACTCAAATAATGACGATAATAACAAACGTAATGCGCGAATATTTGGTATATTGAATAACTCAAATAATGACGATAATAACAAACGTAATGCGAAGTGATTTTTTGTTACTTTAATAGCATATGCGTCGAGGCAGAACCTCCCAGACAGGTGTAAAAAAGGGCATCACAAGTGCCATGAACCTAAGTATAAAAAACTTGAGGAGAGCAGCACGGAAGTCAGCTTGTGAAGATGATCTGCCAAGTCTGCCTAGTCTTCCTGATGATGATGATGATGACTACGATGCAGATGAGTCTTTGCTTGATTGAAAACTTTGGCATAGTTTTCACCATTTTTTAAAATTTATATTTGATAATAAACAATTCGAACTAGTAATCAAAAAAGTCATTTCTTGTGAATCGAGATTATGTGCCGATCTAGGAATCAATTAAACATTTCCAGTGATTTCCAGGTTAGTAACTTTACCTTTGCAGCTTAGCAGTTCCAGGTAATCTTATTGATCTTTAAGGAACAATTTAGTTTTACTTTGCGCATAAAGTGTGTTATACAACGTTCTTTGGGTTTAAATTTTGCGTGTGACATGTAGAGGCATAGATACCATTTTGCAGGGGCGTTTTATTGATATGCTTACAAACAAGGAAAGACTAGCTGCTTGGCTCAGTCGCTTATTCCAAGTTAGCCCTATAGCTATGGGACACATTTAGATAATGTATTGTACGTAAAACTGGCACGATGCCATTTTAAGGTAGCCTTGAGCTATGTTTGTGGCATGTCCAAGGTACATTTTAGGTATGTAATGGGTATGTAAATTTCCATTTAACGGTATCATTTGTGAAGGTACATTTTGGGTATGTAATGGCTATGTAAATTCTATACCATGCCCTTTTAAGGTAGCCTTGAGCTATGTTTGTGGCATGTACAAGGTATATTTTAGCTATGTAATGGGTATAATAATTTCCATTAAACGGTAGCATTTGTGGTATGTTCAAGGTACATTTTGGGTATGTAATGGCTATGTAAATTCTATACCATGCCCTTTTAAGGTTAGCTATGTTTGTGGCATGTCCAAGGTACATTTTAGGTATGTAATTGGTATGTTAATTTCCATTTAACGGTAGCATTTGTGGTATGTTCAAGGTACATTTTGGGTATGTAATGGCTATGTAAATTCTATACCATGCCCTTTTAAGGTAGCCTTGAGCTATGTGTCCATAAGGTACATTTTAGGTATGTAATGGGTATGTAAATTTCCATTTAACAGTAGCATTTTGGTATGTAACCGGTCTGTTTTTAGCAAGTTTTTGATATGTAAATGGTTCCCACTATATATATTTTACTTGCCATCTACATACCTAATACTTACCATTTACATAACTATAAATCTTCAAATCAAGGTCGCTTTTGGTTATGTAAAATGTATATTTTACAATGTCCAATTTTGATAGGTATTACACGCCAATTACATACCACCTAAATTGGTATGTAACAGGTATGTTTTCAGCAAATATTTGGTATGTAAATGATATCTCATTACATACCGTCTACACACAATTTACATACCTAACACTTACCTTTTACATAACTCCAAGGTCTTCAATATCAAGGTCGCTTTTGGTTATGTAAAAGGTATATTTTCCTATGTCCAATTTTCATATGTATTACATACCCATTACATGCCTTCCAAGTTGGTATGTAGAGGGTATGTTTTTAGGAAGTATATGGTAGGTAAATGGTATCGAACAACATACCTTTTACATCCCCTTTACATACTCAAATTTCTGCATGGGATACTTTAATACAATACGCTAACTTACCTACGTCTGCCAGTGCAAGAACAAATACATAGGAGCACTTCTCGGAGAAGGTGTCTATAAAATTAGCTTGTTTTTTCTTTCTTTATCTTGTGGCTTACTCTGACATTCTAGCTGACCTTGACTCGAGCACAAGACTAAAACTTTCAACCATGCTTTTACACAGTCTTTTGCATATAATTAGACAAGTTCATATCCGTGGTTAGCATTCCCACGAATGATTGTTTTCAAGCACTTCTTTTTCGACAATTCTTGGCTTTTCTGCAGTCAGTTTTCGCGTGTTTTTGAGAGGGGCAGAAATACTCATCCGCCATATTGTTTTGCGCGCTCTGGAGGCCTGTGCTAGGGTCACTCTACCAGGAGGGTTACCCTCCTACTCTATTGTTTTTTGTGGTTGTGTTTACATGTCAGATAGGGTGACCCTATCTACCCCTACCAGGAGAGCCAACTTTTTGCCATGTAAACGCGCTAGTAGGGTGACCCTAGGGGTAGGGCTATCTATAATTGCATCAAATGACGTCAAGTTACGTAGTTCCGCGCTCGAATTTCCGCGCCAAATCAAGCATACAACAAAATGGCGTCTCGTCAGTATCAACCGGGCGAGTATTTCCGAAGATTCCAAGCCGAGAATATTGCGAATAAGCAGCAAAGTAGTGAAAAGGATCGACAATAAGAGGCCATAGCATTGGAAAACAGAAGCTATTGACGCCGGCTTTTTTTAACACTTCTCCTACATATCAATCTCTTATAAATGATGAAACGCACAAAAAGATATTTTTTATGAAGAAAACATAATCCTCATTCCATTATTGAAATAGATTTACTAGAGAGCAAAACGTGCTTTGAAGACACCTCTGCCTGTTAGCGGTTTTCCCCAAAAAACACTTCAGCCTACCCACCAATATCACTGAGCCCTTTGAAGAAATATAATTGTAAAATTACTTTAACTTACCAAGAGAAGGAGATTCTTGCTTGTGCAATCGAATGCGTCGAGAAGAATATCTCTGTATTTGTTCAGATATTCCCTTATGGTGACGTTCAATCAGTGATCTGCCTGAAGGGCTAAAGCAATTATAATCACCAATCAGCTAATTAAATAACAAAAACATTTTCATTTGTTGATATTACTTGGAGCCAGCTGTCATTACATTTCAGGCATCCAGCGAGGGTGTTGAATTGGCAGTGAGTTTGTAACAGGTTGGCTTATTTTGGAAAAGCTTGTCGGGGGTAAAACGCAATAAACTTACTGGCAAATTTGTAACACCAACACCATGAGAGTCATATGTTTTGTAATCCTCGAATCTGAACATGAGGGTGCCATCTGAATTCAAGACTAATGAATTCAGTCCCTGGACGAATAGCACACGTGTTCTTTAATTAGGGGACAGGGCCTCGGTTTTTGTCTCATCCGAAAGACTGTAAATACAAGAGAAACAAGTTCTACGAACTTACGACTCCAAACTCAAATCCAGAACTGAAACCTGAGAAGTCCCCGGGCCCAGAGCCAGATTCGATCTCGGGTCGCAGTGGTGAGTGGCTAGTGTGCTAACCACTAGTCCATCTGTGTTCCTGTTATTGGATTTATCATTGCAACATACCATTGCATCCACTTATTTGCGTTGACAAGTTCCTCTCGTGTTGGCTGGGTTGTCCGTGCCTGTCTCAGAAATGCATTGCAAGCACTCCTCGGCTGGAAAATGACTTTTACATCTCTGTAGTGGGTAACGGCGTGTTCTCGGTTCAAAAATTTTGCTGGGTAGATTAAGGATGCAGCGAGATTGGCTAAGAAATGTTATAATGGCGTATGATGTGAAATCATTATTACAGTGAAACTATATATAACAATAAAAACATCAGTAACAACCATGTTTACCCTGAGACGAGGCCTGTTTCCAAATGTTAAACCCATGACTTTCAATTTTCACCGAATCACACAACACGACAAGCCACAAAACTTTGGGTAAAAACATGTACATTCGGTATTAGTCTTGCATACCACTCTCTTCGAAATCTGTATTTCTCTAGTAACAATTAAATATCAGATTACTCTATCGCGCGGGAGAGATAATGTATCAGCGGGCAAGTCTAAGCAAGCCAAGAGAAAAAGACATGATAAAAGTACAAGATATAATTTATATTTAAGGTTACAAGGAATGAATGAAAGTACTAAAAGTTTCTAACAGAAAATGCTCGCTGCAAGAGACTATGGGGGAGTCAGAACAAAGGCACTTGTTGTACGTTTAAGTCATGGGGTGGGGATGATATGTATTTAATACAAGGAATTATTTCAAATCCAACTTTTAATAAACTTCAATAACAATAGTTTTAACAATTTAAACAATTATTGAATATTGAATATATGCATCATCTATTTTGTCAATGAATAACATTATTACTAATGACGTTTCCTTGCTTGCAGAGGTTTCGTTTTTATATAAAAAAAATATCATAATAACAATAGAACTCTTGATATTTTGTCACTTAAATCTATCACCTATCTATCGGTCTATCACCCGAAATACCTTCTGGGAACACAGACATATCCCAAGGAGCGATTATTATTATAATTACTTTTGGGACGCATTTTCTATATACAAACAGAAATATCTTTACGTAGGAGAGAGATATAAAAAAATTCCACTCATAGGCTTGTAGATCTTACTCCAAGCTATAGTTGTGGTAGATTTCAGGGCTTTATCTTGCATATTCTTTTAAGTTTTTAGCTTTTTTGCTAAAAAAAATTGCATTAAAGCATCCTGGAACATGGAACCTTTCTCCCTCTTGTTGCCATCTCTTCCTCCCTTTCCTTCTTATTTTGCCTTGCTTTCAGTCTGCTTCCCTGGTAAACTCCTTTGTTTCAATACAAGCTCTCTGGTACAAGGACAAGAGGCCAGTCTTCATTGAACTCAATTGTTGCAATGATTGCAGCAATTTCTACTACTTTTGGACTATTTTTTTTGTCCTTTGATGTAATAGCCCTCGCATTGAGGCTTTCGTCCTGGTTTTGGGTCAAACCCTGCGCGCATCTAGAGAGCTGTCTTTAGTAAGTCTCTCAAATAGCGGCTTGAGATATGGCAGGTAATCAGGGGCAATGAAATGCTGCTTGTGCTCCACCTCCTCCCCCTTGGTGTATGCCACCAGGGCACTGGATCATCGGCAGAGGGGCAATCCTGATGGCGCTCACTATCATCTGGCAGCATACAGCAATGGTATAGTATTGCCATCACATCTTTGTTTTTTCTACAGTAGACTTTGTTTTCTCTGTGTCGTTTCCTCCTACTATAGTGTTCCTTCTCATTGCCTTACCATAGTAGGTCTGGAATTTATCTATTGTCTTATCCGTCAGTGAGTGTGCAGTTTTCCCTTTGAGATTCCATTGGCTTAATCCTTTACCCAGGGTGCCACACAATTTTTTTGTTTCCATTTGCGCAGCGCAGACCCCATACGCTTTTGTACATGGCCTACGCAATCCAGCTTATGCACCCTGTTGCAGTCCGCTTCATCTTTTTCATGGCTTTCAAATCATTTCTGGTACTCCTCACTCTCCTGACATTCCTGGGACTCTTTGTCCGACTTTTTTATACCAATCAGCGCCGCTTGTTTTTGTTCTCTTCATTTTCCAAACGAAGTGGAAAAAAGGACGCGAAGACCTCACTTCGAAAGCGCCTCAATCATTCTTAGATTAAGATCGAGAGAAGCAACTCAACTCAATACTAGCAAAGCTTCAACAAAGTAAGAAAGTGCGAGTTATGCTGTGAAGAACTTGAAGTACACATACTTTCTCCGTTAAATACATTAGATGCTTGAATTGGAAAAACTGTCCTTTCTTCTGCAACGAGAACGACATGAGTCGCCCTCAACAGATTTTAAGAGACCACGTCCTTGTGGATGTTATAGTTGGAAGAGCGGCAACCAAGTACTATCACACAAGTCCCCGACATTAAGAGTTTCAAACTCAGGCAAGAGCCCTAACATTGTTAATTCATTCCTTGTAAAATTAAATGCAAATTATATTATATTGTACTTCTATCATGTCTTTATCTCTTGGCTTGCTTAGACTTGCCCGCTGATACATTCTCTCTTAGCATGAATAAATTACTACAACCCCTCTAAACCTACGCGGGACCACCCCTTGAATAAATTACCATGACCTCCTCTAAAACCACGCGAGACCACCCCTTTAATAAATTAAAGCGACCACCGCGCCCTCCCGCCTCCAAACGGAAGTGCGCATTCTACACATAATGCGCTTGGAGTGGACGGGGTAAAGAGGCGGCAAATAGTGGCGAAGGAAGGGGTTTTTTAACTGACAAACGGTAATCTGTTTGCCAATCGGTGGTCATAGGTGTCTTTTTTTTTTGGGGGGGGAACAAATGTGCTAAATTATTACCATAGTGTAGTCCTATATTTAGAGGGGGAGGGGGAGGAGGAGGGGGAAACAAATTGTATTGCTGCGCTGGATCATCATTCGTTATTTGTTCGTTGTCCCGAGATATGCACAATATTATTTTAACAGAATTACCATCCCAACCTTTCAAAATGATTTACTGACCCTCCTGGTCGGATCCGTCTGTCTCCTCTCCTTCCTCCTCGTCCTCCTCCCCCTCGTCGGCGCATCCCGCTTCCCATAATATATAGAAGGACCTGGCCCTGCAACTCGAGAAAACGACAAGCAAAAATCACAAATCGTAAACAAAAACCGAGGCAGAATACCGCACACCGGTACTACGGTAGGTGTTTGATATAAAATTTATGTTCTGTTCTCTTGCGCTGCGCTTAGGCGCACAGAAATAATTTCCAATGTACCACGCACACGAGTTGGAGGGGACCTGCCAGTAAGCTTTATTAAATACTTACATAGCGCATACCTTAATAGTATATTAGATAATGATCACTGCCACTGATCCTGGAGGAAAACAATGAAAACAAAGTTGCAACTTAGGAAATACTAATCACTAAGTATATGACTACTAAAATCTTACTCACTGAAATGTCCCTGTTATTCAAAATCCTCAATCCTCAACAAAAATCTTCTTTTCCGGGGACGGAAAAACCAAGCGCTCCTGTTTCGAGTCTTGCAGCGATTACTAGAATTTCAAAACCGAGAAATCTAGTTTTATTCGCACACAATTTGACCTGTCAGTATTGCCTAATGATGTTGATAACTTGTTGAAAACCATCCTTCGACAGTAACATATTATTTTAATTGTTTTACATTTAATGATGTTGATTTGCCAATGACATCTAGAATGAAAGCATTTTGAAATAATAAACTCCAGACTACCTCGAGCTATAAGACTATGGTAGGACTACCTCGAGCTATAAGACTACTGGTAGGACTACCTCGAGCTATAAGACTACTGGTAGGACTACCTCGAGCTATAAGACTACTGGTAGGACTACCTCGAGCTATAAGACTACTGGTAGGACTACCTCGAGCTATAAGACTACTGGTAGGACTACCTCGAGCTATAAGACTTCTGGTAGGACTACCTCGAGCTATAAGACTACTAGGACTACCTCGAGCTATAAGACTATGGTAGGACTACCACGAGCTATAAGACTACTAGGACTACCACGAGCTATAAGACTACTGGTAGGACCACCTCGAGCTATAAGACTACTGGTAGGACTACCTCGGGCTATAAGACTACTGGTAGGACTACCTCGAGCTATAAGACTACTGGTAGGAGTGATGCTAGAGAGTAAAGGAGTGGTTTATATACCACTCCAAAATAACACACATCTCGGAATGCGTCTCTCAAGGAAATTCATTTTTCTATTCTACGGTAGTACGGTAGGGGTTTGATGGAAAATTCCTTTTTGTTTCGTGTCCTCTACGATCAAAATACTACGATAGGGGCTAGATTGAAATTATATTTCTACATACTATTGCGTGTCAATTGTACATTTTGCAGAGCGCATGTGAGCACAAGCCGTGTAAGAAGGGAACATGTCCCACCAAGCAAGCACGAAGATACAAGCCTTCGTGTAGCCGCTAACTCGCGAAGATATCTTCTCGTAGCGTCTACGCAACGGCGGCGATAATCGTGTCCTGTCACGCAAAAGTAATAATTTTGAATAAATTAATTTGAAAACTGTGCATGGGTTTTCTATTATTCAGCGCGCGAAACACGTTCAGGTTTCACCCTGCAAAACCACAGGCGGACCAGCCTCGTGATCCTTCGGGAAAATAAAATATAATTTGAAGCTGGTCTTGACTTTTTTCTCAATTAAGCTTGTTACATTACTATATTAGTCTTGTGTGTTGTTTTTAAAGGGAATTGTGGCGCAGAAGGGTGTTTAGTCCCTCGAGAGAAAATTTCCCCCACCAAAGAGAAGAGACAAGTTCACCTTTCGTGTCAGCATACCAGAGAAGCCTTTTACTCGCAGAGGAGTGTTATCTGTCGTGAACTCTATCTACGACCCCCTAGCAGCCCCCGCAATCCTTGAAGGCAGACTTCAAGGACTCCTCCAAGAGCTAGTATTCCTGGGAAAGAAGATTAATGACACACCCCTTTGGTGGGACCTCAGAACTCTAGATCTTTGAGCGAATCTCTACAGTTCTGCCAACGATTTCTCAGGGTTTCTAAGTTTCAGTCCCACGTCGCTATCACCCTAAAGCATTTTGAAGTGTGGTTAAGGCGGGGATCTATGCCATCGGCGCAGCGGTGTACATTCGCCTGGTTAACGAGTGCAATGAGGTCAGTGTTTCGCAAGTCTTCGAGCATCCCGCGCCTCGAGCTGTGCGCCGCTGTGCTGTTAGCAAAAGCCGTTGAAAAAGTCATGAAGGAGATTGACATAAAGATCGACAACGTCACCTACTACAGTGACACTAAAGTCGTGCTTGGCTACATCCAGAACAAAAGCAGAAGATTTTACGTGTACGTAGCTTATCGCGTCCAGGCCATACGGGCGCTCTCGAGCCCGGATCATAATGGCGCTACGTAAAACCAGCCACAACCCAGCAGAGCGACGAGCGGGCTTCGCCCTAATGCGCTGATAAGATCAATGTGGACTGATGGTCCAAACTTTTTCAAAGAAAATGACTACCTTGCGCCACCTACTGATGTGCCTGACATTAGCACGAGTGAAGGTCAACACAGAAAAGGAACGCAAGACACCTGGGAAGCCACAGGTTCCAGCGGTTTTCTAGTTTGAAGTCACTGCGACGCGCAATAGCAAATCTAATAGTTGTAATCCGAGAGTTCTATCGACGGAGAAACGAAGGAGCGTAAGGTTTAAAGAAGCCAAGAGATCCCACTGTACAAGAGCTCGCACAAGCGACTACCGTTATAATTCGCGAAACACAAAGAGAACCCTTTAGCGAAGAATTGGTAAACCAAGAGCTCGTGAACACGCTAAAGAAACAGCCGCAACCCGGTTGTAAAGAAGAGGGAGAAATTGGAGCCAAGACGAAGAAGATGCTTAAAGGGTTACAGTTGTACCGTCTCGATTCGTTTATTGACAACGAAGGCCTACTCCGTGTCGGCGGACGAATGCGACGTTCAGAATTTGACTACGGGGAGAAACATTCTATCCTACTACCGAGACACTGCCGTATGTTGAAGGATGAAGACCAGCACCGCAACCACTGGGTTGGTGGTTCGATGGGAATGGTGGTTGAACCCTTGAAGAGTGAAGAAGGGCTGGTTCTGAAAGCAAGAGTACGCATGCAGAGAGGCGGGACATGGAAGACCATGCTGCGCCCCATCAAGGAGCTAGCGCTTTTGCTCCCATCAGAAGACCAACCACCTGCTAACAATCAAGAGTCGTTCAAGACATAATCAGCCTATCAGAAGTATAGTAGCAAAGATATAGTCATATCCTTGGGCGAGGAGTTTCGTGTATAGTGTAAATAGTTAACTAACCAAAGAAAGGACTGTTTGTTTGTGTTTTGTCTCGCAATTGATTACTGATTTAAAGCTCTCGATTGTAATTGGTTCTTTTGTGTTTTCGTTTATTCTTAGTTACTTAGGTATGTTTTGATAAGAGTCAGGAGTGTGGAGTCGATCGAAGTGTAGACACAGAGTAGCTATTCAGAGTTTTCAGGAGTTTTTCTAAGAGTTTTCAAGATGACTTGGAGAGGCATCAGACGTAAGTTATAAACGAATTTTAGTCATGATTTTACAATCTTTTGTACATTTGTTAGATAAGTTGATTTATCAAATCCCTTGTATTACAGTTCTTACCGTGGTTCATACACAACAAATAAAATCGAATCAAACTCTGGTGCATGTAGTGTATATCACTGGTTAAAACAGGCGAACTAAAGGGACCTCTACGACCCCGGTGTCGGCAGCGCCTCTAAGGAACGCGACAGGGGTGTTAACAAGGTATGCAATAGACCATCAGTCTGTATGGTACTGCATGGTCAGTGTACCAGGAGGGAGGTGTTGACATGGTATGTAATGGTTAGACCATCAGTCTGTATGGTACTGCCTGGACAGTGTACCAGGAGGGAGGTGTTGACAAGGTATGTAATGGTCGGACCATCAGTCTGTATGGTACTGCCTGGTCAGTGTACCAAGAGGGAGGTGTTGACATGGTATGTAATGGTTAGACCATCAGTCTGTATGGTACTGACTGGTCAGTGTACCAAGAGGGAGGTGTTGACATGGTATGTAATGGTTAGACCATCAGTCTGTATGGTACTGCCTGGACAGTGTACCAGGAGGGAGGTGTTGACAAGGTATGTAATGGTCGGACCATCAGTCTGTATGGTACTGCCTGGTCAGTGTACCAAGAGGGAGGTGTTGACATGGTAAGTGTGTTATTTTTTATGCCAGGAGGAGCCAATTAATTAGTGTTACAGGATGGAGGTTGGTAGTCGGACCATCAGACATAGAACCAGGACCTGGATGGACTTGAAGCACTTGATGAATAACATTACTGTAATGTTTTTCACCAGGTATTCCAAGTTGTGGGTGTAACCAATCGTCACCAGGTGGTAGATACTGTCCTCTCTCAACCAATCAAGACAAAACTCAAGAAAATGCATAGATTACGGGAGAGGGATTATGTTATAAAGAGAACGCACACCGTACAGGAAGTGTTTATGTTATATAGAGGATGTACAGTTAGCTAGAACAGCACAATTTAAGCAGTGCTTAAATTTATATTTTGTTATTGATGTACTAACTAAAGACTAGTCTGTTTAGCAACGGCCCTTAGTGTCACGCACGCCTGGTTTTCAAAATCCAGTGAAACAAAATGTGATTGTTAAATTGTAATAGTAAGCTAGAACAAAATATATCAAAGACATTACACTGTATTTAGTACTAAATAAACTAAATAGTATTTCACAGGATTTTGAAAACCACTCTATCGAACAATCAGAAACCTGTTCCGAAATCCTGAAACAGCTCGTGTGCTATGCTAATTGTCTTATGCCACATAAAAAAAGTATCGTATTTGGTCGCGATTCTTTCCTCGAGAGTATGCGGGCGGATATTTTTTTCGGGCCCACAGTAATTGGCTATTTCAAGCCTGTTGTTGTGTTCCTGTCGTTGTCTTGTCCCATTTCTGTCTTTATCGTATCTCTAAAGATGTATTAATTGCGTATTTGTGGGTAACCGGCGAAGCTATTAAAATAAAAATAAACACAAATACAGTTATTTTTCGACATTCTTTCATGTTTTAAGAACAATTTGCGAATCTAGTATAAGGAGCTTCGAGCATTTAACACGGTGCCTATATCATCTAGGAAGCATTGCCCAAAAAGTTTTGCTAAAAAGATTTTTTGCTGTGGCCCTTTGGGCGTATAGAGGAACTATTTTTTTCTAAAGAGCAATGCAGAAATACAATATTGTTTTTACTTTTCAGGTGCTGTTTCAAATTACTTTTCGACTACCATTATCTCAGAAGGTTATGGCCGCTGCTGTTCCTCTTGACTTTTCGCTGGCATTGCTTACAAACTAGGACCTGGACCAGGGCCTGGCGGGCGTTGTTTCTCATTTCCTTTCGTTGCAATAGGCCATTCCAGCTATAAGTTTGCGCGCGCATAACCATAGAAACCTACCTCAACTACCAGAATGCAGCGCGCTTTTTTAAGTTTACATCAAACGAAGCGCGCGCTGCATGCCGGTAGCTGAGGTACGTCCTCATGGTGAGTGCGCGCGCATGCTTATAGCTGGAATGGCCTTTTGGTCACAAGGACCTGTTCGGTGTCCTTCTTATGGATTTTTAAAAGGCCTTTTCGAGTGCTGATGCCTATCGCTTTTCTAAGCGTGTTAGCGCACGCTTGGCGCATCTCGCTGATTTTCCAGCAGTAGATGATGGGGTTCAGAAGGCTGTTCAAAAACAATATTGGGTTAACTATGTTTTTTGCAGCTCTTGTTTCCACGTTGAGACCTTTGATAACTATGGCGACGTAGACGCACGTGTGAGGGACGTAACATAACAGTATTATGGTCATAAGGTATTTGAGGGCTTTGAGAGACTTGCGATACTTAAGAATGCGTATCTGATCAGCCCGTGCACTTCCACTGCTACGTAAATTACGGTCTGGTTTCTCTTGTGCTTTTCCGCGTGTCTCTGCTGAGTTCTTCAAACTTCTCAGTTGAAACGCATTTGAATAATTACATTCTTTTACCTGATGCGGATTTCCCTGACTATATTTTTTCTCGCTTGAAATCTCGCCTGAGTTCTCCATCATCCTTTTGTTGTTTCCTTCCTGGTCTTCTCTAGGCAGTGCATTATTCCAGACATCAACGAAATTCATCCCACTAGTGTTGACGTTGCTCACATTTTCACTTAAGTTCCGAGCTTTATTTCGGGTAGTCATTTTTCGATAGTGCGTCCTCAGTGCAATGTAAGCCTTGGAATAGGCCAAGATCATAGTCGCAAGGCACATCAACATAAGCGCAGTAATCACCACGTAAAACAGCTTTGCTTCTACCCACAGCTGTAGGAACCCAGTGAACACAGCAAGAACCCACAGGATTACCACCAGTCTGACAACGCGGCATTGCGTGACAATCAAACGGTAACGCAGTCCTAAGTGTAACGCAAGGCATCGGTCAAGACTCATAACTGTAAGAGTATAGAACGATGTGCCGGCCAGGAAGTAGCTTGAGACAAGCGCAATAATTTGCACCCCTGCGTTGCAGAATTCCTCGAATTTGCCACTGATTTCTGAGAATTTGTACGCCACGTAAAAAGGCTGCGTCACGAGACCGATGAGGAGATCCGAGAAAGACAGGCTGCAAATAAGAATGTTTGATGCAGAGTGAAGAGATGGCGTCTGGTATATTGCAAGAATGACCATAATGTTCAGGAGGATCGTAGGAGGGGAGAAAAGGCAGTTGAGGACAATGTTGACGACATAGCTGGTGTAGGCTAGTTCTACGGACGCGCGATCCAGTACGATGAACCAGCAAGTCTGTTCAACTGTTTCGTTAGTCTTCATTGTCTGTTAAGTTCTATCCGAGTTTCCATTTACTACTACTGTTTGCCCTTAGCACGCCCATTAGGTTTAAAGCCCCTCTCACCGCTGATAGTTCAGTTCAGGGGCAAGCTATCGTGCCATTTTATAGTCTTGGCTTGACTGTCGATGATTGTGTTTCAAGTAATAACTAAAATGGCTCAGGGCACTTCAGGAAATGTGGGTATCTAATGTATTACTGTTTTAAAAAATGATTAAAGTCGGTTTTCTTTTTTAGTGATATCTTATCTCATGAGATTATTTTTCCATGAACCGAGTTTTATCAAACTATCATATTCAGTTTCATCATACAGCTTACGCGCTCCCTGATTGGTTGATTGGCGGGCAGTGCACCCCCCCCGTAGAGACGAAACTCTCTCAAAACGCCGTGTAATGAACACCTTACTGATCTTTCGGTTATTAGGAGCCATATATTTAATAGGAATCAAGGGATAAAGCTATGATGGACTAGACATGTATTTAACCCATGACGGAAAAACTGTATGCTCCGCGAAGAGATACTGAGGGAGAACCCACGTTTTCGTACAATGGCCGTCTGCATTGCATTCCGGACTGAGTTTCCCTTTTCAAAACACTAATACCAAGACGAGGCTGTAATGCACGCTTCCAAGACTGGCATTTTCGCTGACTTTTTTCTTGATTATCCTCAAGCATCGTTTATGAAGGCTGGGACGAAATCTGCAAATTTCAATGACACTTACAAACAGTCGCATCAAAATTTAAAATGTCGCATTTGATATTTTGTTAATTCTCAGCCTTATTTAATGTGAAATAAGCTTATTTGAAACATTCCCTCGTGTTACGTATTTGTAAATAACTACTCCCATAAAAGTTAGTTTTCGGAAGAACTAACAAAACTTATCCTGTAAAGCACCACCATGAATGGAACCCTAAGGACGAACACAAATATTGTGGCCAAACCCCCTTTCACCTACTTTTAAATATGCAGTGGAACTTCGATTATTCGAACTCGAACATCGCGCTAAATAGGATTGACTCCAAGTTCCCTAGAAACTTCTTTTCAGTCATTTTTATTTGATAACTCGGCATACCCTATGACTTGAACCGACTCCAAGTTCCCTAGAAACTACTTTTCAGTCATTTCCATTTGATAACTCGACATCCCCCCTAACTTGAACTGACTCTTAGCTCCCTAGATACTATTTTTCAGTCATTTCTATTCGGATAACTCGAGCTCCCTGCTCACTCGAACTGTTTCTCGTTTCATTTGAGGGTTCGAGTAAGCGCGCTTTACTTCATTGACTATGCAGAATAGCGACATGTTTCTATAGCTTTGCTGTTCTCTGTCTAAATCGATGTCCCCTTATCTCACAGCATCAATTAAACGGGACCAAGGGTAAAATTGTGTGCCACTTTGTTTAGCTCATGATATAAGTTAGGTTGATGAGTTTTTGTGACGAATGTTTACAAAGTCAAGTGTTTTGTTGAGAAAACACCATTTACAAGTGATAATACCGTTTAGTTTTACATAGGCACATCAAAGCTGTACAAACATTGAAAACGGATGAAAACCTTTCAGGTACTTGGAATTTTGTTATTCACAGTTTGAAAATATTAACTTTTCCATGAATCAGATGAGAATGTGAGTAGCTATATATTTTGAGTTTCAGTTAATGGAACTCTACACCACCTTTTTTACTTACCAAAATATAAATTTAGCCTAACTTAAGGATTTTTAAAATCGTAAAGGATTTTTAAAATCGTGAACGATTTCGAAATCGTTCACGATTTTAAAAATCCTTCACGATGGCCCAGGACGGTGAACTGATCCTTAAGTTTCAGTTAATGAAACTCTACAATACCTTTTTTACTTATCAAAATATAAATTTAGCCTAACTCTACTGAATGTGTGAGGAGAATTGATAAGCGGCGAGCATGTTATAAGATATCGTCCCATTTTCACGTTGATGGTAAATATAAATTTGTTGCATGACTTTTCCGGTTGTCACGAATTAAGCCCCTGCTTTTTTTATCATTTTATGAAAAAAGTCTTGCCTATAAACATGCCTAGAAATAAGAAAAAAATACAGCTTGACGTGTCATATCCTTGAAAAAGGATTCCACTATTCTGACTAATCCCTCATTTAGACGGAAGCTGAAGGAGCCAGTATCGGGCCACTAGTGACGCGGCAGATTTCGTGTTGCAAACACACTGCAAGGAACGCCTGGCTGATCTGCAAACAACAAAAGGGTACACATTAGTAGAAATCTAAACAAGCGGAGCGCATTGGTTACATTTAAACCGTAGCATGTTTGAACTAATCCACAGGGCAAGTGAGAGAAAGCATCCATTTCCAACGGCTGATTTTGGGGAAGATGCCTAAATTTCAGAGGTGTACCTTAAGAGGGCTCTTAAAATGCCTGTTAGTATGAGACTAATGTCAGCTTTGATTAAGTTCAGCTGTGGTTTTTCTTTCCCATTTCTTCCCAGAGAACTCGAAACACAGGAAGCCCAAATCCCCTCTTTTGTTCTTTATTTCCCACTGTCAGAGCTTGCTTAGGGTCTCGGTTTAATGTCTGAAAGTCGTTTGCAAAATGGATATATGGACGCGTTACATTCGCACCTGGTGTTTCCAAGAATACACAGTGCAACTGCCTGGATAAGTCTGGCTGCAGTGCAACTTGGGTCGAGTTTCAAAACCTGAAAAGTTTAGAAAAATATTGAGATCGCCTTACATGTTAACCAATTGAACTCAAATTCAACAGACACTGAGCTGCCGGAGCGTGTATCGTAGCAAGAAATCCATTATGCCTACGAAAATAACCTTAGTTGGGTCACTACCTAGAAAATAATTGTGCGATTTTGATTCTTTCTGATATCTTGTGATGCTTCACATCGCTCGAAAGCACAAAATATACATTGTAGGCTATACAATATGGTGCATGGGTAAATCGATCATCGCTGCTTATCGAAATAGGTGTGTTGTGCAATTCTCTCCCCAACGCAGCGAATCACCCCTCCCCCATCCTCACAATTGGAATGCTTGATACAAGCTCTGTATTGAGCCTAACAGATAAAATTTCTCAGTGTGGACCTTTGTTCGAATCACACATTACATACTTTTGCGTCTTCTATCAAAAGGAATTGAGAGTTATCTAGACCCAGACCCAGACAGCAAATAGCACCCACCTCGGTCGACGCCTCGGTACACAGTGCCTCCCATCGCTCACGGTTAGCCTCGTCAGCCTGAGATAAAAGTATAGGACAGGATTGATCTGTGGTACTTGAATGTTTCCAGACCTTTGTAAAATTCGTAAGCTAACTTGACTCCTTCGACTATTGTTAGTGACGAGATTGATTTAGTGCTATTTATTTCAAAGTTCAGAGCGGCTGCTATGGAGGCCGGGGTCAGAGTTGAGACTTTACTTTATACCTTAAAATAAGTTTAACCTACCTGGATTTGTTGCAGAGCGAGGAGAGCCAGTCGAATAAGGGGGACTAGGCGCCAACTTGTTGATCTGGTCATGTGGCAGAAGATTAAACAGGTACAGGGAAGGGACACAGGAATAGTTATACGGATTAGCCAATCAAAGTGTAGGGATACGAGAACAGTTCAACGGGATAGCCAATCAATGTGTAGGGATACTAAAACAGCCCAACCAGATGGCCAATCAAAGTGCAGTGATACGAGAACAGTCAAAAGAGTTAGCCAATCAAAGTGTAGGGATACGATACAACAGTCCAAGTCAACCAGATGGCCAATCAAAGTGTAAATAAACCAGAACAGTTCAACGGGATAGCCAATCAATATGCCAGGGATACTAGAACAGTCCAACGGGATGGCCAATCAAAGTGCAGGGATATGAGAACAGTCCAAAGGGTTAGCCAATCAAAGTACAGGGATACGGGGACTTTTAAACGGGGTAGCCAATCAAGGAGCAGAAATACGAAAACAGTTCAACCAGAAAGCCAATCACAGTAACCTAATCACAGTAACATAATGCGGTAGCTATTCAAGATGCAACAAACACAATATACTGGCTAATCTATGCCAGAACAATAACTGTATCTTGTTTTAACAATTAAACCGAACGGGTTAAAAAAGTATATGTCACACCCTCAAAAGTCAAAGTTAAGCTGTGATGGGAAAACGATATTAATATACTGTTCCCTCCGTAAGCTGGACACGAGGTTTACCTTTTGCCAGATCCTGCCTGGAGACATTGGCGATAACACAGCTCAGCCGCCATGGGTGCGCCCAGTTTGCTCTGAACTTGTGCGACGAGCTGGGAAAACGAAATAATTATGACCCCTCTTTGACCACATATCCGCACAAAAATATTGTTATGGATGGACAATCAGATCTTTTAATTTTGGCAGGCTCAGGCTAAGTTTAAACGTCGTTTTTTTCCATTCGCCGTGTTCAATTCAAATGCATGCAAACGAATCGAGTCGATTGTTTGATCTTAATTTGCATGCATTTGCAATGAATACGGCTCATGGACAATACGACGTTTGACCTTAGCCTTAGAAAATGTTTATACAATATTTATATTTTTTTAGTATTGTTGCTAATGCTTTGGCAAGTCTGACGGGTATTTCCCCTCCCCCTTAAACATCTATTGTTTAATACGAGCGTGAGTGTGAGCAGCCTCGAAAATTGTATCGAGGGCCAGCATCCGTTTCTTATTAAGGAAAAACAATATATTGGATGTACCATTAAATTTAAATAAGCGCCCCTAATACGGTACACAGTATTTTATCACAATCAATTACCAACCACACGGTTTTTACCAATCAAAAAGCCCTAGATATTCAAACATTCTAATCAATTTTGAAATTATTAAATTACATTTGATGAAATCTTGTGATGACCATCCAAAACACAGTTTTATAATTCATTTACTAAATTCAATAGAAAATAGTCCAATAGCTTCTCCAAATTAGCCGATTGAAATGGATATTTTGCTAGGATAAACTGATGGCGGCTGACAAAGACAGCGTTTATGGCTTTCCTACCTGCCACGCATGCGCAGAGTGGTGTGGACTCGACAGCACGGAGGCCTGGAGCGAGTTTAGCACAGTCTCCAGCGAGTCCCCCATCTGCAGTAATACTTGAGCCTTGAGGAAGTGAACATCTGTTGATAGCTGAGGAACATCGCTATATGCAGCAAGGACCTGAGGTTTAAATGGGAAAGTGTCTGTTGTTTCAACTAAATCTTCAGTCTAAGCTGCAATTTGAGCACGAAAGAGAGGCTTTGGAAGGTGTGAGTTTGTTGCCATCTATTGCAACTTTTGAACTTTTCGTTTTACGATAAGCAAAATATTTTAGGATCAAGGGCATGGAATGCAGCTATTTAATACAAAATAGCAGTTAGACGGCTGTAAACAGACCAGGACCTGGCAAAGATTTGCTTTCGTACAGGAAATCGAGTCTGGAAAACGTCCAATTATACCTTAACAATTCTACAAGAATTAAGACACAGCAAAATGGAATAGTACAAGACACAACGAAATACAATAGTACAATTGAAGATATAAATTGTTACAATTGACAGTACATACTTGTCATGTGTAACAGAACAATATTACAATAACAGAACAGGTGACTCCTGTTAATTCTTACCTTCAATCGGAAGAGGCAAAAGAAGTGACTGCAAAAGTATAAAAACTATAAAAAGCGCCACCTACTTGTTCACAGTGCTGCAAAGCTTCCTGCATGAGCCCGCAGTTCAGCAAGCAGTAGCCCGTGTGAAGCAGGGTCCACTTGTAGACAGCGTCAGCAAGCGACGCGTGTGACCCTGAGGGCCTGGTACCGAGGCTCTGTAGGAGATCGTCTTTTTCTTGAGAAGCTGAATGAAGAGAGGGAATAAGGTCAAAGTGGTTCTCCACATTCTTCCGTTTCTCGATCCATCCCTCTTTCCATTGGTTTATTCCATCATCTGTATGTCTATGTGTCTGTTTGTCCGTTTATCTGTTCACTCGTGTGTCTGCCAATCCGTCTGGCCGTTCGAATTGTCTTCCTATATATATATATCTGTCTAATATCTATCTAATATACGCCTATTTTAAATAAGGTTGCACTCAAGAGTTCCATGAATCGTAACCCGCAGTGCTTCGTGGGTATCAAATAAATGAGCAAATAAGCGTAAATAAAAATATTCCCAGGCTTCAGAAGAAGTAGAATTCTTGTTTATGTTCCTGTGAATATTTGCATGGCTTTGAGATACCAGGATTCAGCCATTTATTTTCACCCATGAAGCGCTGCGGGTTACGATACAATGATTTCCGAGTGCAAAGTTATTCGGAATAGGTGTAAATATAAACATTGCATGCATGTGACGTGGTCTGCGTCTGAAGAAAGAGTCGCTCAGACGAAGCGAATGTCGGCGAAATCACTCACACAGTTTTTAGGGAAAAGTCCAACATAATACTCCAACCTTTTGAATTCCCTGTCCCTACGTCTGTCGGTTAATCTGCTTCTAAAGAAGGTCGAACGACAACCCCGCGTGTCTATGGTACCTTTAGCACTGACATATCTTGATAGCTTCAGAGCCAGGCGGTGTAAACCTTTCTCTCTAGTCACGCTCTCTACTGCAATACCATTGGCAGTTACAGCAGACACAAAAACAGCCCAGTTGGTCACGTGTCCAGGGTACATGCGCAGAGCCTTCTGGGAAGCACGCAGAGCGTATGTTGAACGCGATGTTAGATTTGAAGCGTCGAGGTGCGGGTCGCCTGTGGTGGGTAGTGTGCCTGAACCCAAGATACTCGCAGGATATAAAGTGCGGTTTGTCTGTGGAAAAAAAGGTTGGAACTTCATGTAGCCACCAATATAGTGTGTCCTAGACACTTACCCTTACCATATTTGATGGGCTACATGAAGTTTGATGTAACAAAGATTTGTAAAACATCTATGAAATTTGGCAAAGTGACAGAGTATCTCGCACTGAGCAATTGATCAAAGATGCTGCATTATTGTCTTTTATATTGTAATGTAACTGGTGTAATGATGTAAAGCTCTGTTGGCCTCGAATAGCCATAGCTACCTGCAAGCAAATCCAGATAAATTTGTATTGTTATTAGTTTTAATAAACCTAGAAACCATCCACTAAAAAGGTGCAATGAGCTAGGGTAGCTACAATATGTGTTGGAAAGCTAGACAAGCTTAGCCTCTGGCACCCAGAGTGAAATCATACTAACTTCTGCCTTTTAAATGTTCCCTATAACTATGCTAGGATAAAGAAAAGGCGGCTACTGCCTTTTTGATGTTCCCCATAACTATGCTAGGATGAAGAAGTGGCGGCTACTGCCTTTTTGATGTTCCCCATAACTATGCTAGGATGAAGAAGTGGCGGCTACTGCCTCTTTAATGTTCCCCATAACTATGCTAGGATGAAGAAGTGGCGGCTTCTGCCTTTTTAATGTTCCCCATAACTATGCTAGGAAGAAATGGTGGCTTCTGCTTTTATAATGTTCCCCATAACTATGCTAGGATGAAGTGGCGGCTGACAGGGCCACCCTCAATACTTTCATTAGGCTCGAAAACACTGTCGACAATCCTTACCCCAGCAGGGCCAGAAATCTCAAACCATGCGCATAAATCCCGTGAGACTTACCTGCAGATCGTCAGGACAGACTTGTACAATAAAGGCCGCCAGCTGATCCCATAATTCCGCACGGTCCGGGTGCCTTAACACATGACACGAAAACGTACTGTAAAAAGGTCGAATAACCTCTAAGGTCCAACTGTTGCAAATTGTACGAAGAATGGATGGCGCTATCTTGACGATAGAAAAACGTATTGGTAACTTGAATAATTCCAGCCCTATAGCTTCATGCTGCCGCGGGCTTTAACAAGTGTCACTTTATCTTTGCTAGTGTCACGTGGTCTTACCGATGGACAGCCTTGACAATATGACGAAGACCGAGGCGAGGGTCACCCTGTGGAAAAAGCGGCAGGGGGTTAATATCAAATGGTTTTCAGACACCTTTTACCTTTTTTACTCTACCTTCTGCCTTTTATGAAATGATAGGTTGTCGGAGATCTTCTAAAAAAAAAGTTTTTTGTAGGTGTCCAGTTTGTGCATTTACCACATTGTGGACACTGATGTGGCTTTTCTCCTGTGTGTGTAAGAGAATGCGTTCGAGGGTTCCAACCAGTGCAAATCATTTACCACACTGAGGTTTCTTCGAACGTTTCTAAAAAAAGTGTTTAAAAAGGGGTATTCAAGGTTAAATTTTTGAGCAAGCAGGGTAGGTAATGAAAATCACACGAGAGGATACAACAACCGCAATAAATCTTAACACTTAATCCTTAGATACACACCTGAAGAGTGTAGAATCTTGAGAAAAGATAGCAGATCTCGTAATGCAGGTCTTTATTACCTAGAGATAATAGCAATTCGAAATAGTAAGGTGATAACAACACAAGTAATATACTCACTACACTATACATTGTGTTTGGGTTAAAAACTGCTAAAAGAACACGTGGCTTTCTTTTTTCCGAAGAAGAGGCTGCCATACACTATACATTGTGCTTTGGATTAAGTTATAGAAATACATTTGACGTTTACAGCAAAATTTTAGTTTAAATTTTCATTTTAATACTGCAAAAAGTTCTACGTGGTTATCTTTCGTCCCGAAGAAAGGAGGCTTATGTAGAGAGAGGCGTATTCCCGGTATATGGCTTCTGTGCCGTTTGTTTATATTTACACGAAAAAAAAAAGGGACTCGTTGATATAAACATTAAATACACGTTGATAGTCCTGGTATTGTGTCACGCTAGGTGCTTTATAATCTTGAGGGTGGGGGGGGGGACTTTAAGGAAGGAGGGGGGCTTATGTGACTTGAGTTCTTCAAATACGTGTTCCAAATGTTGATTTTAAACAACCAACTCCAAAGTGTTTGTACTTTGTCAAAATATTGTGATACCTTCTCCTCCAAGCTTTATCAGTTCCCCGAGTGCAGTCCCTGCTAGCGCCGAGTCTCCCGTCACCAGACCGAGGGCACATAGCGCCATTAGGCCGCGTTCACATGGCTGGGAGAGTTGCTAGCTGGAAGATTGATTAGAAGTAGCATGGGTTAACCACGGGAACTTGGATACTAAATCAGCTTTTGTCACGAACACTACACAGTAACGTTTAGAGGGTAAAAAAAAGGATCACACAAGTTTTCCAGACTCAAGAGAAATAGGAATATAAGACACTATTAAAAAAGATTTGGCTGAATCGTTTTCTGAAATAAGTGAAAGGAAAAAAGAAGAAAAAACAATCAGAAATAAGCTATCATATTTTTCAGGGGTCACTTGTCTTCTCCAAGCTCTTTATACAAATAAATTTCCTTTGTTGAACAGCCAGTAAAAGAAAATTTGTTCGCCTTCTCACATTATTTTTTTACTTTACTTCACTTTATTGCACAACCTATCCATACAAATAAAATAGTGCGCAGCGCATGTTTACATCTAAAGCCCAGCGTGGTTTTTGACACCATGTTTCCCATTAAAGGCGCGCAACGTGATATTTTCATACAACAGATACGACTGACGCGGGAGACACAACCCTAAGGAGTTAGATACTTGAATATGTGATACGTTGTAAGCAATTTACGTCCCCGTGTGACCGTAGAATCTTAAAGCTGTAAAGGAGTTTACAGGGAATATTGTGGTGCGAGATAATAAGGGTCGTCATGAATAAATTAAAAATAAACTTAAAGAATATCGATCAATTTCTCCTTTGTTATTTATTGAAAATACAATGGTTTATTTGCAAAAATTTCAACTTCAAAATAACCATCCACAAATAAAGTCTGATACTTTATTGGTACTATATTTGATTGAAAGTTCCTCAGTGATCCAATTAGCCATTGAGCGAGAGCAATGGCGACGTGATTGGCCTTCTTGAGACACACAGCAGAGGATCTCCCAACCAGATCGGTATAAGAAGGAAAAATAAAATAATCGATCATCTAACTTCAAAACGAATTGGAAAAACAAAACTCGGGTGGCATCCTAAAGGATTAAACTTAAAATTTAGGAATTTAATAAGCTTGAGTTTTAGTTTACGTGTGTTAAGGCAACAGTAAAAACCCGCGAGTAAGACCTGAAAATTAAGAACCTGTCAGCCTAAAATTTGTCATTTACACCAACTAAAAACAAGAAAAAAGTAAGCCTAGATAACAAAAGCAGGTTCATATTTTATTAAATCACCATATTATAGTGACACAGTTGCAGAGCTATGCAAGAATCTATTGGTTGAAGTAGGAACTTGCTTAAAAGACAGTTTTGCCAAGGAATTTGGACACCCACGGCATAATGCGAAAACAAAAAAGTTGTAAAATTAAATCAAAATCCAGATGGATAAAATTGAAATATATATCTTAAAAAACAATAAAATAAGAATTGATGTTATCATGATCACGAATCCCATACTTGAATAAACAATGATTTAAAAGTTTGCGAAAGCCCAAATAATGTGAAAACTAACGGGGGAGATCAAAAACAGTTGACGGCGAATTGTTCCTAATGAGACAGTGAATCATTCAGAAAAGTACCGACGAATTAATTATTCACGAAATGCTTAAGATCAATATACGGAGTCTATCACGAACATCTTAAGGTTTGTTCGACACAAATAACAAGACAATAAACTTTTTTGAAAACAAATTATCATTCTCAGCGAATCATTCAAAGCAGCGACATATTAACAATTAACGAAAGCTTTTAAATCGAAATAAGAAGTTTCTCAAAAACATATTTTCTTAGAAATTGGTCGGCATGTTATTCCTGCAAATTCTACGTTTCACTTTTTATATTTTCTTTATCTTGGCTTTCCTGCCCTTCTTAATAGAAGGAACTTCTAAAGGGAAGCAAAGAAACTCGGAATTTGACTTTTCTTTCGGTAACTTCATTAAGAACAGCTCTTCGTATCTGGAAGGGGCGATCATCTCTCGTAGTTTCGAAGGCGATGCTCTTTCTTGCTGGATGAGGTGTCTTGACGTCTTGGAGTGTTTGTCTGTCAATGTGGCGGCCATTGCTGGCGTGAGCTTGAAGTTTTGGTGCGAGTTACTTTCTGTCGATAAGTACAGCTGCCCAGACGAGAAGTACCAGCCCAACTCCACCTCAGACCATTATGAAATGAAGGTACGACATTATTTCAAAGTATCCAATGTATTTTAAAAATGATCTGTTACAGAGCAAGTAAATAAGTCAATAAAAGTCTATATTTCGTATTTTCAATTTTGCGTTTTGTTATGTTACGTTTTCGATCAACAAAAGCCAGGATCTATGCACGCTGCTTTTAACTATTTTTTGGGCAGGATAAAAAAATCACTGTACTAGTCTTGTATATTTATTGCTATTTAGAGGTTTTGAAATCGGGGCTAAGCTGGGTAAACTGCACGAGCAAGATTGAAAATTATTTAAAAAAAGTTTGAATGAAGTAAAAATACTTATGCTTTACACAGTTTAGTATGCCTTAGTTATATTGACAAAAAAAGTTTAATTTACACTGAACTGAAATTTAATACTTGGATTTATGAATTATTTAAGATGTGCTTTGTAATCTTTGTTTATCGAGGGTAGCATATTTAACCGAATATACAGTTTTCTAACATATGGCCCTCGGTTAGAAAGCACTGACACTGGGGGTGGTCACTGCCAGAGGGTTTATTGCGTCCCCAGTGGTTCTTTTACGTCCCTTCGGTTCAGGAAATCACCTGGTAGCCCAACTCTGTTTTTGTGTGTTGTTTTGTTATCTGTTGAATAATTTAGCTTCCTTGAGAAATACAGCAACAAGCAGAAAATGACAGTTCCATGGCACGATTAAATTTACTACATCAGTAATCAGTAAATAATCATGAGTAAATAACATGACTTAAGATTAGTTATCCATTTCTATTTAGGAATTCTGCCTCGTTTATTAAGGGGTCTCCGTACAATGTATTAGTTTACTACTCATTTGGGAAGATTTACAGTTTTCACAAGAGCAAAGCTGGCTACTGAAAAATACAATATCATACGAATCTGCAGAACATTTTATAATGCAGCAAACATATCAAAAATAGCGCCGTAATGCACTAACTTGATTATAATTCCAAACTAAAAGCCGATTTATTGAAAAAATCAAAGCCAACTAGAAAGAAGAATTTCATCATTGCTAAATTGTTTAAATTTGCAGTCACAAATTACAACACACTGTTCTTTAAGAATCTACAGATGACATCACAGCGTGCTATCAACAACAAAATATACAAATTCGTGGGAAAGATTTCCGTGGAAATAGAAAGCGAGATAAGATTAAAACCGCACATTGAATTGGAAGAATGGGAAAGAAACTCCTCCCTCCCCAACCTTTGTTCCCATTCCCCGCGCCCGGCCATACTATTCCTACATACCTATTGCTCTCCGCTGGAACAGGCAGGCAACGAGACGGATCTCGGTTACGTGACTGTTGTTCAGGATGCGCTGTAACGTTATTCGGTAATTTTTCCTCATCCTAGGGGACCCAGGGCAACTCGGAGACCAGAAGCGAGAGTACGCGAGAAGACGAAAGAAAGGAGAGGGGAGACGTCTATTTCGTCTTTGTGCGTAATATCGATTCGGTTCCCTGCATCGCCCTGGGTCCCCGAGGATGATTTTTCATGTCATTACAGAAATTTATCAGGGAATATCTATGCTAAGTTCTGAGTCGATTGATAAAGGATAAAGGCTCAAACAAAATTCGGTCCATTTTTTTACAATGAAAAGTGATTTCAGTCAAGACTTTAGACGCAAAATGACATCAAAATGCTGTAACCACCAGCGACCTTGAAGAAACGACGACGGCAACATGGACGACGACAGCAGAAAACAATGGAATTTCATTCAATATTCCGTAGAAGCACGTGAAAATGCGTCCTGTCTGAAACATTTCAGCTGTTTTCAACCCAACCACAACCGAGCCGCATACTTTTTTTGTCAATCTCGTTGTCAAAGCCGTAGTTGTATAATAATATTCCTGACAGGCTCTTTCCACAATTGTACATGTTGCAGAGCGCATGTGAGCACAAGCCGTGTAATAATGGAACATGTCACACCAGCAAGCTCGACGATACCTACACGTGTGTCTGCCATGATGGATTTATCGGAGAGAATTGCGACATAAGTATGACATAAACATAATAAATTATTTTCTAAATTGAAGGCCGACGAGTCAATTTGTATATTTCAATAGTACTAACATTCTAATGGAAATGTAATAACAGAGGCATTTAACTCGTGATGAATTGAATTATACTGATGAGGCTCAATGTAATCTTAACAGAGGAAGCTCGAGCTCTTGGGATGGAAGATGGCAGAATCAAAGACGACCAAATCACCCAGAGCTCTTATTACAGCTATATGTATATGGGAAAGCACTCACGCTTGAACCTAGTCGCGAGTTCAACCACCCATGGAGCCTGGTTAGCACACGGATCTGACCCTGAGAAATGGATACAGATTGACCTGAAGCGACTTGTGATAGTCACCAAAGTGCAAACACAGGGAAGTTCCAGATTCGACCTATGGATCACAAGCTTTACGATCAGCTACAGTCTTGACGGAACTAACTGGTCAGTGTACCAGGAGGGAGGTGTTGATAAGGTATGTAATGGTTGGACCATCAGTCTGTATGGTACTGCCTGGTCAGTGTACCAGGAGGGAGGTGTACCCAAGGTATGTAATGGCCAGACCATCAGTCTGTATGGTACTGCCTGGACAGTGTACCAGGAGGGAGGTGTTGATAAGGTATGTAATGGTTGGACCATCAGTCTGTATGGTACTGCCTGGTCAGTGTACCAGGAGGGAGGTGTACCCAAGGTATGTAGTGGCCAGACCATCAGTCTGTATGGTACTGCCTGGTCAGTGTACCAAGAGGGAGGTGTTGATAAGGTATGTAATGGTCAGACCATCAGTCTGTATGGTACTGCCTGGTCAGTGTACCAGGAGGGAGGTGTTGACAAAGTATGTAATGGTCAGACCATCAGTCTGTATGGTACTGCCTGGTCAGTGTACCAGGAGGGAGGTGTTGACAAAGTATGTAATGGTTGGACCATCAGTCTGTATGGTACTGCCTGGTCAGTGTACCAAGAGGGGAGGTGTTGACATGGTATGTAATGGTCGGACCATCAGTCTGTATGGTACTGCCTGGACAGTGTACCAGGAGGGAGGTGTTGACAAGGTATGTAATGGTTGGACGATCAGTCTGTATGGTACTGCCTGGTCAGTGTACCAGGAGGGAGGTGTTAACAAGGTATGTAATGGTCAGACCATCAGTCTGTATGGTACTGCCTGGTCAGTGTACCAGGAGGGAGGTGTTGACAAAGTATGTAATGGTTGGACCATCAGTCTGTATGGTACTGCCTGGTCAGTGTACCAAGAGGGGAGGTGTTGACATGGTATGTAATGGTCGGACCATCAGTCTGTATGGTACTGCCTGGACAGTGTACCAGGAGGGAGGTGTTGACAAGGTATGTAATGGTTGGACGATCAGTCTGTATGGTACTGCCTGGTCAGTGTACCAAGAGGGAGGTGTTGACAAGGTATGTAATGGTTGGACCATCAGTCTGTATGGTACTGCCTGGACAGTGTACCAAGAGGGAGGTGTTGACAAGGTATGTAATGGTTGGACCATCAGTCTGTATGGTACTGCCTGGACAGTGTACCAAGAGGGGAGGTGTTGACAAGGTATGTAATGGTTGGACTATCAGTCCGTATGGTACTGCCTGGACAGTGTACCAGGAGGAAGATGTGACAAGGTATTGGTCAGACCATTAGTCAACATGCTTACAACCTTGAAAGTGTTACAGGATGGAGGTTGGTAGTCGGACCATCAGACATAGAACCAGGGCCTGGATGGACTTGAAGCACTTGATGAGTAACATGTACTGTAATGTTTTTCACCAGGTATTCCAAGTTGTAGGTGTAACCCATCGTCACCAGGTGGTAGATACTGTCCTTTCTCAACCAATCAAGACAAAACTCCTGAGGATCACTACCGTCACGTGCTACTTCTGGTGTGCACTGAGAATGGAAGTGTATGGTTATGACGCGGACTAATTGTGTTCTGTCCATTAATCTACAAGGTGGGGTGTGGGGTATGGCAGGATTATCATGATTGGGATATTATAAGTGTGTTCTTTCTTATGCCAGGAGGAGCCGATTAATGGCATATTAAACTATCAAATGATTAAACAACCAGTTCACTAATTCAAGAAGAAATTTAACGGATAAAATTGCATCAATTATTATCGTATTAAAAACAGTTTGTTTTCTAATTATATGAATTTAAATATATTATTCTTATAGACACTGTTGAAGGACAAGAATTACAGATGAAGCGCACAAAATAAAAAGATGCACAGTTCATGGGATAGGGATTATGTATTAGAGGCAATTCACAGTACACACTAGGAATAGGGGCTGAGAAAGAGGATGCACAGTTCGCTAGAAACAGATCATGTTGTAGAAAATAATTAAAAGTTCTTTTAATAGTGCTCATGTTATAAAAGAGAATTCACATTTCGCTCAAAACAGATCATGTTGTATAAAGAGAATTAAAAGTTCGCTTAAAAGCGCTCATGATATAAAAGAGAATTCACATTTCACTAGAAACAGATCTTGTTGTATAAAGAGAATTAAAAGTTCGCTTAAAAGTGCTCATGTTATAAAAAAGAATTCACATATTGCAAAAGCTCTAAACTCAACACTAAAATGAATTGTGAAACGTTTAACTTCTTCATTTTCGTCCTTATCCGACCTTGGTAATAATTCCGCATCAAAATAAGGTGATGGGTGCATGTTGTAAAAATCGAAGTCATGTTAGGATTGTAATAATAAACATTACCAACTGATGTCGAAATGCTGTTACGTCATGTTTTATCGCGCGGGTCGATCACACTAGCACGGATATTCAAAAGTATCCGGATTCGTTTTGCCGAAAGCGGATCACTTGATTTGCGTCCACACTATCGTTTTCGCAGGGTTTTCGCTTTGATGCAGTCGTCCACACTAACACGGTACGGCGTGACGTAATTTCTTTTATGCGCATGCTCATAGAAGCAGACGAGCCTGCGAGATGACGTCATCGTTTTCAATTTGACACGGATTCGACCGTCTACACAACGGACCAAAGTATATGGATATATTTTGATTCACTTTCGACAGAGTATCCGGATTCCCGTGTTAGTGTGGACGGAATGCCTGAACGTATCAAAAATACGGATTCAAACGAATGCGTGTTAGTGTGGACGGCCCCTCAAAAGCCTACAATAAACACCGACTCCAGACATGCGCAGTACCATAACGCTGCCCCTTAAGGCTTGTTAACCTTGAAAAGTGAAGGTTTTTACTCGCGGGTTTTTACTGAACATGAAACAAACAAATTTCTTTGTAAGTCAAAAGAAAGTGGTTCCAAGTTAATTGGACACCCAAGGCATAACGCAAAAACAAAAAAGTTGTACAATTAAAACAAGATCCAGATGGATAAAATTGAAAAAAATCTATTGAAAAGCAATAAGATTTGATGTTATCATGATCACGCTTCCCAAATTTGAATAAACAATGATTTGAAAGTTTGCGAAAGCAGCAAATAAATCGAAAAGTAACGGGGGAGATCAGAAAACATTTGACGGCGAATTGTTCCTAATGACACAGTAAATCATTTAGAAAAGTACCGAATAATTATTTATTCACGAAATTCTTAAGATCAATATTCGAAGTCTATCACGAACAAAACTTAAAGTTTGTTCGACACAAATAACAAAAGACAATAAACTGTTTTAGAAAACGAATAATCATTCTCAGTCCATCATTCAAACAGAGACGAATTAATAATTAACAAAAGTTTTTAAATAAATAAGAAGTATATCAAAATCATATTATCTTCCCTTCATAACAGAAGGGACTAGAAACTTGGAATTTTACTTTTCTTTCGGTAACTTTTTAAACAATAAACCTTTTTTAAACAAATAATCTTACTCAGCGAATCAAAGCAGATACTAATTAATAAGTAACGAAATCTTTCAAACCCAAAATGAAGTTCCTCACAAATCAAACCAGAGACCAGAGGCGGATTTCAAAATAGGGGGTGGATTATGGCCGGATAGATGGCTTATATCTGATCCAGTGGCTCTTGGTAGGTTAAATAAATCTAACTACTTCACGCTGAATTGGATTTGTCGCGTCAACAAAGTCAAGCAGTCAAAGGCACATGGACAGTACATCCCTTCCCTCACACATATATTTTCTTCAAACAAAGTGACTTTTCAGTTGTTTTTATTAACTCAAAAAGGGGGGGGGGGTGGATATCCACCCAAACTACCCCCCTGTATCCAAACACCCCGAGACGAATAAATAATTAACAAAAGCTTTTAAACCCAAATAAGAAGTTCCTAAAAAAACATTATATCATTTTTATCTTGGCTTCTGCCCTTCATAACAAAAGGGACAACTTCTAGAGGGAAGCAAAGAAATTCCGAATTTGACTTTTCTTTCGGTAACTTCATTAAACGATAAACAAATCTTAAAGTTTGTTTAACAGAAATAACAAGATAATAAACTTGTTAGAAAACAAATACTTCTACTTAGCGAATCAAAGCAGCGACGAATTAATAATTAACGATAGCTTTTAAATCAAAATAAGAAGTTCCTCCAAAACATATCATTTTAAAGATTGGTCGGCATGTCATTCCTACAAATTCTCCGTTTCACTTTTTATATAGGGACTTCTAAAGGGAAGCAAAGAAACTCGGAATTTGACTTTTCTTTCGGTAACTTCATTAAGAACAGCTCTTCGTATCTGGAAGGGCCGATCATCTCTCGTAGTTTCACAGGCGATGATGCTCTTTCTTGCTGGATGAGGTGTCTTGACGTCTTGGAGTGTTTGTCTGTCAACGTGGGGGCCATTGCTGACTCGAGCTTGAAGTTTTGGTGCGAGTTACTGTCTGTCGATAAGTACAGCTGCCAAGACGAGAAGTACCAGCCAAACTCTACCTCAGACCATTACGAAATAAAGGTACGAAATTATTTCAAGGTATCCAATGTATTTTTAAGAAGCGCTCCGCTAATCCATTCAAGATGAAATGCAATACTAAAAAAATGATTTTTCAATAATTTGTCTATAGACTTATATTTGTCTCCGGATTACAAAAATGTGTTTCTTTTATAAATCGAACAAATATTAAATATTTTATGGATTTTTCCTTATTTTTCTCGGCTTGACCCCGAAAAACACTACAAAATTTGAACCAAGTATCGCTACCTGCAGCGCGAAAAATAAACAGCGCAGAAACACAACAACACCACAGGATATATGCTCTTAATATTATTTTAATCTCGGCTTAATCCAGTTAAAATAGAATATTTGACAGATTTTCTCAAATATAGCCTCGCATCCATCATTTTGAACGATCGTTAAACCGACAAATTGAGGCCTTAAAAGTCGCATCTAGTACATTGCTCTATCAAAAATGGTCATTTTTCCTGAAAAGATAGTCACTTACTTGCCTAGAATCTGAAATAAAATTTTGGGGATAATAAAATCCGGAGCGCTGAGAGCGCCAAGAAGATACAACACTTCACAGGTTTTTGACCTTCCAACTTGGGCTAACTATGACACCAACTGCTGAATTCGCAGGGAAATTTGGCTTTTGCAGAAGCTCCCTCATCGATACAACGCTGAAAACAAATTTGAGGACCAATAAATATGTGTGTTATTACTTGCATTCTTTGTTGTGCGAGATGATTAAAAAAAACACGTATTTGAGTAATTATTTGAATGGATTATAACTAGTCTTGCGTAATTTTTGTGTCCAAAGAATCCGTAACATAGATCAAAACAACAAGTTGAGTGGTTTTAAATTTTCCTCACCTCAGCTTGGGAAAGTTCTTGATAGGCATCGTTTTTTATCAATGCTTGTTCCTCTACAAACGCATAAAAACGGCTTGCGATCTCGGAATGTTTTTCATGGTGCTTCCACGTGACCGGCAGTGCACACAGGAATCCCAAAGTTTCTCTAACACAATGCAAAAAAAAAAGAGAGAAAAGAGAAATAGCAACCAATCAAAAAATCTGATTCCTTATTTTGGAATAGAATAAAATAAATAATGTCCAACTGTAAGGATTGTTTGAAATTGTAAGCCACTGAAGTTATCGGATGATGGATTTTATTCGTGTGAAATTGACATGTGGCAATAAACAGATAGATTTTTTATACCAGTACCAGGTACGTTCTATGAGTTTTTATACAGTGGTTTCTTCTTGCTGTCCGTTTTGCACAGTTTTAATGAATATGGCTTTTTGCTCATACTCTCAGTTCGTAGGCGGGGCGTGTTTCGCTAGTCAAGACAACCCTGATATAGTGCAGTGCGTGAATATCACAAACTGCACTCAAGATATCAAGAAGCATCTCCGTTTTATCGCTAAATTACGAAGCAAAGCTGCTTCTGGCCAGTGCAGGTAAAACAATTTTAACATTGACGCTCATGAATAACCACTTTTTATAACATACAGTTTGATTTGCTGTCCAGGTTTGTTTGACCCTGAAGGAAAATACACAAAGCTCCCTATCTGCCCAAGCCACCGCAATGCACATGGCGCATCAGATGGCGCAGTAATCGTAAAAACTGCTGCTGCCTAGTATTTTGGCCAGTCACCGGAGCCGCGCTAAGCGGAAAGTGGGATATCCGTGGACAGCGCAAGATCCAGATATCCCGTGGACAGCGCCAGATCCAGATTTTCCTGTTTACAGCGCCAGAGTCAGATCCCCCCGTGGACAGCGCCAGAGCGAAAACCTCCGAACCATACCCCCGTGGACAGCTCCCGAACCATATCCCCCCGTGGATAGCGCCAAAGCCGGTCCCCCCATGGACAGTCCCAGAGCAAGATCCCCCCGTGGACGGCGCCTGATCAAGATTTCCTTGTTGACAGAGCCAGAGCCAGATACCCCCGTGGACATTGCAAGAGCCAGATCCCCCCGTGGACAGCGCCAGAGCCAGATCCCCCGTGGTACAGCGCCACAGCAAGAAACCCCCATGGACAGTCCCAGAGCAAGATCCCCCCGTGGACAGCGCCAGAGCAAGATTTCCTTGTTGACAGAGCCAGAGCCAGATACCCCCGTGGACATTGCAAGAGCCAGATCCCCCCGTGGACAGCGCCAGAGCCAGATCCCCCGTGGTACAGCGCCACAGCAAGAAACCCCCATGGACAGCGCCAGAGCAAGATCCCCCCGTGGACAGCGCCAGAGCAAGATCGCGCCGTGGGCAGCGGCACAGCAAGAAACCCCCATGGACAGCGCCAGAGCAAGACCCCCCCCCCCCCCCCCCCCGTGGACAGCGCAAGAGCAAGATCGCGCCGTGGGCAGCGGCACAGCAAGAAACTCCCGTGGACAGCGCCAGAGCAAGACCCCCCGTGGACAGCGCCAGAACCAGATTTCCTTATTGACAAAGGCAGAGCCAGATATCACGGTGGACAGAGCCAGAGCCAGATACCCCATGGACAGCGCAAAAGCCAGATCCCCACGTGGACAGCACCAGAGCCTAATCCCCACGTGGACAGCGCCACAGCAAGAAACCCCCGTGGAGAGCGCCAGAGCAAGATCCCCACGTGGACAGTGCCAGAGCAAGATCCCCCCGTGGACAGCGCCAAAACCAGATTTCCTTATCGACAGAGCTAAAGCCAGATATCACGGTGGGAAGCGCTAGAGCCAGATACCCCGTGGACAGCGCAAAAGCCAGATCCCCCCATAGAGCGCTGGATTCTTCCATGTAGATCTGATTGTGTACTGTACAGAATGATTTCCTCTGTGACATATACATTAATTTTTGGGGCTTTCAAACTATTGTGATATTTTGTGGTTATTCATAGTGCGTCAATGTTAAAAATGTTTTACCTGCACCGGCCAGAACCAGCTTTGGTGAATCTCTCACCCCTAAGGAACGGAGATGCTTCTTGATGTCTTGTGTGCAGTTTGTGATTTTCAGGCACCGCACTATACCAGGGTTGTTTTGACTAGCGCAACACTCCCCGCCTACGAACTGAGAGTATGAGCAAAAAGCCATATTCTCACTAAAACTGTGCAAAACGGACAGCAAGAAGAAACCAGTGTATAAACACTCATAGAACGTACCTGGTACTGGTATGAAAAACTTCTGTTTATTACCAACTTTCAATTTCAAACAAGATGTGTAACTTCCGCTCCGCATTGAAATAAAATCCATCATTCGATAACTTCGATGGCTTACAATTTCAAGCAATCCTTACGGTTGGACATTATTTATTTTATTCTATTCCAAAATAAGAAATCAGATTTTTTGACGAGGGGCTCTTTCTGTTTTCTCTCTTTTTTTGCATTGTGTTTGAGAAACTTTGGGACTCCTGTGTGCACTGACGGTCACGTGGAAGCACCATGAAAAACATTCCGAGATCGCAAGCCGAAGCGAGTTAAAAGGGATTTTATTCGTTTGTAGAGGAACAAGCATTGATAAAAAAACGATGCCTATCAAGTACTTTCCCAAGCTGAGGTGAGGAAAATTCGATACCACTTAATTTGTTGTTTTTATCTATGTTACGAATTGTTTGGACACAAACATTACGCAAGACTAGTTATAATCTATTCAAATACTCATTCAAATACGTGTTTTGCCTAAATCATCTCGCACAACGAAGAATGCAAGTGATAACACACATATTTATTGGTCCTGAAATTTGTTTTCAGCGTTGTTTCGAGGTGGGAGCGTCGGCAAAAGCCAAATTTCCCTGCCAATTCAGATGTTGGTGTCACAGTTGGCCCAAGTTTGAAAGGTCAATAACCTGTGAAGTGTGGTATCTTCTTGGCGCTCTCAGCGCTCCGGATTTTATTATCCCCAAAATTTTATTTCAGATTCTAGGCAAGTAAGTGACTGTCCTTTCAGGAAAAATGACCATTTTTGATAGAGCAATGTACCAGATGCGACTTTTAAGGCCTCAATTTGTCGGTTTGACGATCGTGCAAAATGATGGATGCGAGGCTATATTTGAGAAAATTTGTCAAATATTCTTTTTTAACTGGATTAAGCTAAGATTAAAATGATATTGAGATCACATATCCTGGTTGCCTCCTGTGGTGTTGTTGTGTTTCTGCGCTGTTTATATATTTTTCGCGCTGCAGGTAGCGATACTTGGTTCAAATTTTGTAGTGTTTTTCGGGGTCAAGCCGAGAAAAATAAGGAAAAATCCATAAAATATTTAATATTCGTTCGATTTTAAAAAGAAACACATTTTTGTAATCAGGAGACAAATATAAGTCTATAGACAAATTATTGAAAAAACATTTTTTTGAGTATTGCATTTCATCTTGAATGGATTAACGGAGCGCTTTTTAAAAATGATCTGTTATAGAGAATGTAAATAAGTAAATAAACGTCTATATTTCTTATTTTTAATTTTGCGTTTTGTAATTTTACGTTTTCGATCAACAAAAGCCAGGATCGTGCACGCTACTTTTAACTATTTTTGGGCAGGAAACAATTACTGTCTTGTACTATTTTATTGAAGGCCGAGGTCAGTATTTTCAAGACCGAGGTCACGGTATTTCACGATAGGGACCGACCCTTAGCTCCATTTTGTATTCCACACAACGCTTTTAATTCTCCAGAAATACAGAACCACCAAAAAAGACATCCTCTAAGTTTTGACCAACAATTTTGTGAAATAATTCAGTTCAAATTCCTCAACCCAACATAAACCACTGACACTGTTTTGTGTTTGGCATAAGAGAAGTTTATTATAAAATCACTACAAACTGATAAATGAAAAACTAAAATAATAATAATAAACCTCTCTGCCACCCTTCACACAAAGCCCAGGGTGGGAGGGCGGGAAAAATATGAGCTTGATATATAAACGTTGAAAAGAACAAAGAATTATAGAGGGAAGCTGTGAACGTGTGCTAGCAATCAAGACTAGAGATAACTGAAATACAATATGCTGGCTTGAGCAATTAATCCCTTTAAGCTAGGTGCCCAAAGGGGGGTAAATTCCTCAACCCAACATAAACCACTGACACTGTTTTGTGTTTGGCATAAGAGAAGTTTATTATAAAATCACTACAAACTGATAAATGAAAAACTAAAATAATAATAATAAACCTCTCTGCCACCAAACCACCGGCCAAACAACAAAACAGTGCAGAAGGCCTAACTACTGGCCTGAATGGAAGCACGTAGCTGGGAAGCAAGCGCCAATTGTGATTGATTACTAAATTCTAAATACAATTTGTAAGAGTCACTAGCCCAACCACCATACAACTGTATCAATTCCCCTGGTACTCCGTGGTTAAACGCCCAAGAGGCACAGCCGCGTCGAAATGAGTGACCCCGATATGAGTCAGCATGAGCAACCCCCACTGAGCAAAGCGCCAGACGAAATGCGGTAACAAAACGGGACTTCGTCAAAGCAAACGGGCCTGAATGACCAAGCAATAAAAACAGCGGTTTGCGTGCAGAAGCGGGTACCAGGCGAATCATGTTGTTATAGGCAGCGACCGGACATAATAACGAGCCTGGAATACGTAACAGAGGAATGTGTAATCGACGCTGACCGAACTGAATAGTTTTTTTTTTTTTTTTTTTTTTTTTTTTATGCTTATGCTTATGAGGATAGAGGCTCAAACAAAGTTAGGTCCATTTTTTGTTTTGTTTTTACAACGGAAAAGTGATTTCAGTCAAGACTTTAGGCGAAAAATGACATCAAAATGCTGTAACCACCAGCGGCCTTGAAAAAACGACGACGGCAAAATGGACGACGACAGCAGAAAGCACTGGAATTTCATTCAATATTCTGTAGAAGCACTTGAAAATGCGTTCTGTCTGAAACATTTCAGACGTTTTCAACCCAACCACAACCGAGCCGCATACTTTTTTTCCAATCTCGTTGTAAAAGCCGTCGTTGTATAATAATATTACACAATTGTATATTTTGCAGAGCGCATGTGAGCACAAGCCGTGTAAGAATGGAACATGTCACACCAGCAAGCTCGACGATACCTACACGTGTGTCTGCGATGATGGATTTATCGGAGAGAATTGCGACATCATAAGTATGACATAAACATAATAAATTATTTTCTAAATTGAAGGCCGACGAGTCAATTTGTATATTTAAATAGTACTAACATTCTAATGGAAATGTAATAACAAAGGCATTTAACTCGTGATGCATTGAATTATACTGATGAGGCTCAATGTAATCTTAACAGAGAAAGCTCGAGCTCTTGGGATGGAAGATGGCAGAATCAAAGACGACCAAATCACCCAAAGCTCTTATTACGACTATATGTCTATGGGAAAGCACGCACGCTTGAACCTATTCGTGGGTTTAGGAGCCTGGATAGCACAAGGATTTGCATCTGGTGAACGGATACAGATTGATCTGAAGCGACTTGTGATAGTCACCAAAGTTGCAACACAGGGAAGATATGGACTCGAGAGATGGATAACAAGCTTTACCATCAGCTACAGCCTGGACGGAATTAACTGGAAAGTGTACCAGGAGGGAGGTGTTGACAAGGTATGTAATGGTCAGACCATCAGTCTGTATGGTACTGCCTGGTCAGTGTACACGGAGGGAGGTGTTGACATGGTATGTAATGGTTGGACCATTAGTCTGTATGGTACTGCCTGGACAGTGTACCAGGAGGGAGGTGTTAACAAGGTATGTAATGGTTGGACGATCAGTCTGTATGGTACTGCCTGGTCAGTGTACAAGGAGGGAGGTGTTAACAAGGTATGTAATGGTTGGACGATCAGTCTGTATGGTACTGCCTGGTCAGTGTACAAGGAGGGAGGTGTTAACAAGGTATGTAATGGTTGGACCTTCAGTCTGTATGGTACTGCCTGGTCAGTGTACCAGGAGGGAGGTGTTGACAAGGTATGTAATGGTTGGACCATTAGTTTGTATGGTATTGCCTGGACAGTGTACCAGGAGGGAGGTGTTGACAAGGTATGTAATGGTTGGACCATCAGTCTGTATGGTACTGCCTGGTCAGTGTACCAAGAGGAAGGTGTTGACATGGTATGTAATGGTTGGACCATCAGTCTGTATGGTACTGCCTGGTCAGTGTACCAGGAGGGAGGTGTTGACATGATATGTAATGGTTGGACCATCAGTCTGTATGGTACTGCCTGGACAGTGTACCAGGAGGGAGGTGTTAACAAGGTATGTAATGGTTGGACGATCAGTCTGTATGGTACTGCCTGGTCAGTGTACCAGGAGGGAGGTGTTAACAAGGTATGTAATGGTCGGACCATCAGTCTGTATGGTACTGCCTGGTCAGTGTACCAGGAGGGAGGTGTTGACAAGGTATGTAATGGTCAGACCATCAGTCTGTATGGTACTGCCTGGACAGTGTACCAGGAGAAAGGTGTTAACAAGGTATGTAATGGTTGGACGATCAGTCTGTATGGTACTGCCTGGTCAGTGTACCAGGAGGGAGGTGTTAACAAGGTATGTAATGGTTGGACCTTCAGTCTGTATGGTACTGCCTGGTCAGTGTACCAGGAGGGAGGTGTCGACAAGGTATGTAATGGTTGGACCATTAGTGTGTATGGTATTGCCTGGACAGTGTACCAGGAGGGAGGTGTTGACAAGGTATGTAATGGTTGGACCATCAGTCTGTATGGTACTGCCTGGTCAGTGTACCAAGAGGAAGGTGTTGACATGGTATGTAATGGTTGGACCATCAGTATGTATGGTACTGCCTGGTCAGTGTACCAGGAGGGAGGTGTTGACATGGTATGTAATGGTTGGACCATCAGTCTGTATGGTACTGCCTGGACAGTGTACCAGGAGGGAGGTGTTAACAAGGTATGTAATGGTTGGACGATCAGTCTGTATGGTACTGCCTGGTCAGTGTACCAGGAGGGAGGTGTTGACAAGGTATGTAATGGTTGGACCATTAGTTTGTATGGTATTGCCTGGACAGTGTACCAGGAGGGAGGTGTTGACAAGGTATGTAATGGTTGGACCATCAGTCTGTATGGTACTTCCTGGTCAGTGTACCAAGAGGAAGGTGTTGACATGGTATGTAATGGTTGGACCATCAGTCTGTATGGTACTGCCTGGTCAGTGTACCAGGAGGGAGGTGTTGACATGGTATATAATGGTTGGACCATCAGTCTGTATGGTACTGCCTGGTCAGTGTACCAGGAGGGAGGTGTTGACAAGGTATGTAATGGTTGGACCATTAGTCTGTATGGTATTGCCTGGACAGTGTACCAGGAGGGAGGTGTTGACAAGGTATGTAATGGTTGGACCATCAGTCTGTATGGTACTGCCTGGTCAGTGTACCAAGAGGAAGGTGTTGACATGGTATGTAATGGTTGGACCATCAGTCTGTATGGTACTGCCTGGTCAGTGTACCAGGAGGGAGGTGTTGACATGGTATGTAATGGTTGGACCATCAGTCTGTATGGTACTGCCTGGACAGTGTACCAGGAGGGAGGTGTTAACAAGGTATGTAATGGTTGGACCTTCAGTCTATATGGTACTGCCTGGTCAGTGTACCAAGATGGAGGTGTTGACATGGTATGTAATGGTTGAACCATCAGTCTGTATGGTACTGCCTGGACAGTGTACCAGGAGGGAGGTGTTGACAAGGTATGTAATGGTTGGACCATTAGTCTGTATGGTATTGCCTGGACAGTGTACCAGGAGGGAGGTGTTGACAAGGTATGTAATGGTTGGACCATCAGTCTGTATGGTACTGCCTGGTCAGTGTACCAGGAGGGAGGTGTTGACAAGGTATGTAATGGTCAGACCATCAGTCTGTATGGTACTGCCTGGACAGTGTACCAGGAGGGAGGTGTTAACAAGGTATGTAATGGTTGGACGATCAGTCTGTATGGTACTGCCTGGTCAGTGTACCAGGAGGGAGGTGTTAACAAGGTATGTAATGGTTGGACCTTCAGTCTGTATTGTACTGCCTGGTCAGTGTACCAGGAGGGAGGTGTTGACAAGGTATGTAATGGTTGGACCATTAGTGTGTATGGTATTGCCTGGACAGTGTACCAGGAGGGAGGTGTTGACAAGGTATGTAATGGTTGGACCATCAGTCTGTATGGTACTGCCTGGTCAGTGTACCAAGAGGAAGGTGTTGACATGGTATGTAATGGTTGGACCATCAGTCTGTATGGTACTGCCTGGTCAGTGTACCAGGAGGGAGGTGTTGACATGGTATGTAATGGTTGGACCATCAGTCTGTATGGTACTGCCTGGACAGTGTACCAGGAGGGAGGTGTTAACAAGGTATGTAATGGTTGGACGATCAGTCTGTATGGTACTGCCTGGTCAGTGTACCAGGAGGGAGGTGTTGACAAGGTATGTAATGGTTGGACCATTAGTTTGTATGGTATTGCCTGGACAGTGTACCAGGAGGGAGGTGTTGACAAGGTATGTAATGGTTGGACCATCAGTCTGTATGGTACTGCCTGGTCAGTGTACCAAGAGGAAGGTGTTGACATGGTATGTAATGGTTGGACCATCAGTCTGTATGGTACTGCCTGGTCAGTGTACCAGGAGGGAGGTGTTGACATGCTATATAATGGTTGGACCATCAGTCTGTATGGTACTGCCTGGACAGTGTACCAGGAGGGAGGTGTTAACAAGGTATGTAATGGTTGGACGATCAGTCTGTATGGTACTGCCTGGTCAGTGTACCAGGAGGGAGGTGTTAACAAGGTATGTAATGGTTGGACCTTCAGTCTGTATGGTATTGCGTGGTTAGTGTACCAGGAGGGAGGTGTTGACAAGGTATGTAATGGTTGGACCATCAGTCTGTATGGTACTGCCTGGTCAGTGTACCAGGAGGGAGGTGTTGACAAGGTATGTAATGGTCAGACCATCAGTCTGTATGGTACTGCCTGGACAGTGTACCAGGAGGGAGGTGTTAACAAGGTATGTAATGGTTGGACGATCAGTCTGTATGGTACTGCCTGGTCAGTGTACCAGGAGGGAGGTGTTAACAAGGTATGTAATGGTTGGACCTTCAGTCTGTATGGTACTGCCTGGTCAGTGTACCAGGAGGGAGGTGTTGACAAGGTATGTAATGGTTGGACCATTAGTCTGTATGGTATTGCCTGGACAGTGTACCAGGAGGGAGGTGTTGACAAGGTATGTAATGGTTGGACCATCAGTCTGTATGGTACTGCCTGGTCAGTGTACCAAGAGGAAGGTGTTGACATGGTATGTAATGGTTGGACCTTCAGTCTATATGGTACTGCCTGGTCAGTGTACCAAGATGGAGGTGTTGACATGGTATGTAATGGTTGAACCATCAGTCTGTATGGTACTGCCTGGACAGTGTACCAGGAGGGAGGTGTTGACAAGGTATGTAATGGTTGGACCATTAGTCTGTATGGTATTGCCTGGACAGTGTACCAGGAGGGAGGTGTTGACAAGGTATGTAATGGTTGGACCATCAGTCTGTATGGTACTGCCTGGACAGTGTACCAGGAGGGAGGTGTTGACATGGTATGTAATGGTTGGACCATCAGTCTGTATGGTACTGCCTGGTCAGTGTACCAAAAGGCAGGTGTTGACAAGGTATGTAATGGTCAGACCATCAGTCTGTATGGTACTGCCTGGACAGTGTTCCAGGAGGGAGGTGTTGACAAGGTATGTAATGGTCAGACCATCAGTCTGTATGGTACTGCCTGGACAGTTTTCCAGGAGGGAGGTGTTGACAAGGTATGTAATGGTCAGACCATCAGTCTGTATGGTACCACCTGGTCAGTGTACCAAGAGGGAGGTGTTGACAAGGTATGTAACGGTCAGACCATCAGTCTGTATGGTACTGCCTGGACAGTGTACCAAAAGGCAGATGTTGACAAGGTATGTAATGGTTGGACCATCAGTCTGTATGGTACTGCCTGGTCAGTGTACCAGGAGGGAGGTGTTAACAAGGTATGTAATGGTCAGACCATCAGTCTGTATGGTACTGCCTGGTCAGTGTACCAGGAGGGAGGTGTTGACAAGGTATGTAATGGCCAGACCATCAGTCTGTATGGTACTGCCTGGTCAGTGTACCAAGAGGGAGGTGTTGACAAGGTATGTAATGGTCAGACCATCAGTCTGTATGGTACTGCCTGGTCAGTGTACCAAGATGGAGGTGTTGACAAGGTATGTAATGGTCAGACCATCAGTCTGTATGGTACTGCCTGGTCAGTGTACGAGGAGGGAGATGTGACAAGGTATTTGTCAGACCATTAGTCAACATGATTACAACCTTGAAAGTGTTAAAGGATGGAGGTTGGTAGTCGGACCATCAGACATAGGACCAGGACCTGGATGGACTTGAAGCACTTGATGAGTAACATGTACTGGAATGTTTTTCACCAGGTATTCCAAGTTGTAGGTGTAACCAATCGTCACCAGGTGGTAGATACTGTCCTCCCACTACCAATCAAGACAAAACTCCTGAGGATCACTACCGTCACGTGCAAAGGATACTGTGCACTGAGAATGGAAGTGTATGGTTATGACGCGGACTAATTGTGTTCCGTTCATTCATCTACAAGGTGGGGTGTAGGGTATGGCAGGATTATCATGATTGGGATATTATAAGTGTGTTCTTTCTTATGCCAGGAGGAGCCGATTAATGGCATATTAAGCTATCAAATGATTAAACAACCAGTTCACTAATTCAAGAAGAAATTTAACGGATAAAATTGCATCAATTATTATCGTATTATTATTATTATTATTATTATTATTATTATTATTATTATTATTATTATTATTATTATTATTATTATTATTATTATTGTTGTTGTTGTTGTTATTATTATTTTTATTATTATTATTATTATTATTATTATTATTATTATTATTATTATTATTATTATCGTATTATTACGTATCGTATTATTACAGTTTGTTTTCTAATTATATAAATTTAAATATATTATTCTTATAGACACTGTTGAAGGACAAGAATTACAGATGAAGCGCACAAAATAAAGAGATGCACAGTTCATGGGATAGGGATTATGTTTTAGAGACAATTCACAGTACACACTAGGAATAGGGGCTGAGAAAGAGGGTGCACAGTTCGCTAGAAACAGATCATGTTGTAGAAAATAATTAAAAGTTCTTTTAATAGTGCTCATGTTATAAAAGAGAATTCACATTTCGCTCAAAACAGATCATGTTGTATAAAGAGAATTAAAAGTTCGCTGAAAAGGGAATTTACATTTCAATAGAAACAGATCTTGTTGTATAAAGAGAATTAAAAGTTCGCTTAAAAGTGCTCATGTTATAAAAAAGAATTCAATTATTGCAAAAGCTCTAAACTCAACACTAAAATGAATTGTGAAACGTTTAACTTCTTCATTTTCGTCCTTATCGGACCTTGGTAATAATTCCGCATCTAAATAAGGTGTTATCGCGCGGGTCGATCACACTAGCACGGGTATTCAAAAGTATCCGGATTCGTTTCGCCGAAAGCGGATCACTTGATTTGCGTCCACACTATCGTTTTCGCAGGGTTTTCGCTTGGATGCAGTCGTCCACACTAACACGGTACGGCGTGACGTACTTTTTTTTATGCGCATGCTCATAGAAGCAGACGAGCCTGCGAGATGACGTCATCGTTTACAGTTTGACACGAATTCGACCGTCTACACAACGGACCAAAGTATATGGATATATTTTGATTCACTTTCGACAGCGTTTTTTTAAAGTATCCGGATTCGCTAGATCCTACCCCAGTGTTAGTGTGCACGGAAGGCCTAAACGTATCAAAAATACGGATTCAAACGAATCCGTGTTAGTGTGGACGGCCCCTCAAAAGCCTAAAATAAACACCGACTCCAGACATGCGCAGTAGAATAACGCTGCCCCTTAAAGGCTTGTTAACCTTGAAAAGTGAAGGTTTTTACTCGCGGGTTTTTACCGAACATGAAACAAACAAATTTCTTTGTAAGTCAAAAGAAAGTGGTTCCAAGTTAATTGGACACCTACGGCATAACGCAAAAAGAAAAAAGTTGTACAATTAAAACAAGATCCAGATGGATAAAATTGAAAAAAAAATATATTGAAAAGCAATAATATTTCATGTTGGGGGGGGGACTGGGTGGTTTGAGTGAAACCCCCCTGGGGGCCGCTGCGGGCCCCTCCGACCCCCAGCCCCGTCTATACCCGCAATTCTACGAGCTATTCCCCTTCTATGTATATCAAACATATAATGTTTCACGTACATCAATAGTTAGGGCAATTGTTCATGTAGGCCGGGCGCGGTTCGCGTACACGACTTTTTTGGGGCAATCGCTCATGTAGGCCGGGCGCGGTTCGCGTACACGACACTTTGGGGCATTTGCTCATGTAGGCCGGGCGCGGTTTGCGTAGATGGGCCGCGAAAACGAGGAGGGCCGCCAACCTACGGAGCGCGGAATAACCGTTTTTCGGCCGTAAATTCAAAGCCGCTGGCGTGGCTTTTAAACCTGAGTTCTACTCGAACACCTCGCTCCCGAACTCCTCGCGAATTTCTCGCAGCCTCTTTTTCATCTTTTCGCGTGTCTCCAGGAAGGGCCCTTTCCTGCTTTTTTTCTGACGCGGTGCGAGGCCGTGTCGAGCTCTGATAGCGGCCTTAAATGCGTAGTATCTCTCTTGTTCCTGAAGTATTAGCCGAAACTCTTCGTCTGAGATATGCCCGTCCTGCAGAGCCTTAGAGACCAGCTCGCTGATCGAGTTTTTCTTACTCTCCGCTAAAACCATCGTGTCTTCGTGTTTAGCCACCTTGGTCGTAAGACCCCTAGAGACTACCCCCGCGCCCGCGCCCACGACACCGACCAGCCCAGCGAACCCTGCCAGCGGACCGCCGATCAGAACCCCTATCCTACTCAAAGAGAACCCCAGCCCGGCGCTGGAAAGCGCCCCTGCAGCGATGCCGGATGCCACAGACAAAGCATGGGTAACGGCGAAGGCGCGCTTATACCTCTTCCGCACCTGTCGATGATGCGTTATCTCGTTGTCTAGAACCGCCTGAGTGTTACATATTTTCTGGAGTCGGAAGCTTTGCACGTCGCCGCCGATGCTTGGCGGAGCGGTGGGCGTCATGTGCGTACCCTTCGGGGGGCAGACGCTGGGAAGCGAGGGGTATATGGCACCGCTGCTAACGCCGCTGTTTGCCATGCTTGTTATGTCGGACCTAGGTTAGCTCTAATACGAGGCGAACAGGCTTGCTCTTAAAGTCCACCCGTCTACCGCGGTCATCCCTGATCCATATTCGGATACTCGAGATAAAGTCAGAGGATGATGCTTCGACACAAACGGGGATGTCGGGCCCATAGACGACTTTCTCGTGCGGCCTCCCGCGGGTTTCTAGGCAACCGAGAACGTTTGAAGGGTCGTCTAAGGCGGGGCATTGCGTGCGGTCAACGACATCGCAGAAGATGTAGAGGGCCTCTATTTTCGGCAAAGTCACCTTAAGTGGGGCCCCCCCCACGGGCAGCGCGAGGCCCCGCCCCCCCCAATTGATCGTCTTTAGCCTCTAGGCCAAATAGTGCGCAAAGCTCGGCATTCAGGAACGCAACGCCTTTGGACATGAGCGCGATCCTCCCGGTGAGGGGAACCAGCTTCGCGCTCAGAATCTTGCTTTCAGCGCGGTTGATCGTTTCCACGATGGACTCGGCCGTGTGGTGCCCGGCTGGCAGAGTAGCGATGGGCGGGAGGGAAGCTATGGTCGTTATCCGATGCTCCCGCTCGAGATTATACCCGCTGTTAAACAGCGAGCACTGCCGGAGCGCCACGAAGTGTGGGCGCCTTATCGGCTGCTCGAATAAGAGCGTCTGTTCGCCTTCGGTGAACACGGCATGTAGGACCACCATTGTGTTGAACATAGCACGCCTTCGTGTTTAATAGGACTGAGCATGGATTGGGAAAGCTGGCAGATGCTGAACGAGGAGGCGATTCCCCGAAGGAAGGAGGAGGAGACGAAGAAGGCGGCAGTTGCGGCGGGAGCCTCTATAGCCGAACATATCAAACACGCTATAGCCGAACAAGTCAAAAAACCGGTTTCCCTAGGTCTCTGACCCTCGCGCAAAAGCTGCTCTACGCCGTGCCCGCGACCCCCGTGGAGAGCACGGCCTCAGACATCACCCCACTACTCACGCAGCTAGAGATACACGTGGCTGAGGACAAATCATTCACGATTGGGGTCCGAGATATATTCAAAGAGACAGTCTGGTGCGCAACCGCCGGATGTGGGGTGTCCCTAGTCGACCACGCTTTCGCCACGCTCCCCTCTGTCATCAGGGGATTTCTAAGGTTTCACGTCTACCACCCGGAGGATACTCTACGAGCTCGGCGCCCCCCTGCCTGGCGACAGCCCGTTCACGCAAAAAGGTAACCCCTACAAGAAGGCCGCTTTCGAGCGTCTATGTATAGAGTTCGGTTTGCCGCGTAAGCCGGACTTCCGATGGAAAGGCGGGCGGAACCACGGGCTAGGCGATGTGTCTGTGTTCTACCCGGGGGAGGAGTATCGCAACGTGCACGTGATCTGTGGCTACGACACGGCGGCGGACGAGTACCCGAGCCACCTCAATCTGTTTAGCGACGAAGGTGGGACGTACAATAGTGGGAAGAAGGTGGTTTACATACGCAACGACGACCACGGGGGCGTGCAATATAGCTGGTTTGCGCCATCCAAAGGTGAGGGGCTGACAAGAGCAGGGCTAGGAAGACTCGACCGCTCGGTCGAGGCGTTCGTCTACACAGTGCTTGGGGCGCAGGTAAACGTCCGTTCCTCTATCGCGGGGGCCGGTGGGCCGGCCATGGAGTCGCAGGCGGAGTTCACGACGCTGCTTGAAGACGCGATCATAGAAAACGACATCGCTCTCGGAAGCAAGGCTTCCGCCCCTGCGAAAGTGCACGCAGAGGGCGCGGCCCCTGCCCCCTCTCCACATACGCACGCTGCGCATGGCATGACTGCCGCCGGACCGGGCGAAAAGAGTGACCACACCGCCTTCAAGGCGGGGTTGTCGGCACTCGCGGTGGCCGCGGCGTATTTCTTGTTCCGATGACTGCTTTGCATTCGACGAACCAAGAACGTGGCTACGGCTAGAATGAGCAGCCACGCATTTTCGCCAAGGAATTTTACCGCTTCTCCTGCAGCCTTAAACACGAAGTTCGCGATGCTGCCTACTAGCCGAGGGAGAAGCTCGCCTAGCTTTTTCCCGATGGCCTCAAGCCCGTTACCGACCCCTCTGGCCACGGAGGAGAGCGACTTGCCGAGCGACGTCACAATGGCCGCGATCGTCGTCGCTACGGCCAACCCGATAGCGGTTACTGTAAAGCCGTACTTTTTGAAGATGGCTTTGATGCGCTCTCTTAGCGGCTTTTGGTTCTCGAGCTCTCGGTTTTCGCGTTCTAGTTCGTCAATCTCGGACAGCCTCTCCTCGCTGCGCTCACGGGCCTCTTGGCGGCGACTCTCTGACGTGTTAGGGTCGTCGGTGGTCTCCCTGTCTGCGGCTACCACCCCTTGCAGCTCTTGGACTCGTTCTGTGTTTTCCTGGATGACCGCGTCTACCTCTGCCACGGACCCCATCGCCAGCTTGAAGCCTTTCAGCTTTGCAACGTCCTGTCGAACGCCCCCGTCCTCATTGAACAGCCGTCTTGGTTCAGTCCAACCCCATTTGCCGAGGTTACGAACCCGTATTAGCGTCTCCCCCCTCTGGTCTGACTGGAACCGTATCCGATTCTCGTTAAGATCTGGGTATTTCTCCCTGAGGGACTGGTGACCGTGTCTTGTCGCTGCACCCTCTGTGGTGAACGAGGTTTCAGCGCGTGCCGTTCCGGCGGTTTGCGTTGCGCTTCGCGTAGCCATGCTGTGCGCAGCATGCAAACGCGATGACGTGCTCGTCATTGGGATCGACTCCCCATCGTCGGGGTCAAACGGGATAAGGGGCGTCGTCTCGTCGTCCCCCGCTCCGCGATCGGCGGACGCACCCGGCAAGGTATCGTCAATGTCAACGTCAACATCACCCATGATGCGTGCACATAACTCGTGCTATGCTATATTAGACATGTCTAACAGTCCGCACCATAGCCACGCGGCTTCGTACTTTATGTATATATAGTATATATACGTATACGATGTCAGTCAGCGATAAACGTGACCTCCAACGAACACCCAGAACTCCTCTGGGGTTGAAACTCGAGAGAACTGTTCACCAGGTCACTCTCAACCCGTCGACGGCTTCCCTCGGCGAGACGCTATATGTGGCGGTCCCAAAGCTATCGGAAGGCGTCACGCTCGTGCCTGGCTCCTTGAGGGTCGGTCTCGAACTCTCCGTCTCAGGCCATGCGAATAATACCGTCGTGAACAACGTCGGCCGAAATCTCGTGAGCCGCCTGAAAATCACGTTTGCAGGAGAAACGCTCCAGGACACCAACCGCTACGACGTCTTCAAGACGTATGAGGAGCTTTACCTGTCCAAGGTCGAGAGAGAGGACCGCCTGGATCAGGGCATACAGTCAGAAAACATGCGCAAGCTTCGCTCCAAGGCTGGCGATAAAGCAACTAGTAACGTCAAGGAGAACGCTCTAAACGCCGCCCACGGGGCGAAGTACACCATCCCGCTAGAACATTCTCTGCTGACGGACCACGGCGTACTGTACCCAAGGGCGCTCTCCGAGGTGCTGCTCTTCGAAATCACGTTCGCAACGGTTGACCAGGTAGTAGTAGGAAGCGATGCTACCAAATTATCCTATGGCATCAAAAATCTAGAGCTGGAATACGAAAGCCTGAGGGACGACAACCTCGCCCGGTTTGCAGCCGCTGCCTACCAAAACGGCACAACGTTCTTCTACGAGCAAGTGAACCTTCACAAGACTTTCGTGATTAGCAAAGGGACGGACAGAATAATCAACGAGAGTGTCAACCTGCCGCGAAGGTCTATGAGTGGTCTGTTGCTCCTCTTTGTGGAGCCATACACGGCAAGGCTCGCGACTCTGAGAAGTTCGTGTACCCCGACATCAAGAGCGTTCGCGTTACAATCGACGGCGTGCCAAACAGGGTCTTCAACCAGGGGCTGCTCCCCACGGATTTCTGGAGGGAGGCGAAAAGGCGGTTCGTCCGCCCCTCCCGGGGGGGGCACAGCGGAGCGCCTAGTGTCAGCCCCGAGTCGTTATATGGCGATGACAAGTTTGCTCTGTGGATCGACCTTCGGACGACGGACGACAGTGCTATCCATGGGGGTGGTCTCCGATTGGTCAATACCCGCGACGGTGTGCACCTCGAAATAAAACGCACGGCAAGCGGCACGGGTACCGTAAACTGTCACGTGTTTGTGGTGGCCGACGCCCAAATGAACCTTATGAACGGACAGCTAGAGTCCATACAATACTGAGCACAGACAGTTTCTGCGCGGTATGGACCCGAAAAACATCCCATTTAACGCTCTCATCGTGGGCCCGACGTCATGCGGGAAGACCCGATTCATAGTGGACCTGCTGCGCGGCCCTTTCCGAAGCAGGTTTGACTACATCGTACTCATGTGCCCTACCTTTGTCTACAACAAAACATACGACGGCATCGGCGAGGGCGACGATCGTCTGTTTGTCATCGCACCTGAGGCGGGTCAGATCGACATACTGCTGAGGTTTGTCTCCGCTCTCTTCGAAGGCACTAATACGCTAATCATACTCGACGACTGTGCGGCCTCGAAAGACGTAAAGAGGCGCTCTGACCAGCTCGTCAACTTTGCGTTCAGCGCGCGCCACGTGGGTATCAGCGTGTGGGTGATCACGCAACAGCTCACCAGCATTACGAAGCCGTTCCGTGAGAACATCGCGGCCTTAATGGTCTTCTATACCCCGAGCAAGGCGGACATGAAAGCTATCCTGCATGACTACGGCGCGGAGCTCTCAGAAGAGAAGATGAAAGAGTACATGAAGGCCCTCAAGACGAAAAAGTTCTCGAAGTTAGAGTTTTGCTTGCGTCACCCTTATACCATCGCCCTAGTTGAACGGTAACCACCACCCTAGGGCATAACGTGTGTGTGCACACATATACGTACGTACATACGTAATCACACGTGTTGCAACTTAGCCACGGCATGATGAGCGACGAATACTTTGAGAGTCTTCTTGAGGGGGGCGCCGCCGGCCTCCCGGTTGTCGAGTCGTTGGACTGCTCGACGCATCCTGCCGGAACGGCAACCGGAGGTGAGCAAACTGAGATAGCAGACGCGAGGGAGAAACTTGCGATTCTTGTAGCCTCGGGGAAGTCGAGAGCAATGGTAGGCAAGGCCCTGACTCACGACGACGTCAAACGCATGAGCGCCGAGGAGGTGAGGAAGTACGAGAGGCGATACGAGACCGCTCTAGCCAGCCGGACTACAGACACCCTAGCAGACAGCTTTCTGAAGCTTACGACCAAGCTAGTAGGCATGGCGCTGCCGATAGACAGTGTGGTCGATCTTCACAATGACCTAGTGTCGGACTACATCATCAACAACGAGCTCCGCACATTGTGCGGAAGCCTGTCTCTACGCTGCGGTCGTTTGATGGCTTTAGCCGTTGGGGCGTTACACATAGCACGTCATGTAAACACCGCCGGAACGGCAAGCGCTGACCCCCGGTGTCAACACGAAGTAGCAGCCGCGAACCCACCAGTGGTTTGCCTGCCGAAACGGCACTCGCACAGTGGGGAGTCTGCCATCCCAGAGCAGACGTTCATTTGAAAGTTTGCCACTTCTTCAGCAGCCAAGTAGTTGACACCGCGTGTCAACACAAATGGAGGAACCTCAAGGAAGTACTAGTGTCCAGCCTGCCGGAACGTCAGCGGAACCTGACAAACAAGCTGCTGATGAGCATCATCAAGAACCTGCACGTACGCCTTCTTCGGCGTTGGCGGAGAGAATCACGAGCCCCGAACCACCCGCGACCCGACCTAAACAACCTGGACGAGTCGAAGCCGGAAGCCTTTGCGCTTGGTAAAGTGGAACCGAATTAACAGAACGAAGAAAGAGACACTTCGTGTCGTGCAGTCGCCGGTCGGTAGCGAGCCGCAGGGACGCGAGGGCTTGCGCGCCGAAGGCATACACACACCAGTCCCGGAAAGCAACTCTGCTTGGTCGGCTAGCTCGGTTATCGGGGTCGCTGGTCTTCTAGTGTCATTGATCGGCCTCTACACACGTGGGCGGGAGCTAGCTGCCGCGTTCACTCGTACACCAGCTGTTAACCAGCGAGCTACCGATCCACTTGCTACCGATCCGCATGTAGCGGCCGACGGCGTGACTCCGCCCGCAAGGCCGCCGCTGGCGGCCGCACAGCAGACCAACGATCTGCCGTTCCGGCGACAGCGCTTCGCGCTCCCGGACAATGCAAATCTCGGCTGTTATCCATGGAGTAAGCAGACATTTAGACACGAGGGCCCCACCCATATCCGCACGTCCGTGCATCATACGCGTGTACGCATATATAATGCCGACGACGCAGCAGAGCAAGATTACAAAGACCATCACCGACGCCGCAGTCATAACCGACCTCGTCGCCGGTACCGGCTGGGTTGGGCGCAAGGTCTTACGCGAGGACTTCACCAAAGACCCCTCCGCGAACGCCATGAACTACGCAAAATTGACTGCCGCCGTTGCAGGTGCTGTCGCTTTGAAGGGTTACCTTGAGGACCAGAAGATCCTGCCCGTGTAGTAGTGTACACTACTACAGTAGTGCACATCACTGCGCGTGTGAGCCATGTATTAGACTCGTGCGTGCTTTGCACAATTCATGCGCATGCGCCGCCGAAGGCATACTCACAGCACGTGAAGTGTGCGCACGTGAAACGTAAACGCACTACTCGATGGCCTCCATCGCAATTTTGGTTGGCGGCGCCGTCCTAAACGCGACTGCATTCGTTGGCGGCAACTACCTCACAAAGTTCCTGTCGAACGATGAGAGCCCTGCCTTAGCTGAGAAGTAGAGGCACGTTAAGGCCCTAGAGAAGTACCAACAAGACTATGGACGCTACCAACAGCGGCGACGAAAAATCCTCGATTGGCAAGCTCAAAGTCGCGAGAGAGGGTCCCTCGCAAAGAAGAACTTCACCGACACCGACTACGCGCTCAAACTCTACAACCAGACCCGGCCAAAACAATCCCTGGAGTCGATGCAGGCCCCCGAGCTGTCCGACTACTACATCCCCAGCAAAACGCAGAAGAACGTCGAATTGGCTTACATTGGCGCCGGCGCTCTCGCCATCGGCTACGCAGCTAGCCGCTTGCTGTGATGCAGCTGCCGTTCCAGCGCTGCGTCTAGGCGGCCTTTTTCCATGCTGCGGGTATACGCATGCGTATACGTATAAGATGATTGCAGACCGAGTACGCGCAGCAGTGCGTATGCACACCAAGCAGACGGCAAACGCCTGTTGGAGACTGATACATGCGTTGCAACGCATTGCAATGCATTGCGATACACACGTAATGGCCCGCCGGAACGGCAAGCGCATGTCCGACGAAGAACTCGATGCGTTCCTTCGTCCTATATACTACGCCAGAGGTGGCTTCCAGGGAGTGACCGCTCTGCATGCCAAACTTCCCAAGGGATCAGCCTCCATAGATCGAGTGCGCAAGTGGGTAAGCTCGCAGCCAGTCGGGGGCTACACACAGACACCCCCTCCTACTACTACCTACGGCCACTTCTCGGAGCAGATACCAAACTGTATCCACCAGTCGGACCTGCTATTCTTGCCAACCGACCGCGGGTACAAGTATGCCCTGACTGTCGTTGACGTTGCTTCACGATATAAAGCCGCCCGCCCACTGAGGACTAAGAGCGCGGCCGTCGTCTCCCGCGAACTCGCTGGCATCTATGCAGAGGGACCTCTCGCATGGCCTAAAGTCCTCATGGTTGATGACGGCACGGAGTTCAAGGGCGCTACCACAAAGCTCCTGACAGACCACGGGGTGGAGGTCCGACGGGCTGAGCCAGGGCACCACAGGAGCCAAGCTTTCGCCGAGTCTTTCCATCGCTGGCAGGCACAGCGCCTATTTCGTGCGCAGTACTCGAAGGAGCTTGCATCCGGCTAGACAAACCGCGAGTGGGTTACTGCTTTGCCAATTGTCATCTCGGACATGAACGCAACGAAGACTCGCATGACTGGCTTTGCGCCTAAAGACGCCATAAAGCTGAGGTGCGTGCCTCTCAAAGCCGAAAAGCCCCCCTTAGAGGTCCCCTTAGGGGTAGGAACGGAGGTATACATCGCCGTAAACGAGGAAGACCTTCAGGACAAGGGCCGACGGCGAGCGACGGACCCGTGGTGGACAAGCAGGGCATACCCAATACTAAAGAGGGTCATGGAGCCCGGACAGCCAGTGTTGTATTACACGGCGTACTCTAAGCAAGGCTTCACGCGTTCGCAGTTGCGTAGCGTGACGCTAGCGTGGCAAAACAGATAAAAAAAATCTGCTGATCGCGCTAGCGCCACCCTAGCGTAATCAGCGCTTGTGCCTTCTATTGCAGCTAAGGCACGTGAGTCTGACATTCCACTTGTAGTGACCCTGACTGTCGTCCAGCCGGTCGATACTGAAGCATTGGGGATGACTCTTGGTGTACCCCTGAAGCAGAAGCTGAGTGTCACAGACCGTGCACTTCTTTTCCGCGTCAGCAATCATGCCGAGTACGTAATCTACCGTCAGAACGTGGTGCGGTCCCGTGTACTTTGTGCGACCCTTTTGCCTTTCGTCTATAGCGTATCGCTTGATTCGCGCTATAATGAGCTCTTCACTGGGCGTAGCCTGCAGTCCTGTGGGAACCAAGGCACCGGGGGTGTTATTGGGGGGGATCACGAACTATCTGGTCGGCGAGCCGCACGCGTGAGATGCCGGTGTATACAGCATTCGTGATCCAGCCCTCTAAGCTGTGGTCTATGATAAACAAACGTCTTGGAGTCTGGATAGTCTTGCCCTGCACCCGGTGGACTGTCCCCCAGCCCGCGTATTTCCACTCGAGGGGAAGCCCGTTAAGGACCGCGTCGAGAGGAACCTCGACTACCGTGCCTTTGTACGCGTCGACCTTCTCGCCCCTTTTGCCTGGCACGGGCACCGGCCGCCCTTGTTTGCGATAACGATGCGCGACGCTAGGATCGGGGTCAAAGCGGATGGTTGCTGGCAATCGGGGGTTGTTTTTCCTGTGGTGCTTTACCAATCGCTGCTGAACAAGGGCCCCCATCTTGTTGGTCGAGCACACCCACATAACGCTTGGGTGGGCCTGCTCGATCGCCGCGTCGAACGCCATCCCATCCCACTCCTCTCGAAACATCTCAAGCTGTTGGGAGTCTGGCTGACACCAAATCCGGCCCTTTATGTCGTGGAGCCTGGAGGAGGGCGCGGCAGAGCCGCAGTCGAATGTACTGTACGGCTTTCTGCAGTCTTCACACAGGCAGCGGTAGTCGGACTCGAACCAGCGGATGTTCCCTTGTGCCCACTCCTTGAGCATATCGTGAGGCCCCTCTTTATCTAACCAGGGCGGGACCTGCCCATAGTCGCCACAACACACTACCTGACACGGCCGCGTGGCGAGATACCCTAGGATGGCGCGTAGCACCTTAGTCTGTACCTTACAACACTCGTCGATGATAATCACTTCTGCGAGACGGTCGAGTTTGTGCCCCAGTTCTGAAGGTCTCCACTCCTCTATCGGCTTCTCCGCTGGTATGCAGAGGTAGTGGTGGTAGGTTTGAGCCTTTACCGCGAGGCGCGGGTTGTTGCGATGGTCGTGGGCGAGGTCGTTTTCGTGGGTGAGCACCACAACTTTCCGTTGCGGAACATGCTCGACGCCCACTCGGTCTTCCCCGATCCTCCCTGGCCGGCTAGATACATCCTTGCAGAGGTTGCGGCCACTAGATCGCACGGCAGACTCGGCGCAGTGCTTGGCTCCATAGCCAAGCACCCCGACCTCTTCGGACCCCAAGCCGCTTCGGGTCGCCACTCGTACCCAGGCTTCTTGTGGCGCCATTCTCCATACCTCGGATTTCGCTCCACGAGCTTCACACCACTGGGCACCGCCTTTGCGTATATGGCATCTGTGCACACTCGGAGGACGTCTTCGCGAGGGATCCGCCTTAACATGCGTCGCAACGCTATGTTTGTGTACTCCAAGACGAAGGCCCTGATATGGTACCATTGTGAGCGCCGGACACCGTCTTTGTATTGGATCAGATGAGCCCCGTCGGCATGCTCGAAGTTAAGTAAGTGGTCGGTGCCCGCAAGGAGGTTTGTCAGATACGCGGCTTCTTCACGGTCGCAGACTACGATCGAGGACTCGTCGCCATGGCGAGCGCAATTGCCTACGAAACGGACAGCGAGATCTCGACCCTCAGGGTACTGCGAGTCTTCGCCGCCGGGGCGGCACGCGATGGAGTGGGGGAACTTGATGGGATCCTTTTTTCCGACGCTATACAACACCTCCCTCGCCTCGGCCATGACGAGGTCACCCGAGTCTAACAGGTCCTTGAGCTCTGGCGTGGTGATCCAGCCCTCGTTTTGATCCAAGTGCTGCCCTACCCTCCCGGAAGTGTAGGGGTGGCAGGCCTCAGAGAACCCCCACTCGGTCAGCTGAATGGCCCCGGTCAGTTGAAGAACCTCGCTCAATGGCCGTCCCACAACATCCGCGATACGATACACGTTCGTAGGGAAGCCGTATTTCCGTACCAAATCAATGGCGTCCGAGGCACCGCCGAAGACGCTGTCCTCGCATCCTAGGTACGCCGCACGCATGTCGATGTGCGCATGAGGCTGCGCCCCTAAGTTTTCCTTGCTATTCCACACTTAGGACTCAACCGGCGCCGCTCGCCAGACGTCCCTGTATTTAAGAGGCGTTGGCCTGATGTTCTCTCTTTGGATCCACTTCTTGAAGGGATACCCTATTGCACCGCCCATCGAGTGCGTAGCTTCGGTGTACTCTTGGTAGGCTGGGTGGTCATCAGGGAGCCATTGAGGATCATATCCAGTCCCGTCTGTAAACGCCCTGTCGATAGCCCATCCGTCTTGTCCCGATCGGTACAGTTTGCCTTCGTGCGTGACTATAACACGCCCACACAGCCAGATCCTCGTGCTTCTGGGGATCGCCCTGTTTATAAAGCGAATGAGCACCTCTCGCACTTTTGCCTCGCGCGTCTTTGTGGCGGCACTGGTAGCGCGAGGCGCTGCCTTCTCCTGACATAACGAACGAAGCTCCCCCTCAGTCTCGAAGTCTAGGCCGTGGACGCTCGCGATCACAGGTGGTTCAGTCGGAAGCTCCGCCTAGTCGTGGCTATTGTGGCAAGGGATGCGGATTTGTGTGTACCCCCTCTCGTACTTCCCCGAGTCCCACATAACGTCGCCCAGGGCGTCCACGGCTACCAGCATTATCTCGAGCTTCTTTTCCATCTCAAAGAGGTCTTTTTTGGTGCATCCTGTAGTGGCCAGCTTCTTGTCAAATCGCTCGAGGATCTTGCCTCGTGTCTTGGTCAGACCAAGGGAGCGCGAGGTGCCGCGGTTCCTCAAGAAGTCGGCAACATAGCTCACAACACAGTTAGCGAAGGCGTCACTCCCCTCTTGCTCAAACATTGGCCCAGGCTCCCCATTTTGCTTAGGTAAAGGGCGAAGCTCGTATCTCACATAGACAAGGTACTCTCGTCCTTTCTCCCAAATACCCGCATCGATGCCTTCCAGGGCGCCGACTGCGATTTGGTCCCCTCTTTTGACTAACGACCCACCAATCGTGTGCTCCGAGCGCCTTTCCTCCTCCGAGATTGGCGCCAATGGCTCTGCGGGGGCCTTACCAACGACCATGAAGAGTCCGTAACGCCGGTCGGGGTCTACCATCTCGAGCACCAGCGGCAGCACTGCGTTTGCCCTCAGAGACTCTCGCTCGCGCGAGACCCACCACACCGAGCCGTCGTCATTAATATCAGGCCCCCGCATAACCGGCTTTAGAGCAATGACTCCTGCTCCACCAAGATCTCGTATCTCCTGGTAAACACCGGCGCTTATGTCTTGGCCCCGAAGAGTGGCATCCACGCTTGGAAACCGAAGATGGGCGCCGCCGACGAAGAGAGAATAGTACTCCTCGGGGTCTAAGCTCTCTGGGCCCTCTTGCCGCCGTCCCGGCAGCAAAGGGTCGACTTCTTCTGTCCACACTTTCGCCGGTACGAGCGGCTTAAGCAGCTTGTGTTTGACATCGTCGGGGATGTCCTCGTCCAGGATGTTCTGGACCAGCCCTGCCAGTACGGCGGGCGCCACTTTGTCAGGCATGCTATCGAGAATCTCCTCTATATAAGCGTCCATGTTTGGGTATACCCTGTGCCACCCAGTCTCCGACTGCCCGTATCACAACCGGCGGGACGAGTGTTCGGGTATGACTTGTGCCACCCAGTATCAATTGCCCGTACCGCGGGCTGTGATGTCAGACAGGAAGGGTGCGAATTATTTCCGATCGCGCCTCTCGACGCCACGCATCCTCTGCCCTTCACGATTCGCTCCGCAGGGGCGGCACAACCGCGTCTCCGACCGAGTCCCTATGCCGCAGATCCTGCACGGCACGGGGAGGGGGGTGCCCTTACGGAGCCTTTGGGGGTGCACCTTGCAATAGGTGTCCATGCATCTCCGGCCGCACGTGTTTGCGTGGCCGACCTTTAGCCACCCGCAATAATCCTTTCCGCACCTCATCCTTCGAACGCTAGGTATACCACAGGACAGACGGATGTCTAATTGCAAGTCCTTGGGGGTTCGAACTGCATCATTGGAAAAATATAGCCATGATACTTCATAACAACTTCATTTTTTAGGGTGCGAGTCACAAAGTCCTTAAAAACGTATGTCATAAAGTATCAAGCTCAATTATCCAAGATGGCGGCTCCACTCAAACACGAAATTAGACCTAAAGTGCTTGGCTGGAAACTTTCAGTAACAACCGAGGGGAAAGAAGAGGACGCCTTTGTAGATGGAGTTTTAAAGAGTTCGGCCGCCTCTATGAAACCGTATTTCGGAAACAGGAGGCTTCTGTGGCAAACAAAGATTGCCATAAAATCGTAGACCTCTGGCCGGCGATCGAGCGTTCGATAAAAAGAACACACGGCGGTATTCATCGCCCTATTATCGCTGCTTTAGTAGAGAAATCCCGAGAAAAGTTCGAAGTCATGAACACAAGCACGACCAAACTGGGGATTGGGGGCAATTCAAGCACCACGTGAGTAAAACTCAGGTTTAAACGCCACGCCAGCGGCTTTGAATTTACGGCCGAAAAACAGTTATTCCGCGCTCCGTAGGTCTTGCGTAGATGGATAATTAGCAATCTACGCGGGGCCTCATCCGCATGAGACGGGGCTGGGGGCCGCTGGCTGGGTTTGTGTACGCGGAACGGGCTCGGCCTACTACATACACAATCGCCCAGGTCGCGCCTGCGCGCTTTTTGGACCAAAGAGTTGTGTACGCGAAACGCGCCCGGCCTACAACAGCAATTGCCCCAAAAAGTAGTGTACAAGAAACCGCGCCCGGCCTACATGGGCAATTGCCCCTAAGAGTCGTGTACGCGAACCGCGCCCGGCCTACATGGGCAATTGCCCCAAAGAGTCGTGTACGCGAAGCGCGCCCGGCCTACATGAATAATTGCCCTAACTATTTATGTACGTGAAACATTATATGCTTGATATATGTGGAAGGGGGGTAGCATCCGCATGATACGGGGCTTGGGGGCTCGGAGGGGCGCGCCGCGCCTCCCAAGCCTAAGATGGGGTTGGGTGGGGGGGGGGGGGGGGGCAGAGGGGCCCGCCGATGCCCCCAGGGGAGTTTCACTCAAACCACCCAGTTCCCCCTCATGTTACCATGAGAGATCAGAAAACATTTGACAGCGAATTGTTTCTAATGACACAGTGAATTATTCAGAAAAATGCCGAAGAATTAATTATTCACAAAATCCTTAAGATCAATATAAGAAGTCTATCACGAACAAAACTTAAAGTTTGTTCGACATAAATAACAAAAACATAAACCCACAAATATTGGGTTAACTGTGTTTTTTGCAGCCCTTGTTTCCACGTTGAGACCTTTGATAACAATGACGACGTAGACGCACGTGTGAGGGACGTAAGATAGCAGTATAATGGTCATAAGGTATTTGAGGGCTTTGAGAGACTTGCGATACTTAAGAATGCGTATCTGATCAGCCCGCGCACTTCCACTGATACGTAAATTACGGTCTGGTTACTCTTGTGCTTTTCCACGTGTCTCTGCTGAGTTCTTTAAACTTCTCAGTTGAAACACATTTAAATAATTACATTCTTTTACCTGTTGCGGATTTCCCTGACTATATTTTTTCTCGCTTGAAATCTCGCCTGGTCATCCTTTTGTTGTTTCCTCCCTGGTCTTCTCTAGGCAGTGCATTATTCGAGACATCAACGAAAGACATCCCACTAGTGTAGACGTTGCTCACATTTTCATGTAAGTTCCAAGCTTTTTGTCGGGTAGTCATTTTTCGATAGTGCTTTCTCAGTGCAATGGAAGCCTTGGAATAAGCTAAGATCATAGTCACAAGGCACATCAACATAAGCGCAGTAATCACCACGAAAAACAATCTTGCTTCTACCCACAGCTGTAGAAACCCAGGTAACACAGCGAAAACCCACGGGATCACCACCAGTCTGACAACGCGGCATTGCGTGACAATCAAACGGTAACGCAGGAGCAAGCGATCGTGCCATTTTATAGTCTTTGCTTTACTGTCGATGATCGTGTTTCAAGTAATAACTAAAATGGCTCAGAGCACTTCAGGAAATGTGGATATCTAATCTATTACCGTTTTAAAACATTTTTTAAGTCGGTTTTCTTTTTAGTGCTATCTTATTTCATGAGATTATTTTTCTATGAACCGAGTTTTCTCAAACTTTAGTAAAGTATCATATTCAGTTTCATCATACAGCTTACGCGCTCCCTGATTGGTTGATTGGCGGGCAGTGCATCCCCCCCGTAGAGACGGAACTCTCTCAAAACGCCGTGTAAAAACACCTTACTGATCTTTCGGTCATTAAGAGGCATATATTTAATAGGAATCAAGGGATAAAGCTTCAATGGACTAGACATGTATTGAACCCATTTGGTGAAGACGGAAAAACCGTATGCTCCGCGAAGAGATACTGAGGGAGATGCCACGTTTTCGTACAATGGCCGTCTGTCTTGCATTCCGAACTGAGTTTCCCTTTTCAAAACACTAATACCAAGAGGCTGAAGTGCACGCTTCCAAGACTGGCATTTTCGCTGACTTTTTTCTTGATTATCCTCAAGCATCGTTTATGAAGGCTGGGACAAAATCTGCAAATTTCAGACACTTTACAAAAAGCCGCATCAAAATTTAAAATGTCGCATTTGATATTTTGTTAATTATCACTCTCTAAGTACTTAAAGTTGAAACATTACCTCATGTTACGCATTTGTTAATAAATATTCGCATAAAATTTAGTTTTCGGAGGAACTAATCCTGTAAAGAACCACCATGAACCCCTAAGCACACATCAGACACAAATATTGTGGCCAAACCCCATTTTACCTACTTTTAAATCTGTAGTGGAACTCCGATTATTCGAACTCGAACTTCGCGCTAACTAGGATTGACTCAAGTTCCCTAGAAACTACTTTTCAGTCATTTCCATTTGATAACTCGACATCCCCCCTAACTTGAACTGACTCTTAGTTCCCTAGATACTATTTTTTAGTCATTTCTATTCGGATAACTCGAACTCCCTGCTTACTCGAACTGTTTCCTCGTTTCATGTGAGGGTTCGAGTAAGCGCGCTTTACTTCATTGACTATGCAGAATAGCGACATGTTTCTATAGCTGTGCTGTTCTCTGTTCAAAATCGATGTCCCCTTATCTCACAGCATCAATTAAACGGGACCAAGGGTAAAATCGTGTGCCACTTTGCTAAGCTCATCATGATATAAGTTAAGTTGATGAGTTTTTGTGGCGAATGTTTACAAAGTCAAGTGTTTTGTTGAGAAAACACCATTTACAAGTGATAATACCGTTTAGTTTTACAAAGGCACATCAAAGCTGTACAAACATTGGAAACGGATGAAAACCTTTAAGGTACTTGGAATTTTGTTATTCACAGTTTGAAAATATTAACTTTTCCATGAATCAGATGAGAATATGAGTAGCTATATATTTTGAGTTTTAGTTAATGGAACTCTACAGCACCTTTTTCACTTACTAAAATATAAATTTAGCCTGACTCTACTGAATGTGTAAGGAGAATTGATAAGCGGCGAGCATGTTATAAGATATCGTCCCATTTTTCACGTTGATGGTAAATATAAATTTGTTGCATGACTTTTGGCTATAGTTTCCGGTTGTCACGAATTAAGCCCCTGCTTTTTTTTATCATTTTATGAAATAAGTCTTGCCTATAAACATGCCTAGAAATAAGAAAAAAATACAGTTTGACGTGTAAAACCTTAAAAAGGATTCCACTATTCTGACTAATTCCTTATTTAGACGGAAGCTGAAGGAGCCAGTATCGGGCCACTAGTGACGCGGCAGATTTCGTGTCGCAAACACACTGCAAGGAACGCCTGGCTGATCTGCAAACAACAAAAGGGTACACATTAGTAGAAATCTAAACAAGCAGAGCGCATTGGTTACATTTAAACCGTAGCATGTTTTAACCAATCCACAGGGCAAGTGAGAGAAAGCATCCATTTTTAACGGCTGATTTTGGGGAAGCTGCAGTGACGTTCCCTATTGAATTTTGAAATTTGAATTTTGAATTTTTGAAATAAAGTAAGATGCCTAAATTTCAGAGGTGTGCCTTAAGAGGGCTCTTAAAATGCCTGTTAGTATGAGACTAATGTCAGCTTTGATTAAGTTCAGCTGTGATTTTTCTTTCCCATTTCTTCTCAGAGAACTCGAAACACAGGAAGCCCAAATCCCCTCTTTTGTTCTTTATTTCCCACTGTCAGAGGTTCCTGTGGAAACTAGTGGAGCTTGCTTAGGGTCTCGGTTTAATGTCTGAAAGTCGTTTGCAAAATGGATATATGGACGCGTTACATTCGCACCTGGTGTTTCCAAGAATACACTGTGCAACTGCCTGGATAAGTCTGGCTGCAGTGCAACTTGGGTCGAGTTTCAAAACCTGAAAAGTTGAGAAAAATATTGAGATCGCCTTACATGTTAACCAATTGAACTCAAATTCAACAGACACTGAGCTGCCGGAGCGTGTATCGTAGCAAGAAATCCATTATGCCTACGAAAATCTAGGTAGTTCGGTCACTACCTAGAAATTAATTGTGCGATTTTGATTGTTTCTGATATCTTGTGATGCTTCACATCGCTCAAAAGCACAAAAAAAATTGTAGGCTATACAATATGGTGCATGGGTAAATCGCTGCTTATCTAAATAGGTGTGTTGTGCAATTCTCTCCCCAACGCAGCGAATCACCCCTTCCCCATCCCCACAATTGGAATGCTTTATACAAGCTCTGTATTGAGCCTAACAGATAAAATTTCTCAGTGTGGGAAGACCTTTGTTCGAATCACACATTACATACTTTTGCGTCTTCTATCAAAAAGAATTGAGTGTTATCTAGACCCATACCCAGACAGCAAATAGCACCCACCTCGGTCGACGCCTCGGTACACAGTGCCTCCCATCGCTCACGGTTAGCCTCGTCAGCCTGAGATAAAAGTATAGGACAGGATTGATCTGTGGTACTTGAATGTTTCCAGACCTTTGTAAAATTCGTAAGCTAACTTGACTCCTCCGACTATTGTTAGTAAAGAGATTGATTTAGTGCTATTTATTTCAAAGTTCAGAGCGGCTGCTTTGGAGGCCGGAGTCAGAGTTGAGACTTTACTTTTTACCTTAAAATAAGTTTAACCTACCTGGATTTGTTGCAGAGCGAGGAGAGCCAGTCGAATAAGGGGGACTAGGCGCCAACTTGTTGATCTGGTCATGAGGCAGAAGATTAAAGGTACAGGGAAGGGACACAGGAATAGTTATACGGATTAGCCAATCAAAGTGTAGGGATACGAGAACAGTTGAACGGGATAGCCAATCAATGTGCAGGGATACTAAAACAGCCCAACCAGATGGCCAATCAAAGTGCAGTGATACGAGAACAGTCAAAAGAGTTAGCCAATCAAAGTGTAGGGATACGATACAACAGTCCAAGTCAACCAGATGGCCAATCAAAGTGTAGAGAAACCAGAACAGTTCAACGGGATAGCCAATCAATGTGCCAGGGATACTAGAACAGTCCAACGGGATGGCCAATCAAAGTGCAGGGATATGAGAACAGTCCAAAGGGTTAGCCAATCAAAGTACAGGGATACGGGGACATTTAAACGGGGTAGCCAATCAAGGAGCAGAAATACGAAAACAGTTCAACCAGAAAGCCAATCACAGTAACCTAATCACAGTAACCTAATGCGGTAGCTATTCAAGATGCAACAAACACAATATACTGGCTAATCTATGCCGGAACAATAACTGTATCTTGTTTTAACAATTAAACCGAACGGGTTAAAAAAGTTTATGTCACACCCTCAAAAGTCAAAGTTAAGCTGTGATGGGAAAACGATATTAATATACTGTTCCCTCCGTAAGCTGGACACGGGGTTTACCTTTTGCCAGATCCTGCCTGGAGACATTGGCGATAGCACAGCTCAGCCGCCATGGGTGCGCCCAGTTTGCTCTGAACTTGTGCGACGAGCTTGGAAAACGAAATAATTATGAGCCCTCTTTGACCACATATCCGCACAAAAAATTTGTTATGGATGGACAATCAGATCTTTGAATTTTGGCAGGCTCAGGCTAAGTTTAAACTTCGTTTTTTCCATTCGCCGTGTTCAATTCAAATGCATGCAAACGAATCGAGTCGATTGTTTGATCTTAATTTGCATGCATTTGCAATGAATACGGCTCATGGACAATACGACGTTTGACCTTAGCCTTAGAAAATGTTTATACAATATTTATATTTTTTTAGTATTGTTGCTAATGCTTTGGTAAGTCTGACGGGTATTTTCCCCTCCCCCTTAAATATCTAGTGTTTAATACGAGCGTGAGTGTGAGCAGCCTCGAAAATTGTATCGAGGGCCAGCATCCGTTTCTTATTAAGGAAAAACAATATATTGGATGTACCATTAAATTTAAATAAGCGCCCCTAATACGGTACACAGTATTTTATCACAATCAATTGCCAACACTTAGTCGGTTTTTTCTAATCAAAGAGCCCTAGATATTTAAACATTTTCATCAATTTTAAAATTATTAAATTACATTTGATAAAATCTCGTGATGACAATCCAAAACACAGTTTTATAATTTCTTTACTAAATTCAATAGAAAATAGTCCAATAGCTTCTCCAAATTAGCCGATTGAAATGGATATTTTGCTAGGATAAACTGATTGAGGCTGACAAAGACAGCGTTCATGGCTTTCCTACCTGCCACGCATGCGCAGAGTGGTGTGTACTCGACAGCACGGAGGCCTGGAGCGAGTTTAGCCCAGTCTCCAGCGAGTCCCCCATCTGCAGTAATACTTGAGCCTTGAGGAAGTGAACATCGGTTGATAGCTGAGGAACATCGCTATATGCAGCAAGGACCTGAGGTTTAAATGGGAAGTGTCTGTTGTTTCAACTAACTCTTCAGTCTAAGCTGCAATTTGAGCACGAAAAAGAGGCTTTGGTAGGTGTGAGTTTGTTGCCATCTATTGCAACTTTTGAACTTTTCGTTTTACGATAGCAAAATATTCTAGGATCGAGGGCATGGAATGCAGCTATTTAATACAAAATAGCAGTAAAACGGCTGTAAACAGACCAGGACCTGGCAAAGATTCGCTTTCGCACAGGAAATCGAATCTGGAAAACGTCCAATTATACCTTGACAATTCTACAAGAATTAAGAGACAACAAAATGGAATAGTACAAGACACAACGAAATACAATAGTACAATAGAAGATATATATATTGTTATAATTGACAGTACATACACATACTTGTCATATGTAACAGAACAATATTACAATAACAGAACAGTATTACAATAAAAGAACAGAAGACTCCTGTTAATTCCTACCTTGAGCCGGAATTATTGGTAGATCACAAACGCATTACTACTGAGAAAGTCAAGAGGCAAAGAAGTGACTGCAAAAGTAAAACTATAAAAAGCGCCACCTACTTGTTCACAGTGCTGCAAAGCTTCCTGCGTGAGCCCGCAGTTCAGCAAGCAGTAGCCCGTGTGAAGCACGGTCCACTTGTAGACAGCGTCAGCAAGCGACGCGTGTGACCCTGAGGGCCTGGTACCGAGGCTCTGTAGGAGATCGTCTTTTTCTTGAGAAGCTGAATGAAGAGAGGGAATAAGGTCAAAGTGGTTCTCCTCATTCTTCCGTTTCTCGATCCCTTCCTCTTTCCATTGGTTTATTCCATCATCATGTCTATGTGTCTGTTTGTCCGTTTATCTGTTCACTCGTCTGTCTGCCAATCCGTCTGGCCGTTCGAATTGTTTTCCTATATATGTATATATATCTGTCTAATATACGCCTATTTTAAATAAGGTTGCACTAAAGAGTTCCATGAATCGTAACCCGCAGTGCCTCGTGGGTATTAAATAAATGAGCAAATAAGCGTAAATAAAAATATTCCCAGGCTTCAGAAGAAGTAAAATTCTTGTTCATGTTCCTGTGAACATAATAATCCAACCTTTTGAATTCCCTGTCCCTACGTCTGTCGGTTAATCTGCTTCTAAAGAAGGTCGAACGACAACCCCGCGTGTCTATGGTACCTTTAGCACTGACATATCTTGATAGCTTCAGAGCCAGGCGGTGTAAACCTTTCTTTCTAGTCACGCTCTCTACCGCAATATCATTGGCAGTTACAGCAGACACAAAAACAGCCCAGTTGGTCACGTGTCCAGGGTACATGCGCAGAGCCTTCTGGGAAGCACGCAGAGCGTACGTTGAACGCGATGTTAGATTTGAAGCGTCGAGGGGCGGGTCGCCTGTGGTGGGTAGTGTGCCTGAACCCAAGATACTCGCAGGATATAGAGTGCGGTTTGTCTGTGGAAAAAGGTTGGAACTTCATGTAGCCATCAATATAGTGTGTCCTAGACACTTACCCTTACCATATTGATGGGCTACATGAAGTTTGATGTAACAAAGATTTGTAAAACATCTATGAAATTTGGCAAAGTGACAGAGTATCTCGCACTGAGCAATTGATCAAAGATGCTGCATTATTGTCTTTTATATTGTAATGTAACTGGTGTAATGATGTAAAGCTCTGTTGGCCTCGAATAGCCTTAGCTACCTGCAAGCAAATCCAGATAAATTTGTATTGTTATTAGTTTTAATAAACCTAGAAACCATCCACTAAAAAGGTGCAATGAGCTAGGGTAGCTACAGTATGTGTTGGAAAGCTAGACAAGCTTAGCCTCTGGCACCCAGAGTGAAATCATACTAACTTCTGCCTTTTTAATGTTCCCCATAACTATGCCAGGATGAATAGGCGGCTTCTGCCTTTTTAATGTTCCCTATAACTATGCCAGGATGAATAGGCGGCTACTGCCTTTTTAATGTTCCCCATAACTATGCTAGGATGAAGTGGCGGCTTCTGCCTTTTTAATGTTCCCCATAACTATGCTAGGATGAAATGGTGGCTTCTGCTTTTATAATGTTCCCCATAACTATGCTAGGATGAAGTGGTGGCTTCTGCCTTTTTAATGTTCCCCATAACTATGCCAGGATGAATAGGCGGCTACTGCCTTTTTAATGTTCCCCATAACTATGCTAGGATGAAGTGGCGGCTTCTGCCTTTTTAATGTTCCCCATAACTATGCTAGGATGAAGTGGCGGCTTCTGCCTTTTTAATGTTCCCCATAACTATGCTAGGATGAAATGGTGGCTTCTGCTTTTATAATGTTCCCCATAACTATGCTAGGATGAAGTGGTGGCTGACAGGGCCACCCTCAATACTTTCATTAGGCTCGAAAACCCTGTTGACAATCCTTACCCCAGCAGTGCCAGGATCGAGCTTAACTGTACCCTCTGCACAGCGTGAAGCCGCCTACAAGAAACGGGAAAAACGGAAGAAAGTCAAGACTTCTGTATAGGTCAAGTGATAACTTCTTGACTTTGCGTTACAGGCGGAAATAAAAGCACTTTCGTGCAAGTCGGGCCAGACCAAGGTCTGCTTAGCAGCTGCCCTAAGTGTCGCGCACGCCTTCCCAACAAGCTAATGGGAAGGCGTGCGTGACATTAAAAGCGGCTGCTGAGTAGACTAGGACTGATTCTAACCGGATAAAGCTTAACGCGTCAGTTTAGTAGATCAACGACGAGCTGCATTGATTTTGACCTTTTTGTTTAGGTTATTCATGATCAAAAAGAGAAAAAAGTGCGATGGTTCTGACTGGAAATGGCTAGCCCTGTCCTAATAGCATGACAAGTCTTGCCTGGACTTGGGAATTGAAAACTGGCGCGTTACATTTAACAACTGTACAATTCAACTTTTCGGGTTTTGAACTGGAAGGCTTGGCCGAGGTTTAGAGTATTTTGCGAACTTTTGGAAACTGCTTAACCAGCTTCTACAGCTTCTGTCTATCAAACTTTTTTTCAAATGCTATTTCTTTTAAACATATTATTTTGAATATATTGTATCAACTTTACCATAGATGGGTTTGGTCATGCAATACCACCTCAAAGTGTTGACCAATTAGAGGGTACAGCGCACTCAGCAAACTTGTTACTCTGCTATGCTATAGTGTGAATATTTTAATAGTGTTTTCTGACTACCACTGTAATGCAGTGAATTAATACTGCCAAGTGGTTAATAAACGATTATTATTATTATCGTCGTCGTCGTCCTCGTCATCGTCATCGGCATCATCATCATCATCATCATTTTCATTATCATTATCATTATTATTATTATGACGATGACGATGATTATTATTGTTATGGCTACGGCTACGGCTACTGTTACTGTTGGGCCAGAATCTCAAAGCACGCGCATAAATCACGTGATACTTACCTGCAGATCGTCAGGACATACTTGTACAATAAAGGCCGCCAGCTGATCCCATAATTCCGCACGGTCCGGGTGCCTAAACACATGACACGAAAACGTACTGTAAAAAGGTCGAATAACCTCTAAGGTCCAACTGTTGCAAATTGTACGAAGAATGGATGGCGCTATCTTGACGATAGAAAAACGTATTGGTAACTTGAATAATTCCAGCCCTACAGCTTCATGCTGCGGCGGGCTTTAACTAGTGTCACTTTATCATTGCTAGTGTCACGTGGTCTTACCGATGGACTGCCTTGACAATATGACGAAGACCGAGGCGAGGGTCACCCTGTGGAAAAAGCGGCAGGGGGTTAATATCAAATGGTTATCAGACACCTTTTACCTTAGCTTTTTTACCCTACCTTCTACCTTTTATGAAATGATAGGTTGTCGGAGATCTTCTAAAGTAAAAGTTTGTGTCCAGTTTGTGCATTTACCACATTGTGGACCCTGATGTGGCTTTTCTCCTGTATGTGTAAGAGAATGCGTTCGAGGGTTCCAACCAGTGCAAAGCATTTACCACACTGAGGACACTAATGTGCCTTTTCTTCAGTATGTGTTAGAGCATGTCTTTTGAGATCTCCAGTTTGTGCAAATCATTTACCACACTGAGGTTTCTTCGAACGTTTCTAAAAAAAAGTGTTTAAAAAGGGGTATTCAAGGTTAAATTTTTGAGCAAGCAGGGTAGGTAATGAAAGTCACGCGAGAGGATACAACAACCGCAATAAATCTTAACACTTAGTCCTTAGATACACACCTGAAGAGTGTAGAATCTTGAGAAAAGATAGCAGATCTCGTAATGCAGGTCTTTATTACCTAGAGATAATAGCAATTCGAAATAGTAAGGCGATAACAACACAAGTAATATACTCACTACACTATACATTGTGTTTGGGTTAAAAATTGCTAAAAGAACCCGTGGCTTTCTTTTGTTCCGAAGAAAAGAGGCTGCACACACTATACATTGAGCTTTGGATTAAGTTATAGAAATACATTTGACGTTTACAGCAAAATTTTAGTTTAAATCTTCATTTTAATTCCTGAAAAAAGTTCTACGTGGTTATCTTTCGTCCCAAGGAAAGGAGGCTTATGTAGAGAGAGGCGTATTCTCGGTATATAGCTTCTGTGCCGTTTGTTTATATTTACACGGAAAAAGAAAGTGACTCGTTGATATAAACATTAAATACACGTTGATAGTCCTGGTATTGTGTCACGCTAGGTGCTTTATAATCTTGAGGGTGGGGGGGGTTACTTTAAGGAAGGAGGGGGGCTTATGTGACTTGAGTTCTTCAAATACGTGTTCCAAATGTTGATTTTAAACAACCAACTCCATAGTGTTTCTACTTTGTCAAAATATTGTGATACCTCCTCCTCCAAGCTTCATCAGTTCCCCGAGTGCAGCCCCTGCTAGCGCCGAGTCTCCAGTTACTAGACCGAGGGCACATAGCGCCATTAGGCCGCGTTCACATGGCTGGGAGAGTTGAGAGCTGGAAGATTGATCAGAAGTAGCATGGGTTAACCCCGGGAACTTGGATACTAAATCAGCTTTTGTCACGAACACTAAACAGTAACGTTTTGAGGGTAAAAAACAAGGATCACAAGAGTTTCCAGACTCAAGAGAAATAAGAATATAAGACACTATAAAAGAGATTTGGCTGAATCGTTTTCTGAAATAAGTGAAAGGAAAAGAGAAGAAGAATAAATCAGAAATGAGCTATTATATTTTTTCGGCGTCACTTGACTTCTCCAAGCTCTTTATACAAATGAATTTTCTTTGTTGAACAGCCAGTAAAAGAAAATTCGTGCGCCTTTTCACATTATTTTTTTACTTTACTTCACTTTATTGCACAACCTATCCATACAAATAAATTAGTGCGCAGCGCATGTTTACATCTAAAGCCCAGCGTGGTTTTTGACACCATGTTTCCCATTAAAGGCGCGCAACGTGATATTTTCATACAACGGATACGACTGACGCGGGAGACACAACCCTAAGGAGTTAGATACTTGAATATGTGATACGTTGTAAGCAATTTACGTCCCCGTGTGACCGTAGAATCGTAAAGCTGTAAAAGAGTTTACAGGGTTATTGTGGTGCGAGATAATAAGGGTCGTCATGAATAAATTAAAAATAAACTTAAAGAATGTCGATCAATTTCTCCTTTGTTATTGACTGAAAATACAATGGTTTATTTGCAAAAATTTCAACTTCAAAATAACCATCCACAAATAAAGTCTGATACTTTATTGGTACTATATTTGATTGAAAGTTCCTCAGTGATCCAATTAGCCATTGAGCGAGAGCAATGGCGACGTGATTGGCCTTCTTGAGACACACAGCAGAGGATCTCCCAACCAGATTGGTATAAGAAGGAAAAATAAAATAATCGATCATCTAACTTCAAAACGAATTGGAAAAACAAAACGCGGGTGGCATCCTAAAGGATAAAACTTAAAATTTAGGAATTTAATAAGCTCGAGTTTTAGTTTACGTGTGTTAAGGAAACAGTAAAAACCCGCGAGTAAGACCTGAAAATTAAGAACCTGTCAGCCTAAAATTTGTCATTTACACCAACTAAAAACAAGAAAAAAGTAAGCCTAGACAACAAAAGCAGGTTCATATTTTATTAAATCACCATATTTTAGTGACACAGTTGCAGAGCTATGCAAGAATCTATTGGTTGAAGTAGGAACTTGCTTAAAAGACAGTTTTGCCAAGGAATTTGGACACCTGCGGCATAATGCGAAAACAAAAAAAGTTGTAAAATTAAATCAAAATCCAGGTGGATAAAATTGAAAAATATATCTTAAAAAGCAATAAAATAAGAATTGATGTTATCATGATCACGAATCCCATACTTGAATAAACAATGATTTATAAGTTTGCGAAAGCACAAATAATGTGAAAAGTAACGGGGAAGATCAAAAACAGTTGACGGCGAATTGTTCCTAATGACACAGTGAATCATTCAGAAAAGTACCGACGAATTGATTATTCACGAAATGCTTAAGATCAATATACGAAGTCTATCACGAACATCTTAAAGTTTGTTCGACACAAATAACAAGACAATAAACTTTTTTTGAAAACAAATTATCATTCTCAGCGAATCATTCAAAGCAGCGACATATTAATAATTAACGAAAGCTTTTAAATCGAAATAAAAAGTTTCTCAAAAACATATTTTCTTAGAGATTGGTCGGCATGTTATTCCTGCAAATTCTACGTTTCACTTTATATATTTTCTTCATCTTGGCTTTCCTGCCCTTCTTAATAGAAGGAACTTCTAAAGGAAAGCAAAGAAACTCGGAATTTGACTTTTCTTTCGGTAACTTCATTAAGAACAGCTCTTCGTATCTGGAAGGGGCGATCATCTCTCGTAGTTTCGAAGGCGATGCTCTTTCTTGCTGGATGAGGTGTCTTGACGTCTTAAAGTGTTTGTCTGTCAACGTGGCAGCCATTGCTGGCTTGAGCTTGAAGTTTTGGTGCGAGTTACTTTCTGTCGATAAGTACAGCTGCCCAGACGAGAAGTACCAGCCCAACTCCACCTCAGACCATTACGAAATGAAGGTACGCCATTATTTCAAAGTATCCAATGTATTTTAAAAATGATCTGTTACAGAGCAAGTAAATAAGTCAATAAAAGTCTATATTTCGTATTTTCAGTTTTGCGTTTTGTTATGTTACGTTTTCGATCAACAGAAGCCAGGATCTTGCACGCTGCTTTTAACTATTTTTTGGGCAGGATAAAAAAATCACTGTACTAGTCTTGTATATTTATTGCTATTTGAAGGTCTTGAAATCGGGGCTAAGAGGGGTAAACTGCACGAGCAAGATTAAAAATTATTTTAAAAAAGATTGAATGAAGTAAAAATACTTATGCTTTACACAGTTTAGTATGCCTTAGTTATATTGACAAAAAAAATCAATTTACACTGAACTGAAATTTAATACTTGGATTTATGAATTATTTAAGATGTGGCATTTGTTTGCTTAGTTACGAGTTTATTTTGCTTACACAATTAATAAACAAACCACACTGATATACAATGATTAAACAACGATTTCCACATGCACGATCGATACTTATAAAACCACATAGTTTACGAAGAGTGCTAAAAAGTACGGGAAACTTATGAAAAATGCGCTATCGATATAGCTTAGTCGTCTAGAGAAATCACCTGGTAGCCCAACTCTGTTTTTGTGTGTTGTTTTGTTATCTGTTGAATAATTTAGCTTCCTTGAGAAATACAGCAACAAGCTGAAAATGACAGTTCCATGGCACGATTAAATTTACTACATCAGTAATCAGTAAATAATCATGAGTAAATAACATGACTTAAGATTAGTTATCCATTTCTATTTAGGAAATCTGCCTCGTTTATTAAGGAGTCTCCGTACAATTTACTAGTTTACTACTCATGGGGGAAGATTTACAGTTTTCACAAGAGCAAAGCTGGCTATTGAAAAATACAATATCATACGAATCTGCAGAATATTTTATAATGCAGCAAACATATCAAAAATAGCGCCTTAATGCACTAAATTGATTATGATTCCAAACTAAAAGCCGATTTATTAAAAGAATCAAAGCCAACTAGAAAGAAGAATTTCATCATTGCTAAATTGTTTAAATTTGTAGTCACAAATTACAACACACTGTTCTTTAAGAATCTACAGATGACATCACAGCGTGCTATCAAGAACAAAATATACAACTTCGTGGGAAAGATTTCCGTGGAAATAGAAAGCGAGATAAGATTATGACCGCACATAGAATGGGAAGAATGGGAAAGAAACTCCTCCCTCCCCATCCTTTGTTCCCATTCCCCGCGCGCGGTCATACTATTGCTACAAAACTATTGCTCTCCGCTGGAACAGGCAGGCAACGAGACGGGTCTCGGTTACGTGACTGTTGTTCAGGATGCGCTGTAACGTTATTCGGTAATTTTTCCTCATCCTAGGGGACCCAGGGCGACTCGGAGACCAGAAGCGAGAGTACGCGAGAAGACGAAAGAAAGGAGAGGGGACAGGTCTATTTCGTCTTTGCGCGTAATATCGATTCGGTTCCCTGCATCGCCCTGGGTCCCCGAGGATTTATCAGGGAATATCTATGCTAAGTTCTGAGTCGATTGATAAAGGATAAAGGCCAAAACAAAATTCGGTCCATTTTTTTACAAGGAAAAGTGATTTCAGTCAAGACTTTAGACGCAAAGTGACATCAAAATGCTGTAACCACCAGCGACCTTGAAGAAACGACGACGGCAACATGGACGACGACAGCAGAAAACAATGGAATTTTATTCAATATTCCGTAGAAGCACGTGAAAATGCGTCCTGTCTGAAACATTTCAGCTGTTTTCAACCCAACCACAACCGAGCCGTATACTTTTTTTCCAATCTCGTTGTCAAAGCCGTCGTTGTATAATAATATTCCTGACAGGCTCTTTACTCAATTGTATATTTTGCAGAGCGCATGTGAGCACAAGCCGTGTAAGAATGGAACATGTCACACCAGCAAGCTCGACGATACCTACACGTGTGTCTGCCATGATGGATTTATCGGAGAGAATTGCGACATAAGTATGACATAAACATAATAAATTATTTTCTAAATTGGAGGCCGACGAGTCAATTTGTATATTTCAATAGTACTAACATTCTAATGGAAATGTAATAACAGAGGCATTTAACTCGTGATGCATTGAATTATACTGATGAGGCTCAATGTAATCTTAACAGTGAAAGCTCGAGCTCTTGGGATGGAAGATGGCAGAATCAAAGACGACCAAATCACCCAGAGCTCTTATTACAGCTCCATTTTTATGGGAAAGCACGCACGCTTGAACCTAGTCGCGAGTTCAACCACCCAAGGAGCCTGGTTAGCACAAAGTTCTGCTCCTGGGGAATGGATACAGATTGACCTGAAGCGACTTGTGATAGTCACCAAAGTGCAAACACAGGGAAGATACGGACTCGATCAATGGATCACAGGCTTTAGGATCAGCTACAGTCTTGACGGAACTAACTGGTCAGTATACCAAGAGGGAGGTGTTGACAAGGTATGTAATGGTCAGACCATCAGTCTGTATGGTACTGCCTGGTCAGTGTACCAGGAGGGAGGTGTTAACAAGGTATGTAATGGTCGGACCATCAGTCTGTATGGTACTGCCTGGATAGTGTACCAGGAGGGAGGTGTTGACATGGTATGTAATGGTTAGACCATCAGTCTGTATGGTACTGCCTGGACAGTGTACCAGGAGGGAGGTGTTGACAAGGTATGTAATGGTTGGACCATCAGTCTGTATGGTACTGCCTGGTCAGTGTACCAGGAGGGAGGTGTTGACATGGTATGTAATGGTCGGACCATCAGTCTGTATGGTACTGCCTGGATAGTGTACCAGGAGGGAGGTGTTGACAAGGTATGTAATGGTTGGACCATCAGTCTGTATGGTACTGCCTGGTCAGTGTACCAGGAGGGAGGTGTTGACAAGGTATGTAATGACCAGACCATCAGTCTGTATGGTACTGCCTGGTCAGTGTACCAAGAGGGGAGGTGTTGACAAGGTATGTAATGGTCAGACCATCAGTCTGTATGGTACTACCTGGACCATCAGTCTGTATGGTACTGCCTGGTAAGTGTACCAGGAGGGAGGTGTTGACAAGGTATGTAATGGTCGGACCATCAGTCTGTATGGTACTGCCTGGATAGTGTACCAGGAGGGAGGTGTTGACATGGTATGTAATGGTTGGACCATCAGTCTGTATGGTACTACCTGGACAGTGTACCAGGAGGGAGGTGTTGACAAGGTATGTAATGGTCAGACCATCAGTCTGTATGGTACTGCCTGGACAGTGTACCAGGAGGAAGATGTGACAAGGTATTGGTCAGACCATTAGTCAACATGCTTACAACTTTGAAAGTGTTACAGGATGGAGGTTGGTAGTCGGACCATCAGACATAGAACCAGGACCTGGATGGACTTGAAGCACTTGATGAGTAACATGTACTGGAATGTTTTTCACCAGGTATTCCAAGTTGTAGGTGTAACCGATCGTTACCAGGTGGTAGATACTGTCCTCCCTCAACCAATCAAGACAAAACTCCTGAGGATCACTGCCGTCACGTGCAACGGACGGTGTGCACTGAGATTGGAATTGTATGGTTATGACGCCGACTAATTGTGTTCGTCCATTCATCTACAAGGTGGGGTGTAGGGTATGGCAGGATTATCATGATTGGGATAATATAAGTGTGTTCTTTCTTTATGCCAGGAGGAGCCGATTAATGGCATATTAAGCTATCAAATGATTAAACAACCAGTTCACTAATTCAAGAAGAAATTTAACGGATAAAATTGCATCAATTATTATCGTATTAAAAACAGTTTGTTTTCTAATTATATGAATTTAAATATATTATTCTTATAGACACAGTTGAAGGACAAGAATTACAGATGAAGCGCACAAAATAAAGAGATGCACAGTTCATGGGATAGGGATTATGTTTTAGAGACAATTCACAGTACACACTAGGAATAGGGGCTGAGAAAGAGGGTGCACAGTTCGCTAGAAACAGATCATGTTGTAGAAAATAATTAAAAGTTCTTTTAATAGTGCTCATGTTATTAAAGAGAATTCACATTTCGCTCAAAACAGATCATGTTGTATAAAGAGAATTAAAAGTTCGCTTAAAAGCGCTCATGTTATAAACGAGAATTCACATTTCACTAGAAACAGATCTTGTTGTATAAAGAGAATTAAAAGTTCGCTTAAAGTGCTCATGTTATAAAAAAGAATTCACATATTGCAAAAGCTCTAAACTCAACACTAAAATGAATTGTGAAACGTTTAACTTCTTCATTTTCGTCCTTATCGGACCTTGGTAATAATTCCGCATCTAAATAAGGTGATGGGTGCATGTTCTAAAAATCGAGGTCATGTTAGGATTGTAATAATAAACATTACCAACTGATGTCGAAATGCTGTTACGTCATGTTTTATCGCTCGGGTCGATCCCACTAGCACGGATATTCGAAAGTATCCGGATTCGTTTCGCCGAAAGCGGATCACTTGATTTGCGTCCACACTAGCGTTTTCGCAGGGTTTTCGCTTTGATGCAGTCGTCCACACTTACACGGTACGGCGTGACGTAATTTTTTTATGCGCATGCTCATAGAAGCAGACGAGCCTGCGAGATGACGTCATCGTTTTCAGTTTGACACGGATTCGACCGTCTACACAACGGACCAAAGTATATGGATTTATTTTGATTCACTTTCGACAGCGTTTTTTAAAGTATCCGGATTCCCGTGTTAGTGTGGACGGAATGCCTAAACGTATCAAAAATACGGATTCAAACGAAACCGTGTTAGTGTGGACGGCCCATCAAAAGCCTACAATAAACACCGACTCCAGACATGCGCAGTACCATAACGCTGCCCCTTAAGGCTTGTTAACCTTGAATAGTGAATATTTTTACTCGCGGGTTTTTACTGAACATGAAACAAACAAATTTCTTTGTAAGTCAAAAGAAAGTGGTTCCAAGTTAATTGGACACCCAAGGCATAACGCAAAAACAAAAAAGTTGTACAATTAAAACAAGATCCAGATGGATAAATTTGAAAAAAAATCTATTGAAAAGCAATAAGATTTGATGTTATCATGATCACGCTTCCCAAATTTGAATAAACAATGATTTGAAAGTTTGCGAAAGCAGCAAATAAATCGAAAAGTAACGGGGGAGATCAGAAAACATTTGACGGCGAATTATTCCTAATGACACAATGAATAATTTAGAAAAGTACCGAATAATTAATTATTCACGAAATTCTTAAGATCAATATACGTCTATCACGAACAAAACTTAAAGTTTGTTCGACACAAATAACAAAAGACAATAAACTGTTTTAGAAAACGAATAATCATTCTCAGTCCATCATTCAAACAGAGACGAATTAATAATTAACAAAAGTTTTTAAATAAATAAGAAGTATATCAAAATCATATTATCTTCCCTTCATAACAGAAGGGACTAGAAACTTGCAATTTTACTTTTCTTTCGGTAACTTTTTAAACAATAAACCTTTTTTAAACAAATAATCTTACTCAGCGAATCAAAGCAGATACTAATTAATAAGTAACGAAAGCTTTCAAACCCAAAATGGAGTTCCTCACAAATGAAACCAGAGACCAGAGGCGGATTTCAAAATAGGGGGTGGATTATGGCCGGATAGATGGCTTATATCTGATCCAGTGGCTCTTGGTAGGTTAAATAAATCTAACTACTTCACGCTGAATTGGATTTGTCGCGTCAACAAAGTCAAGCAGTCAAAGGCACATGGACAGTACATCCCTTCCCTCACACATTTATTTTCTTCAAACAAAGTGACTTTTAAGTTGTTTTTTATTAACTCAAAAAGGGGGGGTGGATATCCACCCAAACTACCCCCCCTGTATCCGCACACCTCGAGACGAATAAATAATTAACGAAAGCTTTTAAACCCAAATAAGAAGTTCCTAAAAAAATATTATATCATTTTTATCTTGGCTTCTGCCCTTCATAAAAAAAGGGACAACTTCTAGAGGGAAGCAAAAAAAATTCCGAATTTGACTTTTCTTTCGGTAACTTCATTAAACGATAAACAAATCTTAAAGTTTGTTTAACAGAAATAACAAGATAATAAACTTGTTAGAAAACAAATACTTCTACTTAGCGAATCAAAGCAGCGACGAATTAATAATTTACGAAAGCTTTTAAATCAAAATAAGAAGTTCCTCAAAAACATATCATTTTAAAGATTGGTCGGCATGTCATTCCTACAAATTCTCCGTTTCACTTTTTATATTTCCTTAATCTTGGCTTTCCTTCCCTTCTTAATAGAAGGGACTTCTAAAGGGAAGCAAAGAAACTCGGAATTTGACTTTTCTTTCGGTAACTTCATTAAGAACAGCTCTTCGTATCTGGAAGGGCCGATCATCTCTCGTAGTTTCGAAGGCGATGCTCTTTCTTGCTGGATGAGGTGTCTTGACGTCTTGGAGTATTTGTCTGTCAACGTGGCGGCCATTGCTGACTCGAGCTTGAAGTTTTGGTGCGAGTTACTGTCTGTCGATAAGTACAGCTGCCCAGACGAGAAGTACCAGCCCAACTCCACCTCAGACCATTACGGAATAAAGGTACGAAATTATTTCAAGGTATCCAGTGTATTTTTAAAAATGATCTGTTACAGAGCAAGTAAATAAGTCAATAAAAGTCTATATTTCGTATTTTCAGTTTTGCGTTTTGTTATGTTACGTTTTCGATCAACAAAAGCCAGGATCGTGCACGCTACTTTTAACTATTTTTGTGCAGGAAAACAATTACTGTATTGTACTATTTTATTTAAGGCCGAGGTCAGTATTTTCAAGACCGAGGTCACGGTATTTCACGATAGGGACCGACCCTTAGCTCCATTTTGTATTCCACACAACGCTTTTAATCCTCCAGAAATACAGAACCACCAAAGAAGACATCCTCTAAGTTTTGACCAACAATTTTGTAAAATAATTCAGTTCAAATTTATACGTCGTTCTCAACTCGAAATGATCGTAGAAATGTCTTCTTTCGCTTTGTCGCGGGGTCCGGATCGTAAGATACCGGACCTCACGAGAGCCAATCAGAGCGCTGGATTTGATGGATACAAGACCACGAAGAAAATCTATTTTTTAATTTAAAAATTATTTTTAAAAAGTTTTAATGGAGTAAAAATGCTTACGCATTACACAGTTTAGTATGTCTGAGTAATATTGACACACTGAAGTTCAATTTACACTGAACTGAAATTTAATACTTGGATTTATAAATTATTTAAGATGTGGCATTTGTTTGCTCAGTTATGAGTTTATTTTGCTTACACAATTACCACACCACACTGATATACAATGATTAAACAACGATTTTCACATGCATGATCGATACCTATAAAACCACATAGTTTACGAAGAGTGCTAAAAAGTACGGGAAACTTATGAAAAATGCGCTTTATCGATATAGCTTAGTCGTCTAGAGAAATCACCAGTTAGCGCAACTCTGTTTTTGTGTGTTGTTTTGTTATCTGTTAAATAATTTAGCTTCCTTGAGAAATACAGCAAAAAGCAGAAAATGACAGTTCTATGGCACGATTTAATTTACTACATCAGTGATCAGTAAATAATCGTGATTGAATAACATGACTTGAGATTAGTTATACATTCCTATTTAGGAATTTACCTCGTCGTTTAAGGAGTCTCCGTACAATTTACTAGTTTACTACTCATTGGGGAAGATTTACAGTTTTCATAAGAGCAAAGCTGGCTATTGAAAAATAAAATATCATACGAATCTGCAGAACATTTTATAGTGGAGCAAACATACCAAAAATATGTGCCGTAATGCACTAACTTGATTATGATTCCAAACTAAAAGCCAATGTAATTGAAAGAATCAAAGCCAACTAGAAAGAAGCAATTTCAATTTGCAGTCACAAATTACAACACACTGTTCTTTAAGAACAGATGACATCACAGCGTGCTATCAACAACAAAATATACAAATTCGTGGGAAAGATTTCCGTGGAAATAGAAAGCGAGATAAGATTATGACCGCACATAGAATGGGAAGAATGGGAAGGAAACTCCTTCCTCCCCATCCTTTGTTCCCATTCCCCGCGCGCGGTCATACTATTGCTACAAAACTATTGCTCTCCGCTGGAACAGAAAGGCAACGGGACGGGTCTCGGTTACGTGACTGTTGTTCAGGATACGCTGTAACGTTATTCGTTAATTTTTCCTCATCCTCGGGGACCCATGGCGACTTGGAGACCAGCGAGACGTCTTTTTCGTCTACGCGCATACTCTCGATTCGGTTCTCTGCATCGCCCTGGGTCCCCGAGGATGACTTTTTATGTCATTACAGAAATTTGTCAGGGAATATCTATTCTAAGTTCTGAGTCGATTGATAAAGGATAGAGGCTCAAACAAAGTTAGGTCCATTTTTTGTTTTGTTTTTACAACGGAAAAGTGATTTCAGTCAAGACTTTAGACGAAAAATGACATCAAAATGCTGTAACCACCAGCGACCTGGAAAAAACGACGACGGCAAAATGGACGACGACAGCAGAAAGCACCGGAATTTCATTCAATATTCTGTAGAAGCACGTGAAAATGCGTTCTGTCTGAAACATTTCAGACGTTTTCAACCCAACCACAACCGAGCCGCATACTTTTTTTTTTCCAATCTCGTTGTAAAAGCCGTCGTTGTATAATGATATTCCTGACAGGCTCTTTACACAATTGTATATTTTGCAGAGCGCATGTGAGCACAAGCCGTGTAAGAATGGAACATGTCACACCAGCAAACACGACGATACCTACACGTGTGTCTGCGATGATGGATTTATCGGAGAGAATTGCGACATCATAAGTATGACATAAACATAATAAATTATTTTCTAAATTGAAGGCCGACGAGTCAATTTGTATATTTCAATAGTACTAACATTCTAATGGAAATGTAATAACAGAGGCATTTAACTCGTGATGCATTGAATTTTACTGATGAGGCTCAATGTAATCTTAACAGAGGAAGCTCGAGCACTTGGGATGGAAGATGGCAGAATCAAAGACGACCAAATCACCCAGAGCTCTTATTACGACTATATGTCTATGGGAAAGCACGCACGCTTGAACCTATTCGTGGGTTTAGGAGCCTGGATAGCACAAGGATTTGCATCTGGGGAACGGATACAGATTGACCTGAAGCGACTTGTGATAGTCACCAAAGTTGCAACACAGGGAAGATATGGACTCGAGAGATGGATAACAAGCTTTACCATCAGCTACAGCCTGGACGGAACTAACTGGAAAGTGTACCAGGAGGGAGGTGTTGACAAGGTATGTAATGGTCAGACCATAAGTCTGTATGGTACTGCCTGGTCAGTGTACCAGGAGGGAGGTGTTAACAAGGTATGTAATGGCCAGACCATCAGTCTGTATGGTACTACCTGGTCAGTGTACCAAGAGGGAAGAGTTGACAAGGTATGTAATGGTCAGACCATCAGTCTTTATGGTACTGCCTGGACAGTGTACCAGGAGGGAGGTGTTGACAAGGTATGTAATGGTCAGACCATCAGTCTGTATGGTACTACCTGGTCAGTGTACCAAGAGGGAAGAGTTGACAAGGTATGTAATGGTCAGACCATCAGTCTGTATGGTACTGCCTGGACAGTGTACCAGGAGGGAGGTGTTGACAAGGTATGTAATGGTTGGACCATCAGTCTGTATGGTACTGCCTGGACAGTGTACCAAGAGGGAGGTGTTGACAAGGTATGTAATGGTTGGACCATCAGTCTGTATGGTACTGCCTGGTCAGTGTACCAGGAGGGAGGTGTTGATAAGGTATGTAATGGTTGGACCATCAGTCTGTATGGTACTGCCTGGACAGTGTACCAGGAGGGAGGTGTTGACAAGGTATGTAATGGCCAGACCATCAGTCTGTATGGTACTGCCTGGTCAGTGTACTAGGAGGGAGGTGTTGACAAAGTATGTAATGGTTGGACCATCAGTCTGTATGGTACTGCCTGGACAGTGTACCGGGAGGGAGGTGTTAACAAGGTATGTAATGGTCGGACCATCAGTCTGTATGGTACTGCCTGGACAGTGTTCCATGAGGGAGGTGTTAACAAGGTATGTAATGGTCGGACCATCAGTCTGTATGGTACTGTCTGGTCAGTGTACCAGGAGGGAGGTGTTGACAAGGTATGTAATGGTTGGACCATCAGTCTGTATGGTACTGCCTGGACAGTGTACCAGGAGGGAGATGTGACATTGTATTTGTCAGACCATTAGTCAACATGCTTACAACTTTGAATGTGTTACAGGATGGAGGTTGGTAGTCGGACCATCAGATATAGAACCAGGACCTGGATGGACTTGAAGCACTTGATGAGTGACATGTACTGGAATGTTTTTCACCAGGTATTCCAAGTTGTAGGTGTAACCAATCGTCACCAGGTGGTAGATACTGTCCTCCCTTAACCAATCAAGACAAAACTCCTGAGGATTACTACCGTCACGTGCAAAGGATACTGTGCACTGAGAATGGTATGGTTATGACGCGGACTAATTGTGTTCCGTCCATTCATCTACAAGGTGGGGTGTAGGGTATGGCAGGATTATCATGATTGGGATATTATAAGTGTGTTCTTTCTTATGCCAGGAGGAGCCGATTAATGGCATATTAAGCTATCAAATGATTAAACAACCAGTTCACTAATTCAAGAAGAAATTTAACGGATAAAATTGCATCAATTATTATCGTATTAAAAACAGTTTGTTTTCTAATTATATGAATTTAAATATATTATTTTTATAGACACTGTTGAAGGACAAGAATTACAGAAAATAAAGAGATGCACAGTTCATGGGATAGGGATTATGTTTTAGAGACAATTCACAGTACACACTAGGAATAGGGGCTGAGAAAGAGGATGCACAGTTAGCTAGAAACAGATCATGTTGTAGAAAATAATTAAAAGTTCTTTCAAAAGTGCTCATGTTATAAAAGAGAATTCACATTTCGCTGAAAACAGATCATGTTGTATAAAGAGAATTAAAAGTTCGCTTAAAAGCGCTTGTGTTATAAAAGAGAATTCACATATTGCAAAAGCTCTAAACTCAACACTAAAATGAATTGTGAAACGTTTAACTTCTTCATTTTCGTCCTTATCGGACCTTGGTAATAATTCCGCATCTAAATAAGTAGATGGGTGCATGTTGTAAAAATCGAGGTCATGTTTAAGATTGTAATAATAAACATTACCAACTGATGTCGAAATGCTGTTACGTCATGTTTTATCGCGCGGGTCGATCACACTAGCACGGATATTCAAAAGTATCCGGATTCGTTTCGCCGAAAGCGGATCACTTGATTTGCGTCCACACTATCGTTTTCGCAGGGTTTTCGCTTGGATCCAGTCGTCCACACTAACACGGTACGGCGTGACGTAATTTTTTATGCGCATGCTCATAGAAGCAGACGAGCCTGCGAGATGACGTCATCGTTTTCAGTTTGACACGGATTTATTTTGATTCACTTTCGGCAGCGTTTTTTAAAGTATCCGGATTCGCTGGATCCTACCCCCGTGTTAGTGTGGACGGAAGGCCTAAACGTATCAAAAATACGGATTCAAACGAATCCGTGTTAGTGTGGACGGCCCCTCAAAAGCCTACAATAAACACCGACTCCAGACATGCGCAGTACCATAACGCTGCCCCTTGAAGGCTTGTTGACCTTGAAAAGTGAAGGTTTTTACTCGCGGGTTTTTACTGAACATGAAACAAACAAATTTCTTTGTAAGTCAAAAGAAAGTGGTTCCAAGTTAATTGGACACCAACGGCATAACGCAAAAACGAAAAAGTTGTACAATTAAAACAAGATCCAGATGGATAAAATTGAAAAAAAATCTATTGAAAAGCAATAAGATTTGATGTTATCATGAGAGATCAGAAAACATTTGACAGCGAATTGTTTCTAATGACACAGTGAATTATTCAGAAAAGTACCGAAGAATTAATTATTCACGAAATGCTTAAGATCGATATAAGAAGTCTATCACGAACAAAATTAAAGTTTGTTCGACAAAAAAAATATAAAATAAATAAACTTTTTTGAAAACAAATATTGGGCTAACTATGTTTTTTGCAGCCCTTGTTTCCACTTGAGACCTTTGATAACTATGACGACGTAGACGCACGTGTGAGGGACGTAACATAGCAGTATAATGGTCATAAGGTATTTGAGGGCTTTGAGAGACTTGCGATACTTTTAAGTAAAAAAAAAAGAATGCGTATCTGATCAGCCCGCGCACTTCCACTGCTACGTAAGTTACGCTCTGGTTTCTCTTGTGCTTTTCCACGTGTCTCTGCTGAGTTCTTTAAACTTCTCAGTTGAAACGCATTTAAATAATTACATTCTTTTACCTGTTGCGGATTTCCCTGACTATATTTTTTCTCGCTTGAAATCTCGCCTGAGTTCTCAATCATCCTTTTGTTGTTTCCTTCCTGGTCTTCTCTAGGCAGTGTATTATTCGAGACATCAACGAAATTCATCCCACTTGTGTAGACGTTGCTCACATTTTCACGTAAGTTCCAAGCTTTATTTCGAGTAGTCATTTTTCGATAGTGCGTCCTCAGTGCAATGTAAGCCTTGGAATAAGCCAAGATCAAAGTCGCAAGGCACATCAACATAAGCGCAGTAATCACCACGAAAAACACCCTTGCTTCTACCTACAGCTGTAGGAACCCAGTGAACACAGCGAAAACCCACAGGATCACCACCAGTCTGACAACGCGGCATTGCGTGACAATCAAACGGTAACGCAGTCCTAAGTGTAACGCAAGGCATCGGTCAAGACTCATAACTGTAAGAGTATAGAACGATGTGCCGGCCAGGAAGTAGCTTGAGACAAGCGCAACAATTTGCACCCCTGCGTTGCAGAATTCCTCGAATTTGCCACTGATTTCTGAGAATTTGTACGCCACGTAAAAAGGCTGCGTCACGAGACCGATGAGGAGATCCGAGAAAGACAGGCTGCAAATAAGAATGTTTGATGCAGAGTGAAGAGATGGCGTCTGGTATATTGCAAGAATGACCAAAATGTTCAGGAGGATCGTAGGAGGGGAGAAAAGGCAGTTGAGGACAATGTTGACGACATAGCTGGTGTAGGCTAGTTCTACGGACGCGCGATCCAGTACGATGAACCAGCAAGTCTGTTCAACTGTTTCGTTAGTCTGCATTGTCTGTTAAGTTTTATGCGAGTCTCCATGTACTACTACTGTTTGCCCTTAGCACGCCCATTAGGTTTAAAGACCCTCTCACCGCTTGTGATAGTTCAGTTCAGGAGCAAGCTATCGTGCCATTTTATAGCGGAGCCAAGCGCGGCCGCAGGCCGCGCGCGTAGCCCCATAGGCATAGAATATGGTATAGGTATGCGACTTGGTTTTGTGGTCATCGCGCGGGTACCCTGTGGTGTCACTCGCCAGCCAGTCAGCCGCGCGACTCCCAGGCCCCACTCGGCCCCGAAATGGCGACTAAATACAAGCACGGAGCAAGGGAAAAAATTCTTGTCGATTATGCGATGATTATTTATTTTGCCTCAAATTTTGTGACTTAAGGATAAAGTCAACTAGAGGAGATCTACTAACATTCATTCACGCCAAGATTTATCTGGTTTTAGCAAGTAAATTTAAGCAAGTAACAGTTCACATTAAAAAGCGAACAGAACCACAAGAAAGCGACCAAAAAAACAATGCAAGGTGAGTTTCGGACGGCGATTTGTATTGTCTATTGAGGATATGACAGTTATTAGGCTTTTTGTTGTCCTTTTTGTATACTTTGAGAATGCGAGTACTTAACTTAGTAATCAAATTATTTGAGCATAACAGGTTTTGTTTTGACATTCTTCGTTTTATCTATATTCTTGATTGTGTTGAATAAAATACAATACAACAAAAACTGGAATTCGTCTTTAATAAGACTTCTTCAGGGCAGATTGATTGTGTTGGGATATTTCATAAAGGCTAACCAATATCGTGTTGCATTTGTCAAATACTGCTAAAAAAGACCCTTCTTGTCTTTATATCCTGTGCTCTTAGTCCTAAGAAGATACATATCCTTAGAAGATACAGCAGCTTTTTCAACTTACAAGAGAAATTTTCCTTACCAAGGATAAAAAAACCCTATTTTCAATATGTGTTGTTGTTATTGTCTGCATCTTGCATCTCATGTGTTTATTTTTTTTTTCAAATAGTTGTGGAAAATTAGTTAGATTATAAATGGCTTGATAAAAAGATTGTTTTGAAAAAAATAATAAATAATTGTTTTCACTCTTTTATGAACCAGGAACTACCTGAGGGCCAAGATGAATGCTAAAGACTGGAAGACATGAGAATTAAAAATCATGTCTTGAAGAGAACAGTAGGATGTTCTTATTAACTAGTCATTTGATACCCCCACACCCATGGTCCCAGGGAAGGGTGGGGGATTAAACTTTAATAAAAGCCTGTTTCCAAGTTAAGAGTCAAAAACAGTCAATACCACCACACCTCTTGACATATTCTGGTTAAAAAGTTGTCTAAAACCCCACATTAACCCCTGACTTCTGCGGGACTATAAGGGAGGGGGCGCAAATGACTAGTTCATTACTATGTGATTCAGCAGTACACAGTCATAGGTTTTTTTTAGAACAAGATACTTATATAATATAAAACTAAAAACAAACTTTTGCTTTTTAAATAATAAATCTGTAAAGAAAACAGTTTTCTATCAACCTAAAGATAATGGGAAAGGGGATATTTTAGAAAAGTACTGAATATAATTATCACATTATTGTTATTATATTTTCTTTTCAAACATTTAAGGAAGAGTCATATTTCTTCCTTTTTCTTCTCCCTGTTGACTATTTTTATGCAATTGATGCTCTTTGCTATTTCCCCTCTACACCAAAAATAAATTAATGAACAGATTTGATTTTTAAATTAGAAATTTTCATTTATTACTTTCACTTATATTTTCTTTTTAGGATTTTCTTTCCAAGTCCCTTGCCCATTACATTTATTTTAGATGTTTAGATTTATTTCATTGGAATAGCTAGATCCAGGGTTTCTCAAAACACCAAAATATAATGCATTACTGGATGTATATTTGTAGATATTAATTCCCATGGGGATGGAAAATCACCACTTAAAATGGTACATTGAAACTTCAGCATTGCATCTTATCTAAAATTGTGTCTGACACTATATTCCATCTTTGAAATCCTGTTTCATCCATTGTTCTTCGCAAGAACAAAGCTTGTCAGAATGTAGCTTTACAAATGTACATTAATGGAACTTTTATTAAGGGGAAGGGTTTTTTAGGGCAAGATACTTAAACTTTATAACACTAGCAACAACCTTGTTCTTTTTCAATAATAGAATTCTGTTCACATAGCTTGGATAGCATAGACATGGCCTCTTTAGAGGCCTGTGGTGGTGAAAGGGTTAAGATAATGGGAAAGGGGAAATGTCAAGAAATGCTCAATCAAATTATTTTCATTACTGTTATATTTTTTTCACCAAACCTTTCAAGTTGAGCCAATTCACTTTATATCTCCTCTCCCGTCGATTATTTTTTAGTCAATTGATATTCTTTGATTCCTCTCTACCCCAAACATAGATCAATGAAAGGGTTTTGGTTTGAAATTAGAAGTTAGCATTTTCAATCTGTTTTTTCTTCATTGCATTCATTTGGGAGTAGGCCATCAACAACAAGGCTACTATATGGTAAAGGGGGGTGCACCAATATGTAATGCATGAAAGGATATATGTTTTTGGATTTTAATTTCCAGACATTTTTCTGAATATTCGGTCCAATGAAGGAGAGAATCGCCACTAAATCAATACATAAAAATCACAGTATGGCATCTAAACAGTCTAAATATATTATTTTGAATCTTTGGAATGCTGTTACATCCATGACATGTTCTGCACAAGGGCAAAGCTTGTGGGAGTATTGTTTTGATTAAAAAAAAGATATTCATAATGGAACTTCTATGATGGGACATAAGAATTTACCATTAGACTCTTGACAACTTTGACAGCCATATCCACACCAGGAATTGTGTTTGTTAACTTTGATGTACTGTATAATTTAAATTATTGAATAAGGCCTGGATCCATTTGGTTGGTACAATAAATAAATCTCAGTAGAGAGCAGGATCCTAGATTCCCCAATAATACCTTTGATCAGTCAACTCAAAAGGTGTTTATGCTGGCTCCGCTTTTAGGCAGTGCCTAAATCTATATATTAGTCTTTGCTTGACTGTCGATGATCGTGTTTCAAGTAATAACTAAAATGGCTCAGAGCACTTCAGGAAATGTTGATATCTGATCTATTACCGTTTTAAAACATTTTTAAAGTCGGTTTTCTTTTTTAGTGCTATCTTATCTCATGAGATTATTTTTCTATGAACCGAGTTTTCTCAAACTTTAGTAAAGTATCATATTCAGTTTCATCATACAGCTTACGCGCTCCCTGATTGGTTGATTGGCGGGCAGTGTATTCCCCCGTAGAGACGAAACTCTCTCAAAACGCCGTGTAATAAACACCTTACTGATCTTTCGGTTATTAAGAGGCATATATTTAATAGGAATCAAGGGATAAAGCTGTGATGGACTAGACATGTATTTAACCCATTTGGAGATGACGGAAAAACCGTATGCTCCGCGAAGAGATACTGAGGGAGAAGCCACGTTTTCGTACAATGGCCGCCTGTATTGCATTCCGGACTGATTTTTCCTTTTCAAAACACTAATACCAAGAGGCTGAAGTGCACGCTTCCAAGACTGGCATTTTCGCTGACTTCGTTTATGAAGCATCGTTTACGAAGGCTGGGACAAAATCTTCAAATTTCAATGACACTTACAAAAAGTCGCTTCAAAATTTAAAATGTCGCATTTGATATTTTGTTAATTATCATTCGCTAAGTACTTGAAGGAATTCTTTGCCTTATTTGATGTGAAATAAGCTTATTTGAAACATTCCCTCGTGTTACGCATTTTTAAATAAATACTCACATAAAAGTTAGTTTTCGGAAGAACTAACAAAACTTATCCTGTAAAGCACCACCATGAATGAAACCCTAAGGACGAACACAAATATTGTGGCCAAACCCCCTTTCACCTACTTTTAAATATGTAGTGGGACTCCGATTATTCGAACTCGAGCTTTGCGCTAAATAGGATTGACTCCAAGTTTTTATTTGATAACTCGGCATACCCTATAATTTGAACTGACTCCAAGTTCCCTAGGAACTACTTTTCAGTCATTTCCATTTGATAACTCGACATCCCCGCTAACTCGAACTGCGAACTCTTAGTTCGCTAGGTACTATTTTTTCAGTCATTTCTATTCGGATAACTCGAACTCCCTGCTCACTCGAACTGTTTCTCGTTTCATTCGAGGGTTCGAGTGTCAGCGCGCTTTACTTCATTGACTATGCAGAATAGCGACATGTTTCTCTATCTTTGCTGTTCTCTGTCTAAATCGATGTCCCCTTATCTCACAGCATCAATTAAACGGGACCAAGGGTAAAATCATGTGACACTTTGCTAAGCTCATGATATAATCTAGGTTGATGAGTTTTTGTGGCGAATGTTTACAAAGTCAAGTGTTTTGTTGAGAAAACACCATTTACAAGTGATAATACCGTTTAGTTTTACAAAGGCACATCAAAGCTGTACAAACATTGGGAACGGATGAAAACCTTTAAGGTACTTGGAATTTTGTTATTCACAGTTTGAAAATATAAACTTTCCCATGAATCAGATGAGAATATGAGTAGCTATATATTTTGAGTTTTAGTTAATGGAACTCTACAGCACCTTTTTTACTTACTAAAATATAAATTTAGCCTGACTCTACTGAATGTGTAAGGAGAATTGATAAGCGGCGAGCATGTTATAAGATATCGTCCCATTTTTCACGTTGATGGTAAATATAAATTTGTTGCATGACTTTTGGCTATAGTTTCCGGTTGTCACGAATTAAGCCCCTGCTTTTTTATCATTTTATAAAATAAGTCTTGCCTATAAACATGCCTAGAAATAAGAAAAAAATACAGTTTGACGTGTAAAACCTTAAAAAGGATTCCACTATTCTGACTAATTCCTTATTTAGACGGAAGCTGAAGGAGCCAGTATCGGGCCACTAGTGACGCGGCAGATTTCGTGTCGCAAACACACTGCAAGGAACGCCTGGCTGATCTGCAAACAACAAAAGGGTACACATTAGTAGAAATCTAAACAAGCAGAGCGCATTGGTTACATTTAAACCGTAGCATGTTTTAACTAATCCACAGGGCAAGTGAGAGAAAGCATCCATTTCCAACGGCTGATTTTGGGGAAGCTGCAGTGACGTTCCCTATTGAATTTTGAAATTTGAATTTTGAATTTTTGAAATAAAGCAAGATGCCTAAATTTCAGAGGTGTGCCTTAAGAGGGCTCTTAAAATGCCTGTTAGTATGAGACTAATGTCAGCTTTGATTAAGTTCAGCTGTGATTTTTCTTTCCCATTTCTTCCCAGAGAACTCGAAACACAGGAAGCCCAAATCCCCTCTTTTGTTCTTTATTTCCCACTGTCAGAGGTTCCTGTGGAAACTAGTGGAGCTTGCTTAGGGTCTCGGTTTAATGTCTGAAAGTCGTTTGCAAAATGGATATATGGACGCGTTACATTCGCACCTGGTGTTTCCAAGAATACACTGTGCAACTGCCTGGATAAGTCTGGCTGCAGTGCAACTTGGGTCGAGTTTCAGAACCTGAAAAGTTTAGAAAAATATTGAGATCGCCTTACATGTTAACCAATTGAACTCAAATTCAACAGACACTGAGCTGCCGGAGCGTGTATCGTAGCAAGAAATCCATTATGCCTACGAAAATAACCTTAGTTGGGTCATTACCTAGAAATTAATTGTGCGATTTTGATTCTTTTGATATCTTGTGATGCTTCACATCGCTCAAAAGCACAAAATATACACTGTAGGCTATACAATATGGTGCATGGGTAAATCGATCATCGCTGCTTATCGAAATAGGTGTGTTGTGCAATTCTCTCCCCAACGCAGCGAATCACCCCTCCCCCATCCTTACAATTGGAATGCTTTATACAAGCTCTGTATTGAGCCTAACAGATAAAATTTCTCAGTGTGGGAAGACCTTTGTTCGAATCACACATTACATACTTTTGCGTCTTCTATCAAAAGGAATTGAGAGTTATCTAGACCCAGACCCAGACAGCAAATAGCACTTACCTCGGTCGACGCCTCGGTACACAGTGCCTCCCATCGCTCACGGTTAGCCTCGTTAGCCTGAGATAAAAGTATAGGACACGAGTGATCTGTGGTACTTGAATGTTTCCAGACCTTTGTAAAATTCGTAAGCTAACTTGACTCCTCTGACTATTGTTAGTAAAGCGATTGAGTTAGTGCTATTTATTTCAAAGTTCAGAGCGGCTGCTTTGGAGGCCGGAGTCAGAGTTGAGACTTTACTTTTTACCTTAAAATAAGGTTAACCCACCTGGATTTGTTGCAGAGCGAGGAGAGCCAGTCGAATAAGGGGGACTAGGCGCCAACTTGTTGATCTGGTCATGTGGCAGAAGATTAAAGATACAGGGAAGGGACACACACTGTTAGTTTCAGGGAGTTATTTTTACTCCACTCAGAGAGTAAAAACTACTCTTTGCGATGGAGTACTTTTAAAGGAGTAATTTGAACTCTTTTATTGGAGTAAAAACTACTCCACTGAGGAGTAATTTTTTTGTTTACTCCCTTAACGGAGTAAGTCTTACTCTGCTGAGAATTAGTATCGAATGTTTATTAGAAAAAGCGTAATTTTCACTCTTGTTGGTCAAATAATGGAGTAAAAAGTACTCTTTTCTGGGAGTAATTTTAGCAGGACTCGAACATGAGTTTTATGTGGTGTACTTTCAAAATTCGCTCAGAATAATTAGTACTGCATTTAAAAGAAAGATAGGTCGGGTGATAACTGTATAAAATTCTTAGATCCGATTTGAACATTATAAAATAATATATATTGTTTCTAATAGAAATGCTACTTGAGATTGTAAAAAAAAAGAAGTCCCGCTTTGCAGATAGAAGACGGCTCAACAGGGCCCGTAAAACCAAAATGTACCGGGCGTCCCTCGCTTTATGGCCGAGAGGGGCTTGGGCCCAAGGCGCAAAATCATAACGGTCGAACGAAACCATTATCATAACCTCCAAACAGATAGCCGTTTATTCCCGTCTTTTCTACGCGTAATCCACCTTTTTTGAGGATTTGATGGCAGAACATGGATTGAAGTTAAAGGTTAGTGTGTAATGGGCTTTATAATGTGATAGGTTCAATACTAAATGTGATTTTTGCGACCAACTTCAGCATCAAATCATCGTTCGTGAGCGGATTTCTCGAACTAGACTGATATGTTTTGTGATTCTTTGTTATCTTCCATTTAGCAATACTACCTTTTTATGTGTTTCTTTTATTATCTTCGCAGGACATTATGATAGAGATAGTAAAATGTGCTCGAGTTGAAAGCCAGAAAAGAAAGAAGTTTGAGGTATAAGGAATGTATCAATGCGTAAATCGCAAGAAACGAATAAAAACTTTGTAAACTTAAGTTATTCACTAATCACTGTACTTACATCTAAAGCGCCTATGCTTTATAAACTGTTACTTGAAGCACAAAATTGAATAACTTAGCTTAGTAAAAACCTAGTAATCAGTCTTGCACCTAAAATTTGTCCAGATATTTATTTTGAATATCTAATGTTACTGTAGTTGGTTTTTGTCCGTATATTCTGATCACAGTAAACCCTGCATATGAAGAACCTAGTTATCTTTTCAAGCTAGCCTACCAGGTTCAAATTTAAATGGTGCATATAGAGGCATTAGGTTTCTAGCTTCTTATCTGAATATACAAAGATGGAGGAGGAGGCAGTTCTTTTGGAAAACCGTAATGACGCCAAAAAGGGTAATGTTCAAAAGCTGTTAAAGTTGTTATAGAGTTTAGTTACCCAATTAGTAGGGGGAAATAACAAAATAGGGAGTAAAAATTGACTCCCATTTTGAGGGTGAATTGTACTCTTTTAATGGAGTAACTCTAAGCAACCTAGTAAATTACTCCACTTAGCTACCCCCTAAAGTGGGTAAAATCTACTCCCTGAGAGAGTAGGAAAAAAAGGAGTAAAAAATAACTCCATTTTGAGGGTAAATTGTACTCCTTTAATGGAGTAATAGCAAGCAACCTAGTAAATCACTCCCTTTAGTTACTCCCCTACAGGGGTAAAATCTACTCCCTTGAGGGAGTAGAAAAAAGGGAGTAAAAAATTACTCCAAAAAGGGAGTCATTTGTACCTCGTTTTTTTACTCCCTTTTTGGAGTTAAAACTACTCTCTGAAACTAACAGTGCAGGAATAGTTATACGGATTAGCCAATCAAAGTGTAGGGATACGAGAACAGTTCAACGGGATAGCCAATCAATGTGCAGGGATACTAAAACAGCCCAACCAGATGGCCAATCAAAGTGCAGTGATACGAGAACAGTCAAAAGAGTTAGCCAATCAAAGTGTAGGGATACGATACAACAGTCCAAGTCAACCAGATGGCCAATCAAAGTGTAGAGAAACCAGAACAGTTCAACGGGATAGCCAATCAATGTGCCAGGGATACTAGAACAGTTCAACGGGATGGCCAATCAAAGTGCATGGATATGAGAACAGTCCAAAGGGTTAGCCAATCAAAGTACAGGGATACGGGGACATTTAAACGGGGTAGCCAATCAAGGAGCAGAAATATGAAAACAGTTCAACCAGAAAGCCAATCACAGTAACCTAATCACAGTAACCTTATGCGGTAGCTATTAAAGATGCAACAAACACAATATACTGGCTAATCTATGCCGGAACAATAACTGTATCTTGTTTTAACAATTAAACCGAACGGGTTAAAAAAGTATATGTCACACCCTCAAAAAGTCAAAGTTAATCTGTGATGGGAAAACGATATTAATATACTGTTCCCTCCGTAAGCTGGACACGGGGTTTACCTTTTGCCAGATCCTGCCTGGAGACATTGGCGATAGCACAGCTCAGCCGCCATGGGTGCGCCCAGTTTGCTCTGAACTTGTGCGACGAGCTGGGAAAACGAAATAATTATGAGCCCTCTTTGACCACATATCCGCACAAAAATTTGTTATGGATGGACAATCAGATCTTTGAATTTTGGCAGGCTCAGGCTAAGTTTAAACGTCGTTTTTTTCCATTCGCCGTGTTCAATTCAAACGCATGCAAACGAATCGAGTCGATTGTTTGATCTTAATTTGCATGCATTTGCAATGAATACGGCTCATCTACAATACGACGTTTGACCTTAGCCTTAGAAAATGTTTATACAATATTTATATTTTTTTAGTATTGTTGCTAATGCTTTGGTAAGTCTGACGGGTATTTTCCCCTCCCCCTTAAATATCTATTGTTTAATACGAGCGTGAGTGTGAGCAGCCTCGAAAATTGTATCGAGGGCCAGCATCCGTTTCTTATTAAGGAAAAACAATATATTAGATGTATCATTAAATTTAAATAAGCGCCCCTAATACGGTACACAGTTTTTTATCACAATCAATTGTCGGTTTTTACTAATCAAAGAGCCCTAGATATTCAGACATTTTAATCAATTTAGAAATTATTAAATTACATTGGATGAAATCTTGTGATGACCATCCAAAACAGTTTTATAATTCATTTACTAAATTCAATAGAAAATAGTCCAATAGCTTCTCCAAATTAGCCGATTGAAATGGATATTTTGCTAGGATAAACTGATTGAGGCTGACAAAGACAGCGTTTATGGCTTTCCTACCTCCCACGCATGCGCAGAGTGGTGTGGACTCGACAGCACGGAGGCCTGGAGCGAGTTTAGCCCAGTTTCCAGCGAGTCCCCCATCTGCAGTAAAACTCGATCCTTGAGGAAGTGAACATCGGTTGATAGCTGAGGAACATCGCTATATGCAGCAAGGACCTGAGGTTTAAATGGGAAAGTGTCTGTTGTTTCAACTAATTCTTCAGTCTAAGCTGCAATTTGAGCACGAAAGAGAGGCTTTGGAAGGTGTGAGTTTGTTGCCATCTATTGCAACTTTTGAACTTTTCGTTTTACGATAGCAAAATATTCTAGGATCGAGGGCATGGAATTCAGCTATTTAATACAAAATAGCAGTCAAACGGCTGTAAACAGACCAGGACCTGGCAAAGATTCGCTTTCGCACAGGAAATCGAATCTGGAAAACGTCCAATTATACCTTGACAATTCTACAAGAATTAAGACACAACAAAATGGAATAGTACAAGACACAACGAAATACAATAGTACAATTGAAGATATATATATATATATATATATATTGTTATAATTGACAGTACATACACATACTTGTCATATGTAACAGAACAATATTACAATAACAGAACAATATTACAAAGAAAGAACAGAAGACTCCTGTTAATTCCTACCTTCAGTCGGAATTATTGGTAGATCACAAACGCATTACTACTGAGCAAGTTGAGAGGCAAAGAAGTGACTGCAAAAGTAAAACTATAAAAAGCGCCACCTACTTGTTCACAGTGCTGCAAAGCTTCCTGCGTGAGCCCGCAGTTCAGCAAGCAGTAGCCCGTGTGAAGCACGGTCCACTTGTAGACAGCGTCAGCAAGCGACGCGTGTGACCCTGAGGGCCTGGTACCGAGGCTCTGTAGGAGATCATCTTTTTCTTGAGAAGCTAAATGAAGAGAGGGAATAAGGTCAAAGTGGTTCTCCACATTCTTCCGTTTCTCGATCCATCCCTCTTTCCATTGGTTTATTCCATCATCTGTATGTCTATGTGTCTGTTTGTCCGTTTATCTGTTCACTCGTGTGTCTGCCAATCCGTCTGGCCGTTCGAATGGTCTTCCTATATATATATATATATATATGGGGAGCTTCGATGGCGCAGAAACCTGTGAACTTGTAGGCAACTTCCTTCTCTCCCAACTTCAGGACCTCAATATGAACGTAGGACTCTACCGCGACGACGGACTAGCCATCACCAACGCCACACCCAGAGCCACCGAAAACCTAAAAAAGGAACTATGCCGCATCTTCAACAACAACGGACTCCGAATCACCATTGAGGCAAACAAACAAGTTGTCAATTTCCTAGACGTCACCCTTGACCTAAAACGTAATGCACACCAGCCTTATACAAAGCCGAACTCCTCGCTACAATATGTCCACCGTGAGAGCAACCACCCGCCCTCCATCACCAAGAACATCCCTGCTGGTATCAACAGACGCCTATCTGCCCTATCTTCAGACCAAGCCTCCTTTGACCAGACCGCGCCACCTTACCAGAAAGCACTCGACGATAGCGGATACAACTACACGCTACGCTACGAACCCAACACCGTAACCAACCATAAAACCCGCAAACGCAACAACATCCTATGGTACAACCCGCCCTTCAGCAAGAACACCAGCATCAACATCGGCCACAGATTCCTCACCCTGATAGACAAGCACTTCCCGAAAGACAACCACCTCCGTAAAATCTTCAACAGAAACACCATCAAAATCAGTTACAGCTGCATGAACAACACCAAACAGATCATCGACAACCACAACAAGCACATCATCACCGCATCGTCGGCTACCGAGATCACCAGCTCCGCCCCTACCACTACCAACAACAAGACATGCAACTGCCGACAGAAAGACACCTGCCCTCTAGACGGAAACTGCCTACAGACATCCGTTATCTACCAAGCTACCGTAACTCGAAAAGACAACAACACCTCGGAAACATACGTCGGGCTCACTGAAAACAGCTTTAAGACCAGGTACAGAAACCACACCGCATCATTCCGACACGCCAAACACAGAAACTCCACCGAACTCAGCAAACACGTCTGGACTCTCAAGGACAACATGATTGAGTACTTTATTTCATGGCGCATTCTTTCTTCCCACTCCGCCTACAACAGTACCACTAAGCGTTGCAACCTCTGCCTCAAGGAAAAGCTGACGATCATCTGCCAACCCAAACTATCAACTCTAAATAAACGCAATGAACTCGTGTCCTCGTGCCGCCACAGAAACAAAGCCCTGCTACGAAACAATTAGAACTGTTAATCCCGTCACCGTTAAATTTTCGCGCTATCAATTTTTCACACGTTCCGCACTGTTAGTTTTCGCCCCGCATATTTAATGTAACTCGCTATTGTTCCTCTTACCGCCTTAGCTAAAACTATCAGTCTATTATTATGTAAATTTCAATGTTAATAGTATATATACGATGGTAGGAATATTCTCATTAAATCCCCTGATGAGTGGGCAACCACGAAACAGACCTGTAGGGAAACCTATGTAGTTTGTATTTTTCTCAAACTAACACTATATATATATAGTGTAATAAATCTGTCTAATATACGCCTATTTTAAATAAGGTTGCACTCAAGAGTTCCATGAATCGTAACCCGCAGTGCTTCGTGGGTATCAAATAAATGAGTAAATAAGCGTAAATAAAAATATTCCCAGGCTTCAAAACCATAAAATTCTTGTTCATGCTCCTGTGAATATTTGCATGGCTTTCAGATAATAGGATTCAGCCATTTATTTACACCCATGAAGCGCTTCGGGTTACGATACAATTTCCGAATGCAAAGTTATTTGGAATAGTTATTTGTAAATATAAACATTGCATGAATGTGACGTGGTCTGCGTCTAAAGAAAAAGAGTCGCTCAGACGTAGCGAATGTCGGCGAAATCACTCACACAGTTTTTAGGGAAAAGTTCAACATAATACTCCAACCTTTTGAATTCCCTGTCCCTACGTCTGCCGGTTAATCTGCTTCTAAAGAAGGTCGAACGACAAACCCGCGGGTCTATGGTACCTTTAGAACTGACATATCTTGATAGCTTCAGAGCAAGGCGGTGTAAACCTTTCTCTCTAGTCACGCTCTCCACTGCAATACCATTGGCAGTTACAGCAGACACAAAAACAGCCCAGTTGGTCAAGTGTCCAGGGTACATGCGCAGAGCCTTCTGGGAAGCACGCAGAGCGTACGTTGAACGCGACGTTAGATTTGAAGCGTCGAGTGGCGGGTCGCTTGTGGTGGGTAATGTGCCTGAACCCAAGATACTCGCAGGATATAAAGTGCGGTTTGTCTGTGGAAAAAGGTTGGAACTTCATGTAGCCATCAATATAGTGTGTCCTAGACACTGACAATTACCCTAACCATATTGATGGGCTACATGAAGTTTGATGAAACAAAGATTTGTGAAACATCTATGAAATTTGTCAAAGTGACAGAGTATCTCGCTCTGAGCAGATGATCAAAGATGCTGCATTATTGTCTTTTATATTGTAATGTAACTGGTGTAATGATGTAAAGCTCTGTTGGCCTCGAATAGCCTTAGCTACCTGCAAGCAAATCCAGATAAATTTGTATTGTTATTAGTTTAATAAACCTTGAAACCTTCCACTAAAAAGGTGCAATGAGCGAGGGTAGCTACAGCATGTGTTGGAAAGCTAGACAAGCTTAGCCTCTGGCACCCAGAGTGAAATCATACTAACTTCTGCCTTTTTAATGTTCCCTATAACTATGCTAGGATAAAGTGGCGGCTACTGCCTTTTTAATGCTTCCTATAACTATGCCAGGATGAATAGGCGGCTACTGCCTTTTTAATGTTCCCCATAACTTTGCCAGGATGAATAGGCGGCTTCTGCCTTTTTAATGTTCCCCATAACTATGCCAGGATGAATAGGCGGCTACTGCCTTTTTAATGTTCCCCATAACTTTGCCAGGATGAATAGGCGGCTTCTGCCTTTTTAATGTTCCCCGTGACTATGCCAGGATGAATAGGCGGCTTCTGCCTTTTTAATGTTCCCCCTAACTATGCTAGGATGAAGAAGTTGCGGCTACTGCCTTTTTAATGTTCCCCATAACTATGCTAGGATGAAATGGTGGCTTCTGCTTTTATAATGTTCCCCCTAACTATGCTAGGATGAAGTTGCGGCTACTGCCTTTTTAATGTTCCCCATAACTATGCCAGGATGAAGTGGCGGCTGACAGGGCCAACCTCAATACTTTCATTAGGCTCGAAAACACTGTCGACAATTCTTACCCCAGCAGTGCCAGGATCGAGCTTTACTGTTCCCTCTGCACAGCGTGAAGCCGCCTACAAGAAACGGGAAAAACACAAAAAAGTCAAGAAATGCCAGTCAAGTCTTCTGTATAAGTCAAGTGATAACTTGGGCCAGACCAACGCTGCTTAACAGCCACTCATAGTGTCACGCACGCCTCCCCAACAAGCTAGTGGGAAGGCGTGCGTGCCATTAAAAGCGGCTGGTGAGTAGACTAGGACTGATTCTAACCGGATAAAGCTTTACGCGGCAGTTCAGTAGATCAACGACGAGCTGCATTGATTTTGACCTTTTTGTTTAGGTTATTCATGAACAAAAAGAGAAAAAAGTGCGATGGTTCTGACTGGAAATGGCTAGCCATGTCCTAATAGCATGACAAGTCTTGCTTAGAATTGGGAATTGAAACGAATGTTAGCAGGGCGGTAAGAAATCGTAAAAAAGCCCAAAATGGGCCAGAAATCTCAAAGCATGGGCATAAATCCCGTGAGACTTACCTGCAGATTGTCAGGACAGACTTGTACAATAAAGGCCGCCAGCTGATCCCATAATTCCGCACGGTCCGGGTGCCTAAACACATGACACGAAAACGTACTGTAAAAAGGTCGAATAACCTTTAAGGTCCAACTGTTGCAAATTGTACGAAGAATGGATGGCGCTATCTTGACGATAGAAAAACGTATTGGTAACTTGAATAATTCCAGCCCTATAGCTTCATGCTGCCGCGGGCTTTAACAAGTATCACTTTACATTTGCTAGTGTCACGTGGTCTTACCGATGGACTGCCTTGACAATATGACGAAGACCGAGGCGAGGGTCACCCTGTGGAAAAAGCGGCAGGGGGTTAATATCAAATGGTTATCAGACACCTTTTACCTTAGCTTTTTTACACTACCTTCTGCCTTTTATGAAATGATAGGTTGTCGGAGATCTTCTAAAGTAAAAGTTTGTGTCCAGTTTGTGCATTTACCACATTGTGGACACTGATGTGGCTTTTCTCCTGTGTGTGTAAGAGAATGCGTTCGAGGGTTCCAACCAGTCCAAAGCATTTACCACACTGAATGAAACGATAGGTTGTCGGAGATCTTCTAAAGTAAAAGTTTTTTTAGATGTGTCTTTTCTCCTGTATGTGTTACAGCATGTCTTTTGTTTGTGCAAATCATTTACCACACTGAGCTTTCTTCGAACGTTTCTAAAAAAAGTGTTTAAAAAGGGGTATTCAAGGTTAAATTTTTGAGCAAGCAGGGTAGGTGGTCACGCGAGAGGATACAACAACCGCAAGAAATCTTAACACTTAATCCTTAGATACACACCTGAAGAGTGTAGAATCTTGAGAAAAGATAGCAGATCTCGTAATGCAGGTCTTTATTACCTAGAGATAAAAGAAATTCGAAATAGTAAGGCGATAACAACACAAGTAATATACTCACTACACTATACATTGTGTTTGGGTTAAAAATTGCTAAAAGAACCCGCGGCGTACTTTTGTTCCGAAGAAAAGAGGCTGTATACACTATACATTGTGCTTTGGATTAAGTTATAGAAATACATTTGACGTTTACAGCAAAATTTTAGTTTAAATTTTCATTTTAATTCCTGAAAAAGTTCTACGTGGTTATCTTTCGTCCCGAAGAAAGGAGGCTTATGTAGAGAGAGGCGTATTCCCGGTATATGGCTTCTGTGCCGTTTGTTTATATTTACACGGAAAAAGAAAGTTACTCGCTGATATAAACATTAAATACACGTTGATAGACCTGGTATTGTGTCACGCTAGGTGCGTTATAATCTTGAGGGTGGGTGGGGGAGGGGGGGGGGCTTTAAGGAAGGAGGGGGGCTTATGTGACTTGAGTTTTTCAAATACGTGTTCCAAATGTTGATTTTAAACAACCAACTCCATAGTGTTTCTACTTTGTCAAAATATTGTGATACCTTCTCCTCCAAGCTTCATCAGTTCCCCGAGTGCAGCCCCTGCTAGCGCCGAGTCTCCCGTCACCAGACCGAGGGCACACAGCGCCATTAGGCCGCGTTCACATGGCTGGGAGAGTTGAGAGCTGGAAGATTGATCAGAAGTAGCATGGGTTAACCACGGGAACTTGGATACTAAATCAGCTTTTGTCACGTACACTACACAGTAACGTTTAGAGGGTAAAAAAAAACACAAGGATCACAAGAGTTTCCAGACTCAAGAGAAATAGGAATATGAGACACTATTAAAAAATATTTGGCTGAATCGTTTTCTGAAATAAGTGAAAGGAAAAGAGAAGAAGAAACAATCAGAAATGAGCTATCATATTTTTCAGGCGTCACTTGTTTTCCTTTGTTGAACAGCCAGTAAAAGAAAATTTGTTCGCCTTCTCACTTTATTTTTTTACTTTACTTCACTTTATTGCACAACCTATCCATACAAATAAAATAGTGCGCAGCGCATGTTTACATCTAAAGCCCAGCGTGGTTTTTGACACCATGTTTCCCATTAAAGGCGCGCAACGTGATATTTTCATACAACGGATACGACTGACGCGGGAGACACAACCCTAAGGAGATAGATACTTGAATATGTGATACGTTGTAAGCAATTTACGTCCCCGTGTGACCGTAGAATCGTAAAGCTGTAAAGGAGTTTACAGGGAATATTGTGGTGCGAGATAATAAGCGTCGTCATGAATAAATTAAAAAATTACCTTAAAGAATGTCGATCAACTTCTCCTCTGTTATTAGTTGAAAATACAATGGTTTATTTGCAAAAATTTCAACTTCAAAATAACCATCCACAAACGAAGTCTACAAACTTGAATAAACAATGATTTAAAAGTTTGCGAAAGCCCAAATAAAGTGAAAAGTAACGGGGGAGATCACAAACATTTGACGGCGAATGGTTCCTAATGACAATTCAGAAAGGTTGTAAAATTAAAATAGGGTTCAGATGGATAAAATTGAAAAAAATCTATTGAAAAGCAATAAGATTTGATGTTATCATGAGAGATCAGAAAACATTTGACAGCGAATTGTTTCTAATGACACAGTGAATCATTCAGAAAAGTACCGAAGAATTAATTATTCACGAAATGCTTAAGATCAATATACGAAGTCTATCACGAACATCTTACAGTTTGTTCGACACAAATAACAAGACAATAAACTTTTTTGAAAACAAATTATCATTCTCAGCGAATCATTCAAAGCAGCGACAAATTAATAATTAACGAAAGCTTTTAAATCGAAATAAAAAGTTTCTCAAAAACATATTTTCTTAGAGATTGGTCGGCATGTTATTCCTGCAAATTCTACGTTTCACTTTTTATATTTTCTTCATCTTGGCTTTCCTGCCCTTCTTAATAGAAGGAACTTCTAACGGGAAGCAAAGAAACTCGGAATTTGACTTTTCTTTCGGTAACTTCATTAAGAACAGCTCTTCGTATCTAGAAGGGCCGATCATCTCTCGTAGTTTCACAGGCGATGCTCTTTCTTGCTGGATGAGGTGTCTTGACGTCTTGGAGTGTTTGTCTGTCAACGTGGCGGCCATTGCTGACTCGAGCTTAAAGTTTTGGTGCGAATTACTGTCTGTCGATAAGTACAGCTGCCCAGACGAGAAGTACCAGCCCAACTCCACCTCAGACCATTACGAAATGAAGGTACGACATTATTTCAAAGTATTCAATGTTTTTTTAAAATGATCTGTTATATAGCAAGTAAATAAAAGTCTATATTTCGTATTTTCAATTTTGAGTTTTGTTATAATACGTTTTCGATCAACAAAAGCCAGCACCGTGCGAGCAGCTTTCGAATATTTTTGGGCAGGATAACAAATTACTGTCTTGTACTAGTCTTGTATATTTATTGCTATTTGAAGGTTTTAAAATCGGAGCTAAGAGGGGTAAACTGCACGAGCAAGATTTAAAATAATTAAAAAAATGTTTGAATGAAGTAAAAATACTTATGCTTCACACAGTTTAGTATGTCTGAGTTATATTGAGAAAATAAAGTTTAATTTACACTGAACTGAAATTTGATACTTTGGTTCATGAGTTATTTAAGATGTGGCATTTGTTTGCTTAGTTACGAGTTTATTTTGCTTACACAATTAATAACAAACCACACTGATATACAATGATTAAACAACGATTTTCACATGCACGATCGATACCTACATAACCATAACCAAACCACATAATGAATACTGGTTTGTCCGTCCCACATAATGACCGCCCCCCAACGTACAACCGCCCCACCGAAAAATCGAAAAGCTAGTCCGCCCCACTCTTTAACGAAAGTCTTATTCACGTCTTATTCTTAGTTTTTCTTAATTTGTAGATTGGTTCTGGTATTTATATATCTTTTGCGTGTTGAATGTTTTCATCGCGTAGCGAATAAAATCACGAATTGCGTGGCTTTTCTAACGAGTTGCGGGATTCGATACGGGATAGACAAGGGATTTTTTTTTTTTATTTTCTGACTTTGGTAGACGGTCGGGATAGGGATATGAGGGATCACGGGAATTATGTTGATGTTTTGTGTGAGCAGAAGCATATGGTTGACTTTTGTCAGAGCCGTTTTTGTATTTGCTCAATTGAGCCTTGACCTTGACTTTCTGGTCGCGGACGGGCTGATTGACTCTAGCGCAGGTACGTAGAAGGGCATGTACACTCTTCTCGCCGGCCGCGTAGTCTTCCCAGCCTTTGAAGATGATGGCCTGGTGGTCTCTGTAGCGCTTTTGTTGGATGCATTTTACCCTGTTTGCTTATTGGCTCGCTTATATGCTAATGTAGAAGCGAGCCAAACCCTTATATGCTAATGTCATATTTCGATCCTTTTTCGAAAATCTCGAAACCTTATATGATAATTCTATCCGAAAAAAAAAATACGCTTAGGTCGTAAATTACCCACTACAGAGTTAATTATTATCAGCCGACATTACAAGCCGACAGCGAATGCTTGTAAGATAAGACAACATGATGTTAATGACGGCGGCATTCTTAGCCGCTAGCTAGGTGTGAAAATGAACCCAAAGTCGGTATCAAACTTTCCATATCATGGCAGCGCTAGAAAAATCGCACCAAATAAATGCGAGATACTTTTCCGTTATAGTAAAGGGATTTATTTGATGTATGTTTTGTTGGGATACCTAATTTAACGAGCGATTAGACGAAAATTGTTCCATTGACAGATGTCGGTCGCTTGGATACGGGGATGCTTTCTCGCTAAACAAACGGTTAACAAAAAGTATCTTGAGCCCGTATTAAACGATGAAGATCGTGACAGAAATAAATACAAAACACTTTCCATTATAGTAAAGGGATTTATTTGATGTGTGTTGTGTTGGGATACCTAATTTAACGAGCGAATAAAGACGAAAGTTGTTTCATTGTCGTTGTTCTTGTGTTATTGTAAAACAACGCGGCGGCGACTGTAATATGCCAGTTTACGCTTGCTCATAAACAAGCGCATCAAACAGATCCCGCAAAAAAGATTCCCTTATGTATGAGCTTTAATTTGACAAAAAGATCGTGGCAATCGGGGGAGAACTGTGAGAGTTATTGTCGTACGCGTGCCGAATAATCGGGTTCGGGTTCACCAAAGAGTCAGGTTCACTCTAGTTGTTCTAGTGTTTTTGTAAAACAAGGCATGAAATAATATGCTCGCTCATAAACAAGCGCATGAAACATATGTCCCCTGAAATATGCCGGTTTTTGCTCGCTCCTGAACAAGCGCATCAAGTCCCCTGAAGGGGGGGACTTTGAATTTTCATAGACACCGAAACGCGTTTCGCGTAGATTAATAATTGCTAATTATAAATCTACGTCGGGACCACTTCGCAGATTAATAATTAGCAATTATTAATCTACGCAAAACACACTCCGCGAAGATAAATAATTAGCAATGGTTAGCAATCATTAATCCGCTGTCTATCGACAGCAGCGGGACTGGGGCCTTTCATAGAAACGAGTGGGAACCTTGCAATTAGACCCCCGTCTGTCCTATAGTATATGCACATGTGCGTACGTACGTATATAAACACATGTGCATAGCATTGGGTTGGGCCGCCGTTTTTCGGCCGTAAATTCAAAGCCGCTGGCGTGGCGTTTAAACCTGAGCTTTACTCGAACACCTCGCTCCCGAACTCCTCGCGAATTTCTCGCAGCCTCTTTTTCATCTTTTCGCGTGTCTCCAGGGAGGGCCCTTTCCTGCTTTTTTTCCCACGCGATGCGAGGCCGTGCCGAGCTCTGATAGCGGCCTTGAGCGCGTAGTATCTCTCTTGTTCCAGAAGTATCAGCCGAAACTCTTCGTCTGAGATATGCCCGTCTTGCAGAGCCTTAGAGACCAGCTCGCTGATCGAGTTTTTTTTACTCTCCGCTAAAACCATCGTGTCTTCGTGTTTAGCCACCTTGCTCGTAAGACCCCTAGAGACCACCCCCGCGCCCGCGCCCACGACACCGACCAGCCCAGCGAACCCTGCCAGCGGGCCGCCGATCAGAACCCCTATCCTACTCAAAGAGACCCCTGCCCCGGAACTGGAAAGCGCCCCTGCAGCGATGCCGGATGCCACAGACACAGCATGGGTAACGGCGGAGGCGCGCTTATACTTTTTCCGCACCTGTCGATGATGCGATATCTCGTTGTCTAGAACCGCCTGAGTGTCACATATTCTCTGGGGTCGGAAGCTTTGCACGTCGCCGCCGATGCTTGCCGGAGCGGTGGGCGTCATGTGCGTACCCTTCGGGGGGCAGACGCTGGGAAGCGAGGGGTATATGGCACCGCTGCTAACGCCGCTGTTTGCCATGCTTGTTATGTCGGAGCTAGGTTAGCTCTAATACGAGGCGAACAGGCTTGCTCTTAAAGTCCACCCGTCTACCGCGGTCATCCCTGATCCATATTCGGATACTCGAGATAAACTCAGAGGAAGATGCTGCGGCACAAACGGGGGTGTCGGGTCTATAGACGACTTTCTCGTGCGGTCGCCCGCGGGTTTCTAGGCAAGCGAGAACGTTTGAAGGCTCGCCTAATGAGAGGCATTGCGTGCGATCTCCGATATCGCAGCAGATGTAAAGGGCCTTTATTTTCGGCAAAGCCAACTTAATTGGGGGTCCCCCCAAGGACAGTGCGAGGCCCCGCTCCCCCAACTGATCGTCTTTAGCCTCTAGGCCAAATAGTGCGCAAAGCTCGGCATTCAGGAACGCAACGCCATTGGACATGAGCGCGATCTTCCCGGTGAGGGGATTCAGCTCCGCGGTCAGAATCTTGCTTTCAGCGCGGTTGATCGTTTCCACGATGGACTCGGCCGTGTGGTGCCCAGCTGGCAGAGTAGCGATGGGCGGGAGGGCGGCTATAGTCGTTATCTGATGCTCTCGCTCGAGATTATACCAGCTGTTAAACAGCGAGCACTGCCGGAGCGCCACGAAGCGTGGGCACCTTATCGGCCGCTCGAAGAAGAGTGTCTGTTCGCCTTTGGTGAGCACAATATGTAGGACCACCATTGTGTTGAACGCAGAGCACGGCCTCAGACATCACCCCACTACTCACGCAGCTAGAGATACACGTGGCTGAGGACAAATCATTCACGACTAGGGTCCGAGATATATTCAAAGAGACAGTAGTCACGCACAAGTCCTCCAAGGAGTCTCGCCGGTGGCTTTCGGAGCCTTCCTATGGGTACTGGCCACAGCAACTTAACTTTGAGGTCTGGTGCGCAACCGCCGGATGCGGGGTGTCCCTAACCGACCCCGCTTTCGCCACGCTCCCCTCTGTCGTCAGGGGATTTCTAAGGTTTCACGTCTACTTTACCACGCGGAGGATACTCTACGAGCTCGGCGCCCCCCTGCCTGGCGACAGCCCGTTCACGCAGAACAAGAAAGCCGCTTTCGAGCGTCTATGTATAGAGTTCGGTTTGCCGCGTAAAAAAGGAAAGACGGGCGGAACCACGGGCCAGGCGATGTGTTTGTGTTCTACCCGGGGGAGGGGTATCGCAACGTGCACGTGATCCGTGGCTACGACACGGCGGCTGACGAGTACCCGAGCCACCTCAATCTGTTTAGCGACGAAGGTGGGACGTACAATAGTGGGAAGCAGGTGGATTTCATACGCAACGACGACCACGGGGGTGTGCAACAAAGCTGGTTTGCGCCTCCCAAAGGTGAGGGGCCGACGAAAGCAGGGCTAGGAAGACTCGATCGCTCGGTCGAGGCGTTCGTCTACACAGTGCTGTTCGTCTACACAGCGCAGGTAAACGTCCGTTCCTCCATCGCGGGGGCCGGTGGACCGGCCATGGAGGCGCAGGCAGAGTTCACGAAGCTGCTTGAAGACGCGATCATAGAAAACGACATCGCTCAAAGCGTGCAAAGTTACCAGTTAGCCGTGCAGTAGGCCAAGGTGAGACTGAGTCTTGCGGTCGCACCAGGAGTGTGGCTGATGCCGAGCGATCCGGTGATAAACACGCAAAGCGTCGTGGGCTACAACAATAAACTACAGAAAGCCACAGACTCCATGACGCTCGGCGCAAACGCGATCAACACCGAGACAAAGCCAGTCGGTGCTCATAACATGGCCGGTGGGCATCCTAGGGTGCAACACGCGACTGATCCGAGGATCGACCGCGAGGTGCGAAGCAAGGCTTTCGCACCTGCGAAAGTGCACGCAGAGGGAGCGGCGCCTGCCCCCTCTTCACGTATGCATGCTGCGCATAGCATGACTGCCGCCGGAACGGCAAGCGCACCCGGACCGGGCTAAAGGAGTGACCACACCGCCCCCAAGGCGGGGTTGTCGGGACTCGCGGTGGCCGCGGCGTATTACTTGTTCCGATGATTGCTTTGCATTCGACGAACCAAGAACGCGGCTACGGCTAGAATAAGCAGCCACGCATTTTCGACAAGGAATTTCACCGCTTCTCCTGCAGCCTTAAACACGAAGTTCGCGATGCTGCCTACTAGCCCAGGGAGAAGCTCGCTAGCTTTTTCCCGATAGCCTTAAGCCCGTTACCGACCCCTCTGGCCACGGAGGAGAGCGACTTGCCGAGCGACGTCACAATGGTCGCGATCGTCGTCGCTAGGCAACGACGGTGACGGTAAAGCCGTACTTTTCAAAGATAGCTTTGATGCGCTCTCTGAGCGGCTTTCGGTTCTCGAGCTCTCGGTTTTCGCGTTCTAGTTTGTCGACCTCGGATAGCCTTTCCTCGTTGCGCTTACGAGCTTCTTGGCGGCGACTCTCTGACGTTTTAGGGTCGTCGATGGTCTCCCTGTCTGTGGTTACCACCCCATGCAGCTCTTGGACTCGTTCTGTGTTCTCCTGGATGACCGCGTCTATCTCTGCCACAGACCCCATCGCCAGCTTGAAGCCTTTCAACTTTGCAACGTCCTGTCGAACGCCCCCGTTCTCGTTGAACAGCTGTCTTGGTTTAGTCCAACCCCCTTTGTCGAGGTTGCGAAGCTGTATTAGCGTCTTTCTCCTCCGGTCTGACTGGAACCGTATCAGATTCTCGTTAAGGTCTGGGTATTTCTCCCTGAGGGACTGGAGACCGAGTCTTGTCGCTGCACCCTCTGTGGTGAACGAGGTTTCAGCGCTTGCCGTTCCGGCGGTTTGCGTTGCGGTTCGCGCAGTCATGCTATGCGCAGCATGCATACACGATGACGTGCTCGTCATTGGGGTCGACTCCCCATCGTCGGGGTCAAACGGGATAAGGGGCGTCGTCTCATCGTCCCCCGTTCCGCGATCGGCGGACGCACCCGGCAAGGTATCGTCAATGCCAATGTCAACATCATCCATGATGCGTGCGCATAGCCCATGCTACGCTATATTAGACATGTCCAACAGTCCGCACCATAGCCACTTTATGTATATATATATATATCGCCGACTGATATTTCTATTACGTATTACGTATATTATATATATTATTATATATATATATATATATATATATATATATATATATATACGTAATACGTAATAGGAATGTCAGTCGGCGATAAACTTGACCCCCAACGAACACCCAGAACTCCTCTGGGGTTGAAAACCGAGAGAACTCTTCACCGGGTCACTCTCAACCCGTCGACGGCTTCCCTCGGCGAGACGCTATATGTGGCGGTCCCAAAGCTATCGGAAGGCGTCACGCTCGTGCCTGGCTCCTTGAGGGTTTCGATCTCTCCATCTCAGGCCAAGCAAATAATACCGTCGTGAACAACGTCGGCCGAAATCTCGTGAGCCGCCTGAAAATCACGTTTGCAGGAGAAACGCACCAGGACACAAACCGCTACGATGTCTTCAAGACGTATGAGGAGCTTTACCTGTCCAAGGTCGAGAGAGAGGACCGCATGGAGCAGGGCATACAGTCAGAAAACATGCGCAAGCTTCAAGCTGGCGCAAGCTCCAAGGCTGGCGATAAAGCGACTAGTAACGCCAAGAAGAACGCTCTAAACGCCTCCCACGGGGCGAAGTACACGATCCCGCTAGACCATTCTCTGCTGACGGACCACGGCGTACTGTACTCAAGGGCGCTCTCCGAGGCGCTGCTCTTCAAGATCACGCTCGCAACAGTTGACCAGGTAGTAGTCGGGAGCGATGCTACTAAATTATCCTATGCCATCAAAAATCTAGTGCTGGAATACGAAAGCCTGAGGGACGACAACCTCGCCCGGTCTGCAGCCGCCGCCTACCAAAACGGCACAACGTTCTTCTACGAGCAAGTGAACTTCCACAAGACCTTCGTGATTAGCAAAGGGACGGACAGCATAATCAACCAGAGTGTCAACCTGCCGCGAAGGTCTATGAGTGGTCTGTTGCTCCTCTTTGTGGAGTCATACACGGCAGGGGCTCGCGACTCTGAGAAGTTCGTGTACCCCGACATCAAGAGCGTTCGCGTTACAATCGACGTCATGCCAAACAAGGTCTTCAGCCAGGGACTACGCCCCACGGATTTCTGGAGGGAGGCTTAGAGGCGGTTCGTCCGCCCCTCCCCTGGGGGGAGGGGGGCACAGCGGAGCGCCTGCCGCCCCTGCAGTCAGCCCCGAGTCGTTCTATGGCGATAACAAGTTTGCTATGTGGATCGACCTTCGAACGACGGACGACAGTGCTATCCATGGGGGTGGTCTCCGATTGGTCAATACCCGCGACGGTGTGCATCTCGAGATAAAACGCACGGCAAGCGGCCAGGGTATCCTGGCTATCCTGCATGACTACGGCGCGGAGCTCTCAGAAGAGAAGATGAAAGAGTACATAAAGGCCCTCAAGACAAAAAAGTTATCGAAGTTAGAGTTTTCCTTGCGTCACCCTTATACCATCGCCCTAGTTGAACGGTAAGGGCAGTAAATCACCGCCCACGTATACGTATAGTATACGTATACGTTTACGTATACGCATTGATCACACCGCCCTCAAGGCACGTGAAACGTACACACTTGTTGCACCCTAGGGTGCATGATGAGCGACGAATACTTTGAGAGTCTTTTTGAGGGGGGTTCCGCGCCGTAGTCATGCAGGATAGCTTTCATGTCCGCCTTGCTCGGCGTATGGAAGACCACCAAGGCCGCGATGTTCTCACGGAACGGCTTCGTGATGCTGGTGAGCTGCTGCGTGATCACCCACACGCTAATACCCACGTGGCGCGCGCTGAACGCCAAGTTGACGAGCTGGTCAGAGCGCCTCTTTACGTCTTTCGAGTCGTTGGGCTGCTCGACGCAGCCTGCCGGAACGGCAACCGGAGGTGTGCAAACTGAGATAGCAGACGCAAGGGAGAAACTCGCGATTCTCGTAGCCTCGTGGAACTCGAGAGAAATGGTAGGCAAGGCCCTGACTCACGACTTCAAACGCATGAGCGCCGAGGAGGTGAGGAAGTACGAGAAGCAATACAAGACTGCTCTAGCCAGCCGGACTACAGACGCCCTGGCAGACAGCTTTCTGAAGCTTACGACCAAGCTAGTAGGCATGGCGCTGCCGATAGAAAGTGTGGTCGATCTCCACAATGACCTAGTGTCCGACTACATCATCAACAACGAGCTCCGCACATTGTGCGGAAGCCTGTCTCTACGCTGCGGTCGTTTGGTGGCTTTAGCTGTCGGGGCAAGCGCTGACACGCGGTGTCAACACGAGGTAGCAGTCGCAAAACCACCAGTGGTTTGCCCGCAAACGCACTGGCGAGTCTGCCACCCCAGAGTAGACGTTCGTTTGAAAGCTTGCCACTTCTTCAGCAACCAAGTAGTTGCATCACAAATGGAGGAACCTCAAGGAAGTACTAGTGCTCAGCCTGCCGGAACGGCAAACGGGTCAGCGGAACCTGACAAACAAGCTGCTGATGATGAGCATCATCAAAAAACTGCTCATGAACCTGCACGTACGCCTTCGGCGTTGGTGGAGAGAATCACGAGCCCCGAGCCACCCGCGAACCGACCTAAACACCCTGGACGATTCGAAGCCGGAAGGCGCTTGGTAGAGGGGAACCGACTTAACCGAGCGAAGAAGAAAGAGACACTTCGTGTCGTGCAACACGTTGAGTCGACGGTCGCTGGCGAGCCGCAGGGACGCGAGGGCTTGTGCGCGCGCGCCGAAGATGCCGCCGCCGGAACGGCAAGCGCTGGCACGCCTTCGGCACACACACCAGTCCCGGAAAGCAACTCTGCTTGGTCGGCCAACTCGGTTATCGGGGTCGCTGGTCTTCTAGTGTCATTGATCGGCATCTACACACGTAGGCGGGAGCTAGCTGCCGCGTTCACTCGTACACCAGCTGCCAAACAGCGAGCTACCGATCCACTTGCTACCGAAGGTACCGACGACGTGACCCCGCCCGCAAATGCGCAGCAGATCAAGGATCGACCGCTTGCCGCTCCGGCGACAGCGCTTCGCGCTCCCGGACTATGCAAATCTCGACTGTTAGCCATGGAGTAAGCAGACATTTAAACACAAGAGCCCCACCCATATCCGCACGTCCGTGAATCATATGCGTACACGCGTATATATGTCGACGAAGCAGCAAAGCAAGATTACAAAGACCATCACCGACGCCGCAGTCATAACCGGCCTCGTCGCCGGTATTGGCTGGGTTGGGCGCAAGGTCTTGCTCGAAGACTTCACCAAAGACCCCTCCGCGAACGCCATGAACTACGCAAAAATGACTGCCGCTTTTGCGGGTGCTGTCGCTTTGAAGGGTTACCTTGAGGACCAGAAGATCTTGCCCATGTAGTAGTGTACTACACGTGTAGGCCACGTATTAGACTCGTGTTCACGTACACACAGCACGTGAAACGTACACACTACTCGATGGCTTCCATCGCAATTTTGGTTGGCGGCGCCGTCCTAAACGCGACTGCATTCGTTGGTGGCAACTACCTCGCAAAGTTCCTGTCAAACGATGAGAGCCCTGCCTTAGCTGAGTTCCGGCGCTGCATCTAGGCGGCCTTTTTCCATACTGCGCTTATACGTATACGTATACTTATAAGATGATTGAAGACCAGTTGTGGAGTGCTATGCACGAGGTAGCAGCCGCTGCTAAGCGACTGACACCGAAGGTGTCGTCGATGGGTGGGTTATGTAGCTTTGGTGACATTGCTAACCGAAGCCTCGAGTTGTGGCGCGCAGACAGGGAGTACGTTAAGAGATTCGCCAATGTCGTTCTCCGAGGGGCTACCGACCTCAGAAAGACCGCCTCGGCCTGTTGGAGACTGATACACCTGTTGCAATACATTGCCGACACATAATGGCGGCGAAGCGTATGTCCGACGAAGAACTCGATGCGTTTCTTCGTCCTATATACTACGCCAGAGATGGCTTCTAGGGAGTGACCGCTCTGCATGCCAAACTTTCCAAGGGCTCAGCCTCCATAGATCGAGTGCGCAAGTGGGTAAGCTCGCAGCCCGTCGGGGGCTACACACAGACACCTACTCCTCCAACTACCTACGCCCACTTCTCGGAGCAGATACCAAACCGTATCCACTAGTCGGACCTGCTATTCTTGCCAACCGACCGCGGGTACAAGTATGCCCTGACTGTCGTTGACGTTGCTTCACGATATAAAGCCGCCCTCCCACTGAGGACTAAGAGCACGGTCGTCGTCTCCCGCAAATTCGCTGACATCTATTCAGAGGGACCTCTCACATGGCCTAAAGTCCTCATGGTTGATGACGGCACGGAGTTCAAGGGTGCTACCACAAAGCTCCTAACAGACCACGGGGTGGAGGTCCGAAGGGCTGAGCCAGGGCACCACAGGAGCCAAGCTTTCGCCGACTTTTTCCATCGCTGGCTGGCACAGCGCCTATTTCGTGCGCAGTACTCGAAGGAGCTTGCATCCGGCGAAACAAACCGCGAGTGGGTTACCGCTTTGCCAATCGTCATCTCGGCTTTGCGCCTAAAGACGCCATAAAGCTGAGGCGCGTGCCTCTCAAAGCCGAAAAGCCCCCCTTAGAGGTCCCCTTAGAGATCGGAACGGAGGTGTACATCGCCGTAAAAAGGAGGAAGACCTCCAGGACAAGGGACGACGGCGGGCGACGGACCCGTGGTGGACATGCAAGGCATACCCAATACTAAAGAGGGTTATGGAGCCCGGACAGCCAGTGTTGTATTACACGGCGTACTCTAAGCACGGCTTCACGCATTCGCAGTTGCGTAGCGTCACGCTTGCGTGATCAGCGCTTGTGCCTTCTATTGCAGCTAAGGCACGTGAGTCTGACATTCCATTTGTAGTGACCCTGACTGTCATCCAGCCGGTCGATATTGAAGCGTTGGGGATGGCTCTTGGTGTACCCCTGAAGCAGAAGCTGATTGCCACAGACCGTGCACTTCTTTTCCGCGTCAGCAATCATGCCGAGTACGTGGTCTACCGTCAGAACGTGGTGCGATCCCGTGTACTTTGTGCGACCCTTTCGCCTGTCGTCTATAGCGTATCGCTTGATTCGCGCTATAATGAGCTCTTCACTGGGCGTAGCCTGCAGTCATGTGGGAACCAAGGCACCGGGGGTGTTATCGGGAGATGCCGGTGTATACAGCATTCGTGATCCATGATAAACAGACGTCTTGGAGTCTGGATAGTCTTGCCCTGCACCCGGTGGACGGTTCCTCAGCCCGCGCATTTCCACTCGAGGGGAAGCCCGTTAAGGACCGCGTCGAGAGGAACCTCGACTACCGTGCCTTTGTATGCGTCGATATTCTCAACCCTTTTGCCTGGCACGGGCACTGGCCGCCCTTGCTTGCGATAACGATGCGCGACGCTAGGATCGGGGTCAAAAGAGGATGGTTGCTGGCAATCGGGGGTAGTTTTTCCTGTGGTGCTCTATTAATCACTGCTGAACAAGAGCCCCCATCTTGTTGGTCGAGCACACCCACATATCGCTTGGGTGGGTGCTCGATCGCCGCGTCGAACGCTACCCCATCCCACTCCTCTCGAAACACCTCAAGGTGTTGGGAATCTGACCGAAACCAAACCTGTCCTTTATGTCGTGGAGCCTGGAGGAGGGCAGGCCGACGCATGTACTGTACGGCTTTCCGCAGTCTTCACACAGGCAGCGGTAGTCGGACTTGAACCAGCGGATGTTCCCTTGTGCCCACTCCTTGAGCAGGACCTGCCCATAGTCGCCACAACACACTACCTGACACGGCCGCGTGGCGAGGTACTCTAGGATGGCGCGTAGCACTTTAGTCTGTACCTTACAGCACTCGTCAATGATGATTACTTCTGCGAGATGGTCGAGTTTGTGCCCCAGCTCGGAAGGTCTCCACTCCTCTATCGGCTTCTCCGCTGGTATGCAGAGGTAGTAGTGGTAGGTTTGAACCTTCACCGCGAGGCGCGGGTTATTGCGATGGTCGTGGGCAAGGTCGTTCTCGGGAGTGAGCACCACAACGTTGCGGCCGCGGAACATGCTCACCACCCACTCGGTCTTCCCCGACCCTCCATGGCCGGTTAGATACATCTTTGCAGAGGTTGCGGCCACTAGATCGCACGGCAGACTCGGCGCAGTGCTTGGCTCCTTGGCCAAGCTCCCCGACTTCTTCGGACCCCAAGCCGCTTCGGGTCGCCACTCGTACCCAGGATTCTTGCCTGTGAGCGGCTTAAGCAGCTTGCGCTTGGCATCCCCGGGGATGCCCTCGTCCAGGATGTTCTGGACCAGCCCTGCCAGTGCGGCGGGCGCCTCAGGCATGTTATTGAAAATCTCCTCTATGTAAGCGTCCATGTTTGGGTATGCCTTGTGCCACCCAGTCTCTAATTGCCCGTATCACAGCCTTGCGGTATCAGACAGGACGGGTATTTGGGTATGCCTTGTACCACCCAGTCTCTAATTGCCCGTATCGCAGCCCTGCGGTATCAGACAGGACGGGTATTTGGGTATGCCTTGTACCACCCAGTCTCTAATTGCCCGTATCGCAGCCCTGCGGTATCAGACAGGACGGGTGTTCGGATATGCCTTGTGCCACCCAGCTCCGCCGGCTACGATATCAGAGAGGACGAGTGCGAACCATTCCCGAGCGCGCCTCTCGGTGCCGCGCATCCTCTGCCCTACACGATTCGCTCCGCAGGGGCGACACAACCGCGTCTCCGACTGCGTCCCTATGCCGCAGATCCTGCACGGCACGGGAAAGGGGCTGCCCTTATGGAGCCCTTGGAGGTACACCTTGCAGTAGGTATCCATGCACCTCTGGCCACACGTGTTTGCATGGCCGACCTTTAGCCACCTACAGTAATCTTTTCCGCACTTCATCCTTCGAATGCTATGCACATGTGTATATATACGTACGTATGCACATGTCGTATACTACAGGACAGACGGGGGTCTAATTGCAAGGTTCCCACTCGTTTCTATGAAAGGCCCCAGTCCCGCTTCTGTCGATAGACAGCGAATTAATGATTGCTAACCATTGCTAATTATTTATCTACGCGGAGTGTGTTTTGCGTAGATTAATAATTGCTAATTATTAATCCACGCGAAGTGGTCCCGAAGTAGACTGATAATTAGCAATTATTAATCTACGCGAAACGCGTTTCGGTGTCTATGAAAATCCAAAGTCCCCCCCCCCCCCCTGAAATATGATGGTGTTTATGCTGGCTCATAAGATTATGTCAGATTCCCCTATATGTGAGCTTTTATTTTTCATATGCTTGCCGCTTACCGAAGAATCCGTTATTAGAATTTACGAATTAGATGTGGGGCGGATTTACCGGGCTATCAGGGGTATTGAGTGGGGCGGATATCGAGTGGTTATCACCTGGTAGCCCAACTCTGTTTTTGTGTGTTGTTTTGTTATCTGTTGAATAATTTAGCTTCCTTGAGAAATACAGCAACAAGCAGATAATGAAAGTTCTATGGCACGATTTTATTTACTACATCAGTAATCAGTAAATAATCGTGAGTAAATAACAAGACTTAACATTATTATCCATTCCTATTTAGGAATTTTGCCTCGTTGTTTAAGGAGTCTCCGTATAATTTACTAGTTTACTACTCATGGGGGAAGATTTACAGTTTTCACAAGAGCAAAGCTGGCTAATTAAACTTACAATATCATACGAATCTGCAAAACATTTTATAGTCGAGCAAACATACCAAAAATAGCGATGCAGGAAACCGACGAAAGAAAGAAGAGGGAAGACGTCTTTTTCGTCTTCGCGCGTACTCTCGATTCGGTTCCCTGCATCACCCTGGATCCCCGCGAGAAGACGTAAGAAAGGAGAGGGAATATGTCTTTTTCGTCTTCGCGAGTTCTCTTGATTCGGTTTCCTGTATCGCCCTGGGTCCCCGAGAATGATTTTTCATGTCATTACAGAAATTTATCAGGGAATATCTATTCTATGTTCTGAGTCGATTGATAAAGGATAGAGGCTCAAACAAAATTAGGTCCATTTTTTTACAAGGAAAAAGTGATTTCAGTCAAGACTTTAGACGCAAAATGACATCAAAATGCTGTAACCACCAGCGACCTTGAAGAAACGACGACGGCAACATGGACGACGACAGCAGAAAACAATGGAATTTCATTCAATATTCCGTAGAAGCACGTGAAAATGCGTCCTGTCTGAAACATTTCAGCTGTTTTCAACCCAACCACAACCGAGCCGCATACTTTTTTTTTCAATCTCGTTGTCAAAGCCGTAGTTGTATAATAATATTCCTGACAGGCTCTTTCCACAATTGTACATGTTGCAGAGCGCATGTGAGCACAAGCCGTGTAATAATGGAACATGTCACACCAGCAAGCTCGACGATACCTACACGTGTGTCTGCCATGATGTATTTATCGGAGAGAATTGCGACATAAGTATGACATAAACATAATAAATTATTTTCTAAATTGAAGGCCGACGAGTCAATTTGTATATTTCAATAGTACTAACATTCTAATGGAAATGTAATAACAGAGGCATTTAACTCGTGATGAATTGAATTATACTGATGAGGCTCAATGTAATCTTAACAGAGGAAGCTCGAGCTCTTGGGATGGAAGATTACAGAATCAAAGACGACCAAATCACCCAGAGCTCTTATTACTTTGATTATTATATGGGAAAGTACGCACGCTTGAACCTAGACGCGAATTCAACCTCCCCTAGAGCCTGGATAGCACACGGATCTGACCCTGAGAAATGGATACAGATTGACCTGAAGCGACTTGTGATAGTCACCAAAGTGCAAACACAGGGAAGTACCGGAGCAGACAATTGGATCACAAGCTTTACGATCAGCTACAGTCTTGACGGAACTAACTGGTCAGTGTACCAGGAGGGAGGTGTTGATAAGGTATGTAATGGTTGGACCATCAGTCTGTATGGTACTGCCTGGTCAGTGTACCAGGAGGGAGGTGTACCCAAGGTATGTAATGGCCAGACCATCAGTCTGTATGGTACTGCCTGGACAGTGTACCAGGAGGGAGGTGTTGATAAGGTATGTAATGGTTGGACCATCAGTCTGTATGGTACTGCCTGGTCAGTGTACCAGGAGGGAGGTGTACCCAAGGTATGTAATGGCCAGACCATCAGTCTGTATGGTACTGCCTGGTCAGTGTACCAAGAGGGAGGTGTTGATAAGGTATGTAATGGTCAGACCATCAGTCTGTATGGTACTGCCTGGTCAGTGTACCAGGAGGGAGGTGTTGACAAAGTATGTAATGGTCAGACCATCAGTCTGTATGGTACTGCCTGGTCAGTGTACCAGGAGGGAGGTGTTGACAAAGTATGTAATGGTTGGACCATCAGTCTGTATGGTACTGCCTGGTCAGTGTACCAGGAGGGAGGTGTTAACAAGGTATGTAATGGCCAGACCATCAGTCTGTATGGTACTGCCTGGACAGTGTACCAGGAGGGAGGTGTTGATAAGGTATGTAATGGTTGGACCATCAGTCTGTATGGTACTGCTTGGTCAGTGTACCAAGAGGGGAGGTGTTGACAAGGTATGTAATGGTTGGACTATCAGTCCATATGGTACTGCCTGGACAGTGTACCAGGAGGAAGATGTGACAAGGTATTGGTCAGACCATTAGTCAACATGCTTACAACCTTGAAAGTGTTACAGGATGGAGGTTGGTAGTCGGACCATCAGACATAGAACCAGGGCCTGGATGGACTTGAAGCACTTGATGAGTAACATGTACTGTAATGTTTTTCACCAGGTATTCCAAGTTGTAGGTGTAACCCATAATCACCAGGTGGTAGATACTGTCCTTTCTCAACCAATCAAGACAAAACTCCTGAGGATCACTACCGTCACGTGCCACTTCTCGTGTGCACTGAGATTGGAAGTGTATGGTTATGACGCGGACTAATTGTGTTCTGTCCATTAATCTACAAGGTGGGGTGTGGGGTATGGCAGGATTATCATGATTTTGATATTATAAGTGTGTTCTTTCTTATGCCAGGAGGAGCCGATTAAAGGCATATTAAACTATCAAATGATTAAACAACCAGTTCACTAATTCAAGAAGAAATTTAACGGATAAAATTGCATCAATTATTATCGTATTAAAAACAGTTTGTTTTCTAATTATATGAATTTAAATATATTATTCTTATAGACACTGTTGAAGGACAAGAATTACAGATGAAGCGCACAAAATAAAAAGATGCACAGTTCATGGGATAGGGATTATGTATTAGAGGCAATTCACAGTACACACTAGGAATAGGGGCTGAGAAAGAGGATGCACAGTTCGCTAGAAACAGATCATGTTGTAGAAAATAATTAAAAGTTCTTTTAATAGTGCTCATGTTATAAAAGAGAATTCACATTTCGCTCAAAACAGATCATGTTGTATAAAGAGAATTAAAAGTTCGCTTAAAAGCGCTCATGATATAAAAGAGAATTCACATTTCACTAGAAACAGATCTTGTTGTATAAAGAGAATTAAAAGTTCGCTTAAAAGTGCTCATGTTATAAAAAAGAATTCACATATTGCAAAAGCTCTAAACTCAACACTAAAATGAATTGTGAAACGTTTAACTTCTTCATTTTCGTCCTTATCGGACCTTGGTAATAATTCCGCATCAAAATAAGGTGATGGGTGCATGTTGTAAAAATCGAAGTCATGTTAGGATTGTAATAATAAACATTACCAACTGATGTCGAAATGCTGTTACGTCATGTTTTATCGCGCGGGTCGATCACACTAGCACGGATATTCAAAAGTATCCGGATTCGTTTTGCCGAAAGCGGATCACTTGATTTGCGTCCACACTATCGTTTTCGCAGGGTTTTCGCTTTGATGCAGTCGTCCACACTAACACGGTACGGCGTGACGTAATTTTTTTTATGCGCATGCTCATAGAAGCAGACGAGCCTGCGAGATGACGTCATCGTTTTCAATTTGACACGGATTCGACCGTCTACACAACGGACCAAAGTATATGGATATATTTTGATTCACTTTCGACAGAGTTTTTTAAAGTATCCGGATTCCCGTGTTAGTGTGGACGGAATGCCTAAACGTATCAAAAATACGGATTCAAACGAATCCGTGTTAGTGTGGACGGCCCCTCAAAAGCCTACAATAAACACCGACTCCAGACATGCGCAGTACCATAACGCTGCCCCTTAAGGCTTGTTAACCTTGAAAAGTGAAGGTTTTTACTCGCGGGTTTTTACTGAACATGAAACAAACAAATTTCTTTGTAAGTCAAAAGAAAGTGGTTCCAAGTTAATTGGACACCCAAGGCATAACGCAAAAACAAAAAAGTTGTACAATTAAAACAAGATCCAGATGGATAAAATTGAAAAAAATCTATTGAAAAGCAATAAGATTTGATGTTATCATGATCACGCTTCCCAAATTTGAATAAACAATGATTTGAAAGTTTGCGAAAGCAGCAAATAAATCGAAAAGTAACGGGGGAGATCAGAAAACATTTGACGGCGAATTGTTCCTAATGACACAGTAAATCATTTAGAAAAGTACCGAATAATTATTTATTCACGAAATTCTTAAGATCAATATTCGAAGTCTATCACGAACAAAACTTAAAGTTTGTTCGACACAAATAACAAAAGACAATAAACTGTTTTAGAAAACGAATAATCATTCTCAGTCCATCATTCAAACAGAGACGAATTAATAATTAACAAAAGTTTTTAAATAAATAAGAAGTATATCAAAATCATATTATCTTCCCTTCATAACAGAAGGGACTAGAAACTTGGAATTTTACTTTTCTTTCGGTAACTTTTTAAACAATAAACCATTTTTAAACAAATAATCTTACTCAGCGAATCAAAGCAGATACTAATTAATAAGTAACGAAAGCTTTCAAACCCAAAATGAAGTTCCTCACAAATCAAACCAGAGACCAGAGGCGGATTTCAAAATAGGGGGTGGATTATGGCCGGATAGATGGCTTATATCTGATCCAGTGGCTCTTGGTAGGTTAAATAAATCTAACTACTTCACGCTGAATTGGATTTGTCGCGTCAACAAAGTCAAGCAGTCAAAGGCACATGGACAGTACATCCCTTCCCTCACACATTTATTTTCTTCAAACAAAGTGACATTTCAGTTGTTTTTATTAACTCAAAAAGGGGGGGGGGGGTGGATATCCACCCAAACTACCCCCCTGTATCCGAACACCCCGAGACGAATAAATAATTAACAAAAGCTTTTAAACCCAAATAAGAAGTTCCTAAAAAAACATTATATCATTTTTATTTTGGCTTCTGCCCTTCATAACAAAAGGGACAACTTCTAGAGGGAAGCAAAGAAATTCCGAATTTGACTTTTCTTTCGGTAACTTCATTAAACGATAAACAAATCTTAAAGTTTGTTTAACAGAAATAACAAGATAATAAACTTGTTAGAAAACAAATACTTCTACTTAGCGAATCAAAGCAGCGACGAATTAATAATTAACGATAGCTTTTAAATCAAAATAAAAAGTTCCTCCAAAACATATCATTTTAAAGATTGGTCGGCATGTCATTCCTACAAATTCTCCGTTTCACTTTTTATATAGGGACTTCTAAAGGGAAGCAAAGAAACTCGGAATTTGACTTTTCTTTCGGTAACTTCATTAAGAACAGCTCTTCGTATCTGGAAGGGCCGATCATCTCTCGTAGTTTCACAGGCGATGCTCTTTCTTGCTGGATGAGGTGTCTTGACGTCTTGGAGTGTTTGTCTGTCAACGTGGGGGCCATTGCTGACTCGAGCTTGAAGTTTTGGTGCGAGTTACTGTCTGTCGATAAGTACAGCTGCCAAGACGAGAAGTACCAGCCAAACTCTACCTCAGACCATTACGAAATAAAGGTACGAAATTATTTCAAGGTATCCAATGTATTTTTAAGAAGCGCTCCGCTAATCCATTCAAGATGAAATGCAATACTAAAAAAATGATTTTTCAATAATTTGTCTATAGACTTATATTTGTCTCCGGATTACAAAAATGTGTTTCTTTTATAAATCGAACAAATATTAAATATTTTATGGATTTTTCCTTATTTTTCTCGGCTTGACCCCGAAAAACACTACAAAATTTGAACCAAATATCGCTACCTGCAGCGCGAAAAATATATAAACAGCGCAGAAACCCAACAACACCACAGGAGGCAACCAGGATATGTGATCTCAATATTATTTTAATCTTAGCTTAATCCAGTTAAAAAAGAATATTTGACAAATTTTCTCAAATATAGCCTCGCATCCATCATTTTGCACGATCATTTTGCACAATTTGTCGGTCAAACCGACAAATTGAGGCCTTTAAAGTCGCATCTGGTACATTGCTCTATCAAAAATGGTCATTTTTCCTGAAAAGATAGTCACTTACTTGCCTAGAATCTGAAATAAAATTTTGGGGATAATAAAATCCGGAGCGCTGAGAGCGCCAAGAAGATACAACACTTCACAGGTTTTTGACCTTTCAACTTGGGATAACTATGACACCAACTGCTGAATTCGCAGGGAAATTTGGCTTTTGCAGAAGCTCCCTCATCGATACAACGCTGAAAACAAATTTGAGGACCAATAAATATGTGTGTTATTACTTGCATTCTTTGTTGTGCGAGATGATTAAAAAAACACGTATTTGAGTAATTATTTGAATGGATTATAACTAGTCTTGCGTAATCTTTGTGTCCAAAGAATTCGTAACAAAGATCAAAACAACAAGTTGAGTGGTTTTAAATTTTCCTCACCTCAGCTTGGGAAAGTTCTTGATAGGCATCGTTTTTTATCAATGCTTGTTCCTCTACAAACGCATAAAAACGGCTTGCGATCTCGGAATGTTTTTCATGGTGCTTCCACGTGACCTGCAGTGCACACAGGAATCCCAAAGTTTCTCTAACACAATGCAAAAAAAAAAGAGAGAAAAGAGAAATAGCAACCAATCAAAAAATCTGATTCCTTATTTTGGAATAGAATAAAATAAATAATGTCCAACTGTAAGGATTGTTTGAAATTGTAAGCCACTGAAGTTATCGGATGATGGATTTTATTCGTGTGAAATTGACATGTGGCAATAAACAGATAGATTTTTTATACCAGTACCAGGTACCAGGTACGTTCTATGAGTTTTTATACAGTGGTTTCTTCTTGCTGTCCGTTTTGCACAGTTTTAATGAATATGGCTTTTTGCCCATACTCTCAGTTCGTAGGCGGGGCGTGTTTCGCTAGTCAAGACAACCCTGATATAGTGCAGTGCGTGAATATCACAAACTGCACTCAAGATATCAAGAAGCATCTCCGTTTTATCGCTAAATTACGAAGCAAAGCTGCTTCTGGCCAGTGCAGGTAAAACAATTTTAACATTGACGCTCATGAATAACCACTTTTTATAACATACAGTTTGATTTGCTGTCCAGGTTTGTTTGACCCTGAAGGAAAATACACAAAGCTCCCTATCTGCCCAAGCCACCGCAATTCACATGGCGCATCAGATGGCGCAGTTATCGTAAAAACTGCTGCTGCCTAGTATTTTGGCCAGTCACCGGAGCCGCGCTAAGCGGAAATTGGGATATCCGTGGACAGCGCAAGATCCAGATATCCCGTGGACAGCGCCAGATCCAGATTTTCCTGTTTACAGCGCCAGAGTCAGATCCCCCCGTGGACAGCGCCAGAGCGAAAACCTCCGAACCATACCCCCCGTGGACAGCTCCCGAACCATATCCCGCCGTGGATAGCGCCAAAGCCGGTACCCCCATGGACAGTCCCAGAGCAAGATCCCCCCGTGGACGGCGCCTGATCAAGATTTCCTTGTTGACAGAGCCAGAGCCAGATACCCCCGTGGACATTGCAAGAGCCAGATCCCCCCGTGGACAGCGCCAGAGCCAGATCCCCCGTGGTACAGCGCCACAGCAAGAAACCCCCATGGACAGCGCCAGAGCAAGATCCCCCCGTGGACAGCGCCAGAGCAAGATCGCGCCGTGGGCAGCGGCACAGCAAGAAACCCCCATGGACAGCGCCAGAGCAAGACCCCCCGTGGACAGCGCCAGAACCAGATTTCCTTATTGACAAAGGCAGAGCCAGATATCACGGTGGACAGAGCCAGAGCCAGATACCCCATGGACAGCGCAAAAGCCAGATCCCCACGTGGACAGCACCAGAGCCTAATCCCCACGTGGACAGCGCCACAGCAAGAAACCCCCGTGGAGAGCGCCAGAGCAAAATCCTCACGTGGACAGTGCCAGAGCAAGATCCCCCCGTTGACAGCGCCAAAACCAGATTTCCTTATCGACTGAGCTAAAGCCAGATATCACGGTGGGAAGCGCTAGAGCCAGATACCCCGTGGACAGCGCAAAAGCCAGATCCCCCCATAGAGCGCTGGATTCTTCCATGTAGATCTGATTGTGTACTGTACAGAATGATTTCCTCTGTGACATATACATTAATTTTTGGGGCTTTCAAACTATTGTGATATTTTGTGGTTATTCATAGTGCGTCAATGTTAAAAATGTTTTACCTGCACCGGCCAGAACCAGCTTTGGTGAATCTCTCACCCCTAAGGAACGGAGATGCTTCTTGATGTCTTGTGTGCAGTTTGTGATTTTCAGGCACCGCACTATACCAGGGTTGTCTTGACTAGCGCAACACTCCCCGCCTACGAACTGAGAGTATGAGCAAAAAGCCATATTCTCACTAAAACTGTGCAAAACGGACAGCAAGAAGAAACCAGTGTATAAACACTCATAGAACGTACCTGGTACTGGTATGAAAAACTTCTGTTTATTACCAACTTTCAATTTCAAACAAGATGTGTAACTTCCGCTCCGCATTGAAATAAAATCCATCATTCGATAACTTCGATGGCTTACAATTTCAAGCAATCCTTACGGTTGGACATTATTTATTTTATTCTATTCCAAAATAAGGAATCAGATTTTTTGACGAGGGGCTCTTTCTGTTTTCTCTCTTTTTGTGACGAAAGGCCTTATGGGGCCTCTCGTCACTATGCCATCGGTTTGAGTGAGTGAAAGAAAGAGTTGTAAACAATTGAATTTCACTTGAAGCAGGCGTTCCTAGCGGTCATTCATCGAACACGTGATCGTCGTCGTAGATGTCGCTGGCGAAGAGGGATCGGATTGATTTCGGATTCCGACGTTGTTTTGAATTATAGTCCACGAGCAAAAAATGATTGGAGTCAAACATGTGCTTTCTTTTCGCACTTCTCGTTTGATTTCACGAGCTCTTGTGAAGGTGAGTTGATTTAATACTTCTTTTACAATGTATTCTATCCCTTTTGTGTTTAGTACTAGGCACAACCTTTTATGCATTTGTCATGTTGGTATTTCTAAAGAATATTTCAGATTTTGGGGTGCTTTATGTGGTTTGTTTGCCAACAAAAGCTCGATTGCATCGCTTGCCTTATTACACAAGACCAGTCCTTATGGCCATATGGTGTCCTTCAATTCCCTTCGGGGAACCAATAAACCCAGAAATGGGGCTCAAAATCTCCTTCGGGAGAGCATAGAATTCCTTCGGGAAGCAAACAAACCCAGAAATGGGGCTCAAAATGTGCTTCGGCACACTGAATATTCCCTTCGGGGAACTAGTAATCACAGCAATGTGATCTTAACTGTGCTTCGGCACACTGAAAATTTCCTTCGGGAAACTAATAATCACAGCAATGTGACTGAAAGGCACTATAATGGCAAATATTGTGGAAACCAATTTGTGAACAAAAGTATTTTCGGGATACCTGTGTACATGTTGCTGTATTTGTCGGATAAAACAGGGCAAACAAATCACATTTTTAGCACTGTATATAATGATCGAAGTAATCTTGTTGACGAATTCACCTCAAAAACTAGTAATAACAGTATAACAAATGCATTTGAGAAAACTATGCCTAGTATTGAAAACAAACATGATAATAATAAACATGCATCTTGTCCATCTATCAAGATCTCCAAGTGTATAGAAAATCATAGACATTCTTGAATATGTTCAAAGCAACTAAATCACAAATGTAGAGATAGAGAACCATCTAGAATATCCCTAAAAAAAGTTATGAGATTGCTCAGATATAGAAAGTTAAGAAAAAGACACAAAAAGATGATTATTAAGGGCACACCTGTTTCATCTGTTTTTTACAGAATTGCTACAAACTATAACTATTGGAAATTGAAATACATTAACAGACTTAATAGTTTCTATAGCTCCTTTTTTAGAGCAACTTGTAAAACATCAGTGAGGTATAATGGATGTAAACAAACTCTTTTATTGTCTGGGGACATTGCAGAATCGAATCCTGGTCCTGTAACTGATAATAATAATATTGAAGATATATGTTTATATAGTAATGGTGACTTTACGTTAAGATACCGAATGCTTCGACATGGTTTAACACCACTAGATGTTGGTGGAGGAGGTGATTGCTTTTTCAAATCAGTATCACATCAGCTATATGGTAATTCAAATAAACATGCAGAAATTAGAGCTTTAGGAGTGAGATATTTAAAGGACAATCCTGAACGATTTATTGAAAGTATCATAGATTCATCTTGGTCACAGTATTTAACTAATATGTCTCTACAAGGAACATGGGCCAATCATATTATAATACAGGCTGTTGCTGATGCAATGAGTTTAAAGATTCATATTATAGAATCAGATTCAAATATTAGGGAAGTCACATTAGTTGAGCCAGCAAATACAATAATAAATAATATTAGAACAATATACATAGGACATATTGGTCAAGTGCACTACGTATCAACATGTTCTGTTTCACATCAACAAAGTTCGAACAATATTGACAGGGAAAATACAATTTCGAGTCGTCCAGAAAAAAGAAAGCAAGCAAGTACAAGCAAAAGTTCTAATTCAAATGAAACAAAAAAGCAAGACAGGGCTACCTACATTAGGCAATACATGAAGGAATACAGGCAATCCAAGCAAAATAATACTTCACCAGAAAAAAAATCAAAGAGAAATGAATACCAAAGAAATTATAGAGAAATGAATGCATCACCAGAAAAGAAATTAAAGTGTAATGAATACCTAAGAAAATATAGAGAAATTAATTCATCACCAGAAAAGAAATTAAAGTGTAATGAATACCTAAGAAAATATAGAGAAATGAATGCATCACCAGAAAAAAAATCAAAGAGAAATGAATACCAAAGAAAAAATAGAGAAATAAATGCATCACCGGAAGAGAAATCAAAGCGTAATGAATACCAAAGAAAATATAGAGCTAACTCATCCATTGAATTTGCAATAAAGCGGTTCCATGAAATAGTAAACCAAGGCCCTCTGTATATTTGTATATGTTGTGATCAACTATGGTATAAACATAGTGTGAGTAGTACTACTAAGCTGAGACAATCAAATCCTGATGTTGTGAAATATCTATCAAATAAGATAAGTGTTGGTAACAAAGAATGGGTTTGTAGAACATGCTCTAATTATTTGCAAAAAAATAAAGTCCCACCATGTGCTGTAGCGAATGGTATGGCATTTCCAGATAAACCAGATTTCTTTGATCTCAATGAACTAGAATGTAGATTATTAGCTCCAAGAATTGCATTTCAAAAATTAATGCAGGCACCTAGGGGGAGACAGCTTAAGATACATGGAAATATTGTTAATGTACCTGCTGATGTAACTAATACAGTTAATATATTACCACGATTGCAAAATCAAACTGCTACAATTAAAGTTAATTTAAAGCGGATGCTGAAATATAAGAGTTCTGCACTGTCACTAAATGTAAGACCATATAAAGTACTTCAAGCAGCAAATTGGCTTATAACACATAGTAGTTTATATAGAGATGAAGGTATAGTACTGAATAATGACTGGATCAATCAATACAACAGAGCTGATAATGATGAAATTAATGAGAAGGTACAGTCAGATACAATAGATGAAACTGATGACAATGATATTGATTCTGAAGGGCTAGACCAAAATGAATCACATGAAGATGAAGCAGAAACAATTGCTGGTGTTACTGATACTATGTTTACAGCAACTGACTTTTTAGAAGATAATGAAAGGCAAAACATATTAAATATTGCTCCAGGTGAAGGGAATAGACCATTAAGTGTTTTTAGAGACAAATATTGTGAAGAGTTAGCATACCCTGGAATATTTCTTGGACAACCACGAATTGACAATAAACAAAGATTAGTCGATATTAACTATAGTGATATATGTAAATCAGAGTTGAGACGGTCTGACAGACGAGCTGCAGTGTGCATTGAAAATATATTTTACAAAACAAAAAAGTTGCAAATGAAAATTCTCTTAGGAAAATCACATATAGCTCTGAGAAAATGTAAGGGAAACAACAAAAATATTACTGCTGGACAACTTAAACAGCAAGGATCAATAGACAGATTGATTCGTCATGATGATGGATACAAGTTTTTAAATGCATTGAGAGGTTCACCTCCATACTTTGAAAAAGCTAAAAAAGATCTGTTTGCAATGATTAGGCAGTTAGGTCCTGCTACACTATTTTGTAGTTTCTCATCAGCTGAAACACAATGGATGCACCTACTTAGAATACTTGGTCAGCTTGTAGACAATAAGGAATACACTGATGAACAAATAGACAATTTTAATTGGGATGACAGGTGTCGCTTAATTCAGAGTGACCCTGTGACATGTGCAAGACACTTTGATTATCAAGTTAATCAATTTTTAACAAACTTCTTGTTCAGTTCTGCTCAACCTTTAGGTAAAATATCTGACTGGTTTTACCGTGTAGAATATCAGCAAAGAGGGTCTCCTCATATACATATGCTGATGTGGCTTGAAGATGCACCACAATTTCAAATAGATAGTGATGAAGATGTCACATCATTTATTGATAAGATAATAACTTGCCAAAAGCCAGTAGACAATGCTGATTTACTAGTCTTGGTTAATAGACAGGTACATAGACATTCGCATACATGCCGTAAAAATACAAGTAGCAAATGTAGATTTAACTATCCACAGCCACCAATGAAGCAAACTATGATAATATATCCTCTAGATGAGGATACACCCGAAAAGGAAATAAAAATATATAGAGATAATTGGAAGGCAATTCAAGTGTATCTAGATGAAAGCAAAGAAGGTGAAGATATTACATTTGACCAGTTACTCGTGAACCTTAATATCACTAAACAAAACTATTTACTTGCTGTAAGTTCATCGATTAACACACCTACTGTGTTTCTGAAAAGAAATCCCAATGAATTACGCATAAATAATTACAACCCTGATTGTCTCTCTGCATGGAGAGCTAACATGGATATACAGTTTGTCTTAGATGTCTATGCATGTGCTGTGTACATAGTGAATTATATATCAAAAGGCCAGAAAGGCATGAGTGAACTTTTAAGAGAGGCATGTACTGAAGCTAGGCAAGGTAATAAAACAATAAAACAACAAGTAAGGGATATTGGAAGTAAGTTCCTCAATAATGTTGAGATAAGTGCACAAGAAGCAGTGTACATTGTGTTACAGCTTCCAATGAGAAAATCATCTATAGACAGATAATATTTATAAATACATCACCACCTAATGAAAGAGTTGACCTATTAAAACCAATGGATAATATTAATGAAATGGATGATGACTCTGAAGAAATCTATACCAGTGGTTTACTCAAAAAGATATTCAAAGCGCCCTCTAAAACTAGAAAATATCACACTTGCAGACTGGGCAGCATGGTATGATTGTGCTGGAAAGCCTTATGTAAAACAAACTAATCAAGTTGATGTTGATGGTCTTCCGTTAGAGAATTTTGTTGATGATAATCTAAATGATGATGATGATACAGAAGCTCAGAAAACACCACGTAGCAAAACTAAAAAACGAGCAAAGGCTAGGATAATTAGAAGTGTGTGGTTTAATAAGGAAGCTGAGCCGGAAAAACATTATCGTGAACTTCTAATGCTATTTACTCCATGGCGAAATGAAGAAACTGATATTCTTGGTACATTTTCATCTTATGAAGAACGCTATATGTTACTTGCCAATGTCATCAATGAACAAATGAAACAATATGCAGTTTGCAATGAGGACTTTAATGAAATACAACAAGACATGAATAGATTAGAGGATAGATTTGATGAGATAGCACCTTGTACTCAAAATCTTGAACAACAAGACCGAGCTGAAGGTGATCAAGACTTACATCCTGACTTCACTGGAAACTATAATCTATCAGATGATTTAGGAATACCATCAGTTGATAATACTGAAACACTTATTATGAATGAACTGCCAGATGATGAATATAGATGTATGGTACAGACGTTGAATAAAGAGCAAAAAGAATTTTTCTATCATGTACTACATTTAAAAAAAACTTCTGGTGAGGCATTTTACTGCTTTCTAAGTGGTGGTGCAGGTGTGGGTAAATCACATGTCACTAAAGCCTTATACCAAGCTGCTTTGAAATATTATAACACCAGACCTGGCGTTAATTTTGCTGAAACAAAAATACTTATGTTAGCACCCACAGGGAAAGCAGCATATAATATAAAGGGCAATACCATCCAAAGTGCTTTAGCAGTACCAGCCTGTCAGTCATTAAAGAACTATAAGAAACTTGATTCAAGTAGGCTTAATACATTAAGATGTCAAATAGGTGGACTTAAGTTGATATTTGTAGATGAAATATCTATGGTTGGTAATACTATGTTTAATGTCCAATTCAATAATAGACTTAAAGACATCAAAGGCAGCTCGCTACCATTTGGCGGTGTTAGTATTGTTGCTATAGGAGATTTGTTTCAATTACAACCTGTAATGGATGGTTATATATTTAAAGACATGGATAATGATGAATATGGTGTTCTTGCACCTAATGTATGGCAAGAACTTTTCAAAATGTTTGAACTTAAAGAAATCATGCGACAGAGGGAAAGCAAAGACTTTGCTGAATTATTGAATAGATTAAGAGAGGGAAATCATACTAAAGAGGATATAATCAAATTAAAGGAAAGAATTCTTAACCACACTAGTGCTCAGTATCCCAAAGATGCACCTCATTTATTTATTCAAAATGCTAAAGTCAATGACTTCAACTATAAAGCTCATAATGCTCTTCAGGGTCCAAAATACTCTATTAAAGCACATGACACTGTCATTGGAACAGATTCGGAAGAACTTAGAGACAAAATATTAAAGCAAATACCTAAAGATCCTAGAAAAACAAAACAACTGCATTCTGTTTTGCATTTGGCAATTGGTGAAAGAACAGAGATATCACTAAACACTAGAAATGATGATGGTATGACCAATGGTGCTGGTAGTGTCATAAAATTTATGCAAATACATAAAACAGACAAACCATCAGGTATTATATGGGTACAGTTTGATCATGCTGATGTTGGTCAAAAAACCAGGCATGATAATAGACAGCTATATGTCAATGATATTGAACCAACATGGACACCAATCAAACCTATTAGCACTCAATTTGCTGTAGGTAGAACAAGATCTGTACACGTGATGAGAAAACAATTTCAACTTAGACCTGCTGCTGCTAAAACAATACATAGATCACAGGGTGATACTGAAAGTAGAATTGTAGTAAATTTTGAAACCAAAAGAGCCATTCCTCATATACATTATGTAGGATTAAGTAGAGTAACAACTATAGATGGTCTATATATAACTGACTTATGTGAAAGCAAAATAGCTGTTAATACTGACGTCCAAACTGAAATGCATCGATTGAGAACTGAAGGAAAACTGTCACTTTCTGTTAGTCCCATATATGAAGCACCTCAAGCTAGTATTAAAATCTGTTTTCTCAATGCAAGATCATTGCACAAGCATATAGATGACATACGTCATGACTTAAATTACTCAAGCACTTATGTAAATATTTTTTCAGAAACAAGATTTTTTCAGCATGAAAATGATGATTCATATCTATTAGATGATAAAAACTATACATTGTTCAGAAATGATGGTACACCAAGACAAAATGTAAGGCCATATGGAGGTACAGCAGTGTATAGCCGTCTTGACTATTACCCAGGATATCCATTTTGTAGTAATATACATGGTGTAGAAATAACTATTTTGAGGTTTATGATCATACTTCATATTACAATAGTGGGAGTATACAGCTCACCAACAGTATCAATAACAGAATTATGTAATGCTATGAAAGAGACACTAGACTCTCTACCAACACAAATTAACATTTTTATTGGTGATTTCAATGTGAACTGGTTCAGTGAATCACGCCGTGCATCACTTTATAACTTTTTTATAACACAAAATTGTTATAGACAGCTAGTTTCATGTAGTACAACAGACAGTAAAACCTGTATTGACCACATCTACACTAATTTACCTGAAGTGCAAACAAGCTTTCAGATTTTGGAGACATATTTTTCTGATCATAAAGCCATTTGTGTATTGATAAACAGCTTCATTAACTAAAGGCAAAAATTGATAATGGAGTCTATAAATACAGTGCAAACAATTTACATTACACACTAGTTTATTTAACATTAGCACATACTGATTATGTTCTTATAAGACTACCGGTATTCTGAATAATTAGGTACTTATTATAAATATTATGTATTAGAAACACAGTTAAATACACTCAATAGTGCAATTGTTTAGATACACTTTATTTCATTACAGAATACCAACATGAGCACTCCTACAACAAACCCGTAAGTACTTGTATCTTAATTTCATTTCTATTTTTCGTTTCCATCTTATCTTAGGTAATATCTTTGTACTCTTTGCTAATATTATTACATAACATCTCCTTTTAATTGCAGACAACAACAACTCAACAAAGCTGACGACTCACCAGGTAAGATATATATTTCTTTGTTGTGTAAAGCATAATAAACAATGTGTTTGCAATGACTAAAATAAGTTCTATTCTTTCAGATGTTCAACTAGAGGGTTTTGTTCATAGCCTAAGTCCTGTTAAGCATGCGAAAAAAAACAGAAAACCATACTTTGACTGTCTTGTCCAAACTGGAGAAGCTGAAAAGGTCCGTGGCGTGTGCTATGACCCACAGCTAAGAAAAAATCTCCTTGAACCATACCAAAATAAATCACCAATAAAAATCACAGCCACCAAAAGAATGGCTAGCACCAGTACCTCTGAAGAGTTCAGAATGACGAAAAAATCAAAGATAACATCAGCAGCGCCAGAATTCTCATATAACTCCCAAGTTGTCTCATCTATTGTGACGGTGCAAGAAGCGTTATCAGCGCCAGAATACAAGGCAGTTGACATTGTTGCTAAGGTGGTAACAAAGAATCACGAAAATCAATTGATCATTAAACAAGGTCAACAGCTAAAGAAATCAGACTGTATCATTGGTGATGAGCATAGCACAATAAAACTCACTCTCTGGGAAGACCTCATTGACAGAGTAGAATGTGGAAAAACGTACACATTTAAGAATGTTAGAATCAGAGTATTTGATGACGTTAAATATCTATCTACAAATACTTCAACATCAATTGAACCAGCTGATAGACAAATCCATGACATAAACTTAACATCTGAGCAATTTGCTGAAAATATTATCGAGGGACGGTTTATCGGTGCCAATGTGAAAGCAGCAAACTCTTGTGTTGTATGCAACACCACGCTAAATCAAGATGATAGTGAAGATGACATGATAACATGTCCCCTGCCAACTTGCCAAACAACTATGCTCTTTTCAGAATGCCAAACAAAACTGGTTTGCAACTTAACTGTCAAGAAAACTGATGGCAAAATGCAGATGTACACATGCTTTAATGATGGCCTGCAAAGTTTTCTCATCTCCATCAACAAAGGCGACACTAGAATAGATGACTTATCACCTAAAGAACTGAACAAGCTTTTCTTAACTGCTGGAACTAAGCAACTTATTGTGGATAATTCAACCTGTCATTCATCAGGTTCTCTTTTAGACCTCAAAACACGTCGAAGGTATAAACACTACAGAAAAACATTTATTTGCATATTTTGAGTTTTTGTTGAACTACAGGCATAATGTCTGATATTCTCTGCTTTTCATTCAAAAAAGTTAAATTTAGAGTTCGTTTAGTTGTAAAACTGGAACCAGCATTATTGTTCTTGTTCATATTGTATCTAGATGACTGTGTACAATGGTCTTGCTGATATTCAACTCATATTGATCATATTGTATAAGCCAAAATCTAGTTATTGGTCAACCAAGACCATCCATGATATATTGTTTCTAATCAACAAACATTTCACAATTATATTACAAAATAGAGTAAAAGTACAGACAAATATTATTTTAAAGGGATTTTATTGAATATATTTTTATATAAGATGTTACTGTTCATATTATAACTATATCAATATTTTTGAAAAGCCACAAAAATTGTATTCACGTTATATATTTATATTGAAGTGGAAATAAAATGTTTATATTTTGCAAAATTGAACATTTTTATGGTGTTTAGCCACACAACCTAATTTTTCACATCTTTCTGTTTCTTATGCTTACACTGTAAATTCTAACTTCTTCAAAAACAATTCACTATGCTAAGACCTACACTAAAGTCTCTACTCTTTACGTTTCTTATGCATTATACCTTGAGTCACATGCAGTCTTTGACTGCCTATTTTTTTGCATTGTGTTTGAGAAACTTTGGGACTCCTGTGTGCACTGCCGGTCACGTGGAAGCACCATGAAAAACATTCCGAGATCGCAAGCCGAAGCGAGTTAAAAGGGATTTTATTCGTTTGTAGAGGAACAAGCATTGATAAAAAAACGATGCCTATCAAGTACTTTCCCAAGCTGAGGTGAGGAAAATTCGATACCACTTAATTTGTTGTTTTTATCTATGTTACGAATTGTTTGGACACAAACATTACGCAAGACTAGTTATAATCTATTCAAATACTCATTCAAATACGTGTTTTGCCTAAATCATCTCGCACAACGAAGAATGCAAGTGATAACACACATATTTATTGGTCCTGAAATTTGTTTTCAGCGTTGTTTCGAGGTGGGAGCGTCGGCAAAAGCCAAATTTCCCTGCCAATTCAGATGTTGGTGTCACAGTTGGCCCAAGTTTGAAAGGTCAATAACCTGTGAAGTGTGGTATCTTCTTGGCGCTCTCAGCGCTCCGGATTTTATTATCCCCAAAATTTTATTTCAGATTCTAGGCAAGTAAGTGACTGTCCTTTCAGGAAAAATGACCATTTTTGATAGAGCAATGTACCAGATGCGACTTTTAAGGCCTCAATTTGTCGGTTTGACCGACAAATTGTGCAAAATGATCGTGCAAAATGATGGATGCGAGGCTATATTTGAGAAAATTTGTCAAATATTCTTTTTTAACTGGATTAAGCTAAGATTAAAATAATATTGAGATCACATATCCTGGTTGCCTCCTGTGGTGTTGTTGGGTTTCTGCGCTGTTTATATATTTTTCGCGCTGCAGGTAGCGATATTTCGTTCAAATTTTGTAGTGTTTTTCGGGGTCAAGCCGAGAAAAATAAGGAAAAATCCATAAAATATTTAATATTCGTTCGATTTTAAAAAGAAACACATTTTTGTAATCAGGAGACAAATATAAGTCTATAGACAAATTATTGAAAAAACATTTTTTTGAGTATTGCATTTCATCTTGAATGGATTAACGGAGCGCTTCTTAAAAATGATCTGTTATAGAGAATGTAAATAAGTAAATAAACGTCTATATTTCTTATTTTTAATTTTGCGTTTTGTAATGTTACGTTTTCGATCAACAAAAGCCAGGATCGTGCACGCTACTTTTAACTATTTTTGGGCAGGAAAACAATTACTGTCTTGTATTATTTTATTGAAGGCCGAGGTCAGTATTTTCAAGACCGAGGTCACGGTATTTCACGATAGGGACCGACCCTTAGCTCCATTTTGTATTCCACACAACGCTTTTAATCCTCCAGAAATACAGAACCACCAAAGAAGACATCCTCTAAGTTTTGACCAACAATTTTGTGAAATAATTCAGTTCAAATTTATACGTCGTTCTCAACTCGAAATGATCGTAGAAATGTCTTCTTTCGCTTTGTCGCGGGGTCCGGATCGTAAGATACCGGACCTCACGAGAGCCAATCAGAGCGCTGGATTTGATGGATACAAGACCACGAAAAAAATAATTTTTTTAATTTAAAAATTATTTTTAAAAAGTTTTAATGGAGTAAAAATGCTTGCGCATTACACAGTTTCGTATGTCTGAGTAGTATTGACACACTGAAGTTCAATTTACACTGAACTGAAATTTAATACTTGGATTTATAAATTATTTAAGATGTGGCATTTGTTTGCCCAGTTATGAGTTTATTTTGCTTACACAATTACCACACCACACTGATATACAATGATTAAACAACGATTTTCACATGCACGATCGATACCTATAAAACCACATAGTTTACGAAGAGTGCTAAAAAGTACGGGAAACTTATAAAAAATGCGCTTTATCGATATAGCTTAGTCGTCTAGAGAAATCACCAGTTAGCGCAACTCTGTTTTTGTGTGTTGTTTTGTTATCTGTTGAATAATTTAGCTTCCTTGAGAAATACAGCAAAAAGCAGAAAATGACAGTTCTATGGCACGATTTAATTTACTACATCAGTGATCAGTAAATAATCGTGAGTGAATAACATGACTTGAGATTAGTTATCCATTCCTATTTAGGAATTTACCTCGTCGTTTAAGAAGTCTCCGTACAATTTACTAGTTTACTACTCATGGGGGAAGATTTACAGTTTTCACAAGAGCAAAGCTGGCTATTGAAAAATACAATATCATACGAATCTGCAGAACATTTTATAGTGGAGCAAACATACCAAAAATATGTGCCGTAATGCACTAACTTGATTATGATTCCAAACTAAAAGCCAATGTAATTGAAAGAATCAAAGCCAACTAGAAAGAAGCAATTTCAATTTGAAGTCACAAATTACAACACACTGTTCTTTAAGAACAGATGACATCACAGCGTGCTATCAACAACAAAATATACAAATTCGTGGGAAAGATTTCCGTGGAAATAGAAAGCGAGATAAGATTATGACCGCACATAGAATGGGAAGAATGGGAAGGAAACTCCTTCCTCCCCATCCTTTGTTCCCATTCCCCGCGTGCGGTCATACTATTGCTACAAAACTATTGCTCTCCGCTGGAACAGGAAGGCAACGAGACGGGTCTCGGTTGCGTGACTGTTGTTCAGGATACGCTGTAACGTTATTCGGTAATTTTTCCTCATCCTCGGGGACCCATGGCGACTTGGAGACCAGCGAGACGTCTTTTTCTTCTACGCGCGAACTCTCGATTCGGTTCTCGGCATCGCCCTGGGTCCCCGAGGATGATTTTTTATGTCATTACAGAAATTTATCAGGGAATATCTATTCTAAGTTCTGAGTCGATTGATAAAGGAAAGAGGCTCAAACAAAGTTAGGTCCATCTTTTGTTTTGTTTTTACAACGGAAAAGTGATTTCAGTCAAGACTTTTGACGAAAAATGACATCAAAATGCTGTAACCACCAGCGACCTTGAAAAAACGACGACGGCAAAATGGACGACGACAGCAGAAAACAATGGAATTTCATTCAATATTCTATAGAAGCACGTGAAAATGCGTTCTGTCTGAAACATTTCAGACGTTTTCAACCCAACCACAACCAAGCCGCATACTTTTTTCCAATCTCGTTGTAAAAGCCGTCGTTGTATAATAATATTCCTGACAGGCTCTTTACACAATTGTATATTTTGCAGAGCGCATGTGAGCACAAGCCGTGTAAGAATGGAACATGTCACACCAGCAAACACGACGATACCTACACGTGTGTCTGCGATGACGGATTTATCGGAGAGAATTGCGACATCATAAGTATGACATAAACATAATAAAGTATTTTCTAAATTGAAGGCCGACGAGTCAATTTGTATATTTAAATAGTACTAACATTCTAATGGAAATGTAATAACAGAGGCATTTAACTCGTGATGCATTGAATTATACTGATGAGGCTCAATGTAATCTTAACAGAGGAAGCTCGAGCTCTTGGGATGGAAGATGGCAGAATCAAAGACGACCAAATCACCCAGAGCTCTTATTACGACTATATGTCTATGGGAAAGCACGCACGCTTGAACATATTGGTGGGTTTGGGAGCCTGGATGGCACAAGGATTTGCATCTGGGGAACGGATACAGATTGACCTTAATCGACTTGTGATAGTCACCAAAGTGGCAACACAGGGAAGATATGGACTCGACAGATGGATAACAAGCTTTACCATCAGCTACAGCCTGGACGGAACTAACTGGAAAGTGTACCAGGAGGGAGGTGTTGAAAAGGTACGTAATGGTCAGACAATCAGTCTGTATGGTACTGCCTGGATAGTGTACCAGGAGGGAGATGTTGACAAGGTATGTAATGGTCAGACCATCAGTCTGTATGGTACTGCCTGGTCAGTGTACCAGGAGGGAGGTGTTAACAAGGTATGTAATGGTCAGACCATCAGTCTGTATGGTACTGCCTGGTCAGTGTACCAGGAGGGAGGTGTTGACAAGGTATGTAATGGTCAGACCATCAGTCTGTATGGTACTGCCTGGACAGTGTACCAGGAGGGAGGTGTTGACATGGGATGGATGGCTGGACTATCAGTCTGTATGGTACTGCCTGGTCAGTGTACCAAAAGGCAGGTGTTGACAAGGTATGTAATGGTTGGACCATCAGTCTGTATGGTACTGCCTGGTCAGTGTACCAGGAGGGAGGTGTTGACAAGGTATGTAACGGTCAGACCATCAGTCTGTATGGTACTGCCTGGTCAGTGTACCAGGAGGGAGATGTTGACAAAGTATGTAATGGTCAGACCATCAGTCTGTATGGTACTGCCTGGTCAGTGTACCAGGAGGGAGATGTTGACAAAGTATGTAATGGTCAGACCATCAGTCTGTATGGTACTGCCTGGTCAGTGTACCAAGAGGGAGGTGTTGACAAGGTATGTAATGGTCAGACCATCAGTCTGTATGGTACCACCTGGTCAGTGTACCAAGAGGGAGGTGTTGACAAGGTATGTAATGGTCAGACCATCAGTCTGTATGGTACCACCTGGTCAGTGTACCAAGAGGGAGGTGTTGACAAGGTATGTAATGGTCAGACCATCAGTCTGTATGGTACTGCCTGGTCAGTGTACCAAGATGGAGGTGTTGACAAGGTATGTAATGGTCAGACCATCAGTCTGTATGGTACTGCCTGGTCAGTGTACCAAGATGGAGGTGTTGACAAGGTATGTAACGGTTGGACGATCAGTCTGTATGGTACTGCCTGGACAGTGTACCAAAAGGCAGGTGTTGACAAGGTATGTAATGGTTGGACCATCAGTCTGTATGGTACTGCCTGGTCAGTGTACCAGGAGGAAGGTGTTGACAAGGTATGTAATGGTCAGACCATCAGTCTGTATGGTACTGCCTGGTCAGTGTACCAGGAGGGAGGTGTTAACAAGGTATGTAATGGTCAGACCATCAGTCTGTATGGTACTGCCTGGTCAGTGTACCAGGAGGGAGGTGTTAACAAGGTATGTAATGGTCAGACCATCAGTCTGTATGGTACTGCCTGGTCAGTGTACCAGGAGGGAGGTGTTAACAAGGTATGTAATGGTCAGACCATCAGTCTGTATGGTACTGCCTGGACAGTGTACCAAGAGGGTCGGGTTGACAAGGTATGTAATGGTCGGACCATCAGTCTGTATGGTACTGCCTGGTCAGTGTACGAGGAGGGAGATGTGACAAGGTATTTGTCAGACCATTAGTCAACATGATTACAACCTTGAAAGTGTTAAAGGATGGAGGTTGGTAGTCGGACCATCAGACATAGGACCAGGACCTGGATGGACTTGAAGCACTTGATGAGTAACATGTACTGGAATGTTTTTCACCAGGTATTCCAAGTTGTAGGTGTAACCAATCGTCACCAGGTGGTAGATACTGTCCTCCCACTACCAATCAAGACAAAACTCCTGAGGATCACTACCGTCACGTGCAAAGGATACTGTGCACTGAGAATGGAAGTGTATGGTTATGACGCGGACTAATTGTGTTCCGTTCATTCATCTACAAGGTGGGGTGTAGGGTATGGCAGGATTATCATGATTGGGATATTATAAGTGTGTTCTTTCTTATGCCAGGAGGAGCCGATTAATGGCATATTAAGCTATCAAATGATTAAACAACCAGTTCACTAATTCAAGAAGAAATTTAACGGATAAAATTGCATCAATTATTATCGTATTATTATTATTATTATTATTATTATTATTATTATTATTATTATTATTATTATTATTATTATTATTATTATTATTATTATTATTATTATTATTATTATTATTATCGTATTATTACGTATCGTATTATTACAGTTTGTTTTCTAATTATATAAATTTAAATATATTATTCTTATAGACACTGTTGAAGGACAAGAATTACAGATGAAGCGCACAAAATAAAGAGATGCACAGTTCATGGGATAGGGATTATGTTTTAGAGACAATTCACAGTACACACTAGGAATAGGGGCTGAGAAAGAGGGTGCACAGTTCGCTAGAAACAGATCATGTTGTAGAAAATAATTAAAAGTTCTTTTAATAGTGCTCATGTTATAAAAGAGAATTCACATTTCGCTCAAAACAGATCATGTTGTATAAAGAGAATTAAAAGTTCGCTGAAAAGGGAATTTACATTTCAATAGAAACAGATCTTGTTGTATAAAGAGAATTAAAAGTTCGCTTAAAAGTGCTCATGTTATAAAAAAGAATTCAATTATTGCAAAAGCTCTAAACTCAACACTAAAATGAATTGTGAAACGTTTAACTTCTTCATTTTCGTCCTTATCGGACCTTGGTAATAATTCCGCATCTAAATAAGGTGTTATCGCGCGGGTCGATCACACTAGCACGGATATTCAAAAGTATCCGGATTCGTTTCGCCGAAAGCGGATCACTTGATTTGCGTCCACACTATCGTTTTCGCAGGGTTTTCGCTTGGATGCAGTCGTCCACACTAACACGGTACGGCGTGACGTACTTTTTTTTATGCGCATGCTCATAGAAGCAGACGAGCCTGCGAGATGACGTCATCGTTTACAGTTTGACACGAATTCGACCGTCTACACAACGGACCAAAGTATATGGATATATTTTGATTCACTTTCGACAGCGTTTTTTTAAAGTATCCGGATTCGCTAGATCCTACCCCAGTGTTAGTGTGCACGGAAGGCCTAAACGTATCAAAAATACGGATTCAAACGAATCCGTGTTAGTGTGGACGGCCCCTCAAAAGCCTAAAATAAACACCGACTCCAGACATGCGCAGTAGAATAACGCTGCCCCTTAAAGGCTTGTTAACCTTGAAAAGTGAAGGTTTTTACTCGCGGGTTTTTACCGAACATGAAACAAACAAATTTCTTTGTAAGTCAAAAGAAAGTGGTTCCAAGATAATTGGACACCTACGGCATAACGCAAAAAGAAAAAAGTTGTACAATTAAAACAAGATCCAGATGGATAAAATTGAAAAAAAAATATATTGAAAAGCAATAATATTTCATGTTGGGGGGGGGACTGGGTGGTTTGAGTGAAACCCCCCTGGGGGCCGCTGCGGGCCCCTCCGACCCCCAGCCCCGTCTATTCCCGCAATTCTACGAGCTATTCCCCTTCTATGTATATCAAACATATAATGTTTCACGTACATAAATAGTTAGGGCAATTGTTCATGTAGGCCGGGCGCGGTTCGCGTACACGACTTTTTTGGGGCAATCGCTCATGTAGGCCGGGCGCGGTTCGCGTACACGACACTTTGGGGCATTTGCTCATGTAGGCCGGGCGCGGTTTGCGTAGATGGGTTGGTCTACGCAAAACACACTCCGCGTAGATGGGTAAATAGCGATGGTGTCGGGGACGTGTGCTAGGGCCGCGAAAACGAGGAGGGCCGCCAACCTACGGAGCGCGGAATAACCGTTTTTCGGCCGTAAATTCAAAGCCGCTGGCGTGGCTTTTAAACCTGAGTTCTACTCGAACACCTCGCTCCCGAACTCCTCGCGAATTTCTCGCAGCCTCTTTTTCATCTTTTCGCGTGTCTCCAGGAAGGGCCCTTTCCTGCTTTTTTTCTGACGCGGTGCGAGGCCGTGTCGAGCTCTGATAGCGGCCTTAAATGCGTAGTATCTCTCTTGTTCCTGAAGTATTAGCCGAAACTCTTCGTCTGAGATATGCCCGTCCTGCAGAGCCTTAGAGACCAGCTCGCTGATCGAGTTTTTCTTACTCTCCGCTAAAACCATCGTGTCTTCGTGTTTAGCCACCTTGGTCGTAAGACCCCTAGAGACTACCCCCGCGCCCGCGCCCACGACACCGACCAGCCCAGCGAACCCTGCCAGCGGACCGCCGATCAGAACCCCTATCCTACTCAAAGAGAACCCCAGCCCGGCGCTGGAAAGCGCCCCTGCAGCGATGCCGGATGCCACAGACAAAGCATGGGTAACGGCGAAGGCGCGCTTATACCTCTTCCGCACCTGTCGATGATGCGTTATCTCGTTGTCTAGAACCGCCTGAGTGTTACATATTTTCTGGAGTCGGAAGCTTTGCACGTCGCCGCCGATGCTTGGCGGAGCGGTGGGCGTCATGTGCGTACCCTTCGGGGGGCAGACGCTGGGAAGCGAGGGGTATATGGCACCGCTGCTAACGCCGCTGTTTGCCATGCTTGTTATGTCGGACCTAGGTTAGCTCTAATACGAGGCGAACAGGCTTGCTCTTAAAGTCCACCCGTCTACCGCGGTCATCCCTGATCCATATTCGGATACTCGAGATAAACTCAGAGGATGATGCTGCGACACAAACGGGGATGTCGGGCCCATAGACGACTTTCTCGTGCGGCCTCCCGCGGGTTTCTAGGCAACCGAGAACGTTTGAAGGGTCGTCTAAGGCGGGGCATTGCGTGCGGTCAACGACATCGCAGAAGATGTAGAGGGCCTCTATTTTCGGCAAAGTCACCTTAAGTGGGCCCCCCCCCACGGGCAGCGCGAGGCCCCGCCCCCCCCCAATTGATCGTCTTTAGCCTCTAGGCCAAATAGTGCGCAAAGCTCGGCATTCAGGAACGCAACGCCTTTGGACATGAGCGCGATCCTCCCGGTGAGGGGATCCAGCTTCGCGCTCAGAATCTTGCTTTCAGCGCGGTTGATCGTTTCCACGATGGACTCGGCCGTGTGGTGCCCGGCTGGCAGAGTAGCGATGGGCGGGAGGGAAGCTATGGTCGTTATCCGATGCTCCCGCTCGAGATTATACCCGCTGTTAAACAGCGAGCACTGCCGGAGCGCCACGAAGTGTGGGCGCCTTATCGGCTGCTCGAATAAGAGCGTCAGTTCGCCTTCGGTGAACACGGCATGTAGGACCACCATTGTGTTGAACATAGCACGCCTTCGTGTTTAATAGGACTGAGCATGGATTGGGAAAGCTGGCGGATGCTGAACGAGGAGGCGATTCCCCGAAGGAAGGAGGAGGAGACGAAGAAGGCGGCAGTTGCGGCGGGAGCCTCTATAGCCGAACATATCAAACACGCTATAGCCGAACAAGTCAAAAAACCGGTTTCCCTAGGTCTCTGACCCTCGCGCAAAAGCTGCTCTACGCCGTGCCCGCGACCCCCGTGGAGAGCACGGCCTCAGACATCACCCCACTACTCACGCAGCTAGAGATACACGTGGCTGAGGACAAATCATTCACGACTGGGGTCCGAGATATATTCAAAGAGATAGTCTGGTGCGCAACCGCCGGATGTGGGGTGTCCCTAGTCGACCACGCTTTCGCCACGCTCCCCTCTGTCATCAGGGGATTTCTAAGGTTTCACGTCTACCACCCGGAGGATACTCTACGAGCTCGGCGCCCCCCTGCCTGGCGACAGCCCGTTCACGCAAAAAGGTAACCCCTACAAGAAGGCCGCTTTCGAGCGTCTATGTATAGAGTTCGGTTTGCCGCGTAAGCCGGACTTCCGATGGAAAGGCGGGCGGAACCACGGGCTAGGCGATGTGTCTGTGTTCTACCCGGGGGAGGAGTATCGCAACGTGCACGTGATCTGTGGCTACGACACGGCGGCGGACGAGTACCCGAGCCACCTCAATCTGTTTAGCGACGAAGGTGGGACGTACAATAGTGGGAAGAAGGTGGTTTACATACGCAACGACGACCACGGGGGCGTGCAATATAGCTGGTTTGCGCCATCCAAAGGTGAGGGGCTGACAAGAGCAGGGCTAGGAAGACTCGACCGCTCGGTCGAGGCGTTCGTCTACACAGTGCTTGGGGCGCAGGTAAACGTCCGTTCCTCTATCGCGGGGGCCGGTGGGCCGGCCATGGAGTCGCAGGCGGAGTTCACGACGCTGCTTGAAGACGCGATCATAGAAAACGACATCGCTCAAAGCGTGCAAAGGTACCAGTTAGCCGTGCAGGAGGCCAAGGTGAGGCTGAGTCTTGCGGTCGCACCAGGAGTGTGGCTGATGCCAAGCGATCTGGTGATAAACACGCAAAGCGTCGTGGGTTACAACAATAAGCTGCAGAAAGCCACGGACTCCATGACGCTCGGCGCAAACGCGATCAACACCGAGAGGAAGCCAGTCGGTGCTCATAACATGGCCGGTTGGCATCCTAGGGTGCAACACGTGACTGACCCTGGGATCGACCGCGTGCCGTCCCGGCGGCGAAGCAAGGCTTCCGCCCCTGCGAAAGTGCACGCAGAGGGCGCGGCCCCTGCCCCCTCTCCACATACGCACGCTGCGCATGGCATGACTGCCGCCGGACCGGGCGAAAAGAGTGACCACACCGCCCTCAAGGCGGGGTTGTCGGCACTCGCGGTGGCCGCGGCGTATTTCTTGTTCCGATGACTGCTTTGCATTCGACGAACCAAGAACGTGGCTACGGCTAGAATGAGCAGCCACGCATTTTCGCCAAGGAATTTTACCGCTTCTCCTGCAGCCTTAAACACGAAGTTCGCGATGCTGCCTACTAGCCGAGGGAGAAGCTCGCCTAGCTTTTTCCCGATGGCCTCAAGCCCGTTACCGACCCCTCTGGCCACGGAGGAGAGCGACTTGCCGAGCGACGTCACAATGGCCGCGATCGTCGTCGCTACGGCCAACCCGATAGCGGTGACGGTAAAGCCGTACTTTTTTAAGATGGCTTTGATGCGCTCTCTTAGCGGCTTTTGGTTCTCGAGCTCTTGGCTTTCGCGTTCTAGTTCGTCGATCTCGGACAGCCTCTCCTCGCTGCGCTCACGGGCCTCTTGGCGGCGACTCTCTGACGTGTTAGGGTCGTCGGTGGTCTCCCTGTCTGCGGCTACCACCCCTTGCAGCTCTTGGACTCGTTCCGTGTTTTCCTGGATGACCGCGTCTACCTCTGCCACGGACCCCATCGCCAGCTTGAAGCCTTTCAGCTTTGCAACGTCCTGTCGAACGCCCCCGTCCTCATTGAACAGCCGTCTTGGTTCAGTCCAACCCCATTTGCCGAGGTTACGAACCCGTATTAGCGTCTCCCCCCTCTGGTCTGACTGGAACCGTATCAGATTCTCGTTAAGATCTGGGTATTTCTCCCTGAGGGACTGGAGACCGTGTCTTGTCGCTGCACCCTCTGTGGTGAACGAGGTTTCAGCGCGTGCCGTTCCGGCGGTTTGCGTTGCGCTTCGCGTAGCCATGCTATGCGCAGCATGCAAACGCGATGACGTGCTCGTCATTGGGATCGACTCCCCATCGTCGGGGTCAAACGGGATAAGGGGCGTCGTCTCGTCGTCCCCCGCTCCGCGATCGGCGGACGCACCCGGCAAGGTATCGTCAATGTCAACGTCAACATCACCCATGATGCGTGCACATAACTCGTGCTATGCTATATTAGACATGTCTAACAGTCCGCACCATAGCCACGCGGCTTCGTACTTTATGTATATATAGTATATATACGTATACGATGTCAGTCAGCGATAAACGTGACCTCCAACGAACACCCAGAACTCCTCTGGGGTTGAAACTCGAGAGAACTGTTCACCAGGTCACTCTCAACCCGTCGACGGCTTCCCTCGGCGAGACGCTATATGTGGCGGTCCCAAAGCTATCGGAAGGCGTCACGCTCGTGCCTGGCTCCTTGAGGGTCGGTCTCGAACTCTCCGTCTCAGGCCATGCGAATAATACCGTCGTGAACAACGTCGGCCGAAATCTCGTGAGCCGCCTGAAAATCACGTTTGCAGGAGAAACGCTCCAGGACACCAACCGCTACGACGTCTTCAAGACGTATGAGGAGCTTTACCTGCTCAAGGTCGAGAGAGAGGACCGCCTGGATCAGGGCATACAGTCAGAAAACATGCGCAAGCTTCGCTCCAAGGCTGGCGATAAAGCAACTAGTAACGTCAAGGAGAACGCTCTAAACGCCGCCCACGGGGCGAGGTACACCATCCCGCTAGAACATTCTCTGCTGACAAACCACGGCGTACTGTACCCAAGGGCGCTCTCCGAGGTGCTGCTCTTCGAAATCACGTTCGCAACGGTTGACCAGGTAGTAGTAGGAAGCGATGCTACCAAATTATCCTATGGCATCAAAAATCTAGAGCTGGAATACGAAAGCCTGAGGGACGACAACCTCGCCCGGTTTGCAGCCGCTGCCTACCAAAACGGCACAACGTTCTTCTACGAGCAAGTGAACCTTCACAAGACCTTCGTGATTAGCAAAGGGACGGACAGAATAATCAACGAGAGTGTCAACCTGCCGCGAAGGTCTATGAGTGGTCTGTTGCTCCTCTTTGTGGAGCCATACACGGCAAGGCTCGCGACTCTGAGAAGTTCGTGTACCCCGACATCAAGAGCGTTCGCGTTACAATCGACGGCGTGCCAAACAGGGTCTTCAGCCAGGGGCTGCTCCCCACGGATTTCTGGAGGGAGGCGAAAAGGCGGTTCGTCCGCCCCTCCCCGGGGGGGGGCACAGCGGAGCGCCTAGTGTCAGCCCCGAGTCGTTATATGGCGATGACAAGTTTGCTCTGTGGATCGACCTTCGGACGACGGACGACAGTGCTATCCATGGGGGTGGTCTCCGATTGGTCAATACGCGCGACGGTGTGCACCTCGAAATAAAACGCACGGCAAGCGGCACGGGTACCGTAAACTGTCACGTGTTTGTGGTGGCCGACGTCCAAATGAACCTTATGAACGGACAGCTAGAGTCCATACAATACTGAGCACAGACAGTTTCTGCGCGGTATGGACCCGAAAAACATCCCATTTAACGCTCTCATCGTGGGCCCGACGTCATGCGGGAAGACCCGATTCATAGTGGACCTGCTGCGCGGCCCTTTCCGGAGCAGGTTTGACTACATCGTACTCATGTGCCCTACCTTTGTCTACAACAAAACATACGACGGCATCGGCGAGGGCGACGATCGTCTGTTTGTCATCGCACCTGAGGCGGGTCAGATCGACATACTGCTGAGGTTTGTCTCCGCTCTCTTCGAAGGCACTAATACGCTAATCATACTCGACGACTGTGCGGCCTCGAAAGAAGTGGAACCGAGGCGGCCTTTTTCCATGCTGCGGGTATACGCATGCGTATACGTATAAGATGATTGCAGACCGAGTACGCGCAGCAGTGCGTATGCACACCAAGCAGACGGCAAACGCCTGTTGGAGACTGATACATGCGTTGCAACGCATTGCAATGCATTGCGATACACACGTAATGGCCCGCCGGAACGGCAAGCGCATGTCCGACGAAGAACTCGATGCGTTCCTTCGTCCTATATACTACGCCAGAGGTGGCTTCCAAGGAGTGACCGCTCTGCATGCCAAACTTCCCAAGGGATCAGCCTCCATAGATCGAGTGCGCAAGTGGGTAAGCTCGCAGCCAGTCGGGGGCTACACACAGACACCCCCTCCTACTACTACCTACGGCCACTTCTCGGAGCAGATACCAAACTGTATCCACCAGTCGGACCTGCTATTCTTGCCAACCGACCGCGGGTACAAGTATGCCCTGACTGTCGTTGACGTTGCTTCACGATATAAAGCCGCCTGCCCACTGAGGACTAAGAGCGCGGCCGTCGTCTCCCGCGAACTCGCTGGCATCTATGCAGAGGGACCTCTCGCATGGCCTAAAGTCCTCATGGTTGATGACGGCACGGAGTTCAAGGGCGCTACCACAAAGCTCCTGACAGACCACGGGGTGGAGGTCCGAAGGGCTGAGCCAGGGCACCACAGGAGCCAAGCTTTCGCCGAGTCTTTCCATCGCTGGCAGGCACAGCGCCTATTTCGTGCGCAGTACTCGAAGGAGCTTGCATCCGGCTAGACAAACCGCGAGTGGGTTACTGCTTTGCCAATTGTCATCTCGGACATGAACGCAACGAAGACTCGCATGACTGGCTTTGCGCCTAAAGACGCCATAAAGCTGAGGTGCGTGCCTCTCAAAGCCGAAAAGCCCCCATTAGAGGTCCCCTTAGGGGTAGGAACAGAGGTGTACATCGCCGTAAACGAGGAAGACCTTCAGGACAAGGGCCGACGGCGAGCGACGGACCCGTGGTGGACAAGCAGGGCATACCCAATACTAAAGAGGGTCATGGAGCCCGGACAGCCAGTGTTGTATTACACGGCGTACTCTAAGCAAGGCTTCACGCGTTCGCAGTTGCGTAGCGTGACGCTAGCGTGGCAAAACAGATAAAAAAATCTGCTGATCGCGCTAGCGCCACCCTAGCGTGATCAGCGCTTGTGCCTTCTATTGCAGCTAAGGCACGTGAGTCTGACATTCCACTTGTAGTGACCCTGACTGTCGTCCAGCCGGTCGATACTGAAGCATTGGGGATGACTCTTGGTGTACCCCTGAAGCAGAAGCTGAGTGTCACAGACCGTGCACTTCTTTTCCGCGTCAGCAATCATGCCGAGTACGTAATCTACCGTCAGAACGTGGTGCGGTCCCGTGTACTTTGTGCGACCCTTTTGCCTTTCGTCTATAGCGTATCGCTTGATTCGCGCTATAATCTTCACTCTTCACTGGGCGTAGCCTGCATTCCTGTGGGAACCAAGGCACCGGGGGTGTTATTGGGGGGGATCATGCGAACTATCTGGTCGGCGAGCCGCACGCGTGAGATGCCGGTGTATACAGCATTCGTGATCCAGCCCTCTAAGCTGTGATCTATGATAAACAAACGTCTTGGAGTCTGGATAGTCTTGCCCTGCACCCGGTGGACTGTCCCACAGCCCGCGTATTTCCACTCGAGGGGAAGCCCGTTAAGGACCGCGTCGAGAGGAACCTCGACTACCGTGCCTTTGTACGCGTCGACCTTCTCGCCCCTTTTGCCTGGCACGGGCACCGGCCGCCCTTGCTTGCGATAACGATGCGCGACGCTAGGATCGGGGTCAAAGCGGATGGTTGCTGGCAATCGGGGGTTGTTTTTCCTGTGGTGCTCTACCAATCGCTGCTGAACAAGGGCCCCCATCTTGTTGGTCGAGCACACCCACATAACGCTTGGGTGGGCCTGCTCGATCGCCGCGTCGAACGCCACCCCATCCCACTCCTCTCGAAACATCTCAAGCTGTTGGGAGTCTGGCTGACACCAAATCCGGCCCTTTATGTCGTGGAGCCTGGAGGAGGGCGCGGCAGAGCCGCAGTCGAATGTACTGTACGGCTTTCTGCAGTCTTCACACAGGCAGCGGTAGTCGGACTCGAACCAGCGGATGTTCCCTTGTGCCCACTCCTTGAGCATATCGTGAGGCCCCTCTTTATCTAACCAGGGCGGGACCTGCCCATAGTCGCCACAACACACTACCTGACACGGCCGCGTGGCGAGATACCCTAGGATGGCGCGTAGCACCTTAGTCTGTACCTTACAAAACTCGTCGATGATAATCACTTCTGCGAGACGGTCGAGTTTGTGCCCCAGTTCGGAAGGTCTCCACTCCTCTATCGGCTTCTCCGCTGGTATGCAGAGGTAGTGGTGGTAGGTTTGAGCCTTTACCGCGAGGCGCGGGTTGTTGCGATGGTCGTGGGCGAGGTCGTTCTCGGGGGTGAGCACCACAACTTTCCGTTGCGGAACATGCTCACCGCCCACTCGGTCTTCCCCGATCCTCCCTGGCCGGCTAGATACATCCTTGCAGAGGTTGCGGCCACTAGATCGCACGGCAGACTCGGCGCAGTGCTTGGCTCCATAGCCAAGCACCCCGACCTCTTCGGACCCCAAGCCGCTTCGGGTCGCCACTCGTACCCAGGCTTCTTGTGGCGCCACTCTCCATACCTCGGATTTCGCTCCACGAGCTTCACACCACTGGGCACCGCCTTTGCGTATATGGCATCTGTGCACACTCGGAGGACGTCTTCGCGAGGGATCCGCCTTAACATGCGTCGCAACGCTATGTTTGTGTACTCCAAGACGAAGGCCCTGATATGGTACCATTGTGAGCGCCGGACACCGTCTTTGTATTGTATCAGATGAGCCCCGTCGGCATGCTCGAAGTTAAGTAAGTGGTCGGTGCCCGCAAGGAGGTTTGTCAGATACGCGGCTTCTTCACGGTCGCAGACTACGATCGAGGACTCGTCGCCATGGCGAGCGCACTTGCCTACGAAACGGACAGCGAGATCTCGACCCTCAGGGTACTGCGAGTCTTCGCCGCCGGGGCGGCACGCGATGGAGTGGGGGAACTTGATGGGATCCTTTTTTCCGACGCTATACAACACCTCCCTCGCCTCGGCCATGACGAGGTCACCCGAGTCTAACAGGTCCTTGAGCTCTGGCGTGGTGATCCAGCCCTCGTTTTGATCCAAGTGCTGCCCTACCCTCCCGGAAGTGTAGGGGTGGCAGGCCTCAGAGAACCCCCACTCGGTCAGCTGAATGGCCCCGGTCAGTTGAAGAACCTCGCTCAATGGCCGTCCCACAACATCCGCGATACGATACACGTTCGTAGGGAAGCCGTATTTCCGTACCAAATCAATGGCGTCCGAGGCGCCGCCGAAGACGCTGTCCTCGCATCCTAGGTACGCCGCACGCATGTCGATGTGCGCATGAGGCTGCGCCCCTAAGTTTTCCTTGCTATTCCACACTTAGGACTCAACCTGCGCCGCTCGCCAGACGTCCCTGTATTTAAGAGGCGTTGGCCTGATGTTCTCTCTTTGGATCCACTTCTTGAAGGGATACCCTATTGCACCGCCCATCGAGTGCGTAGCTTCGGTGTACTCTTGGTAGGCTGGGTGGTCATCAGGGAGCCATTGAGGATCATATCCAGTCTCGTCTGTAAACGCCCTGTCGATAGCCCATCCGTCTTGTCCCGATCGGTACAGTTTGCCTTCGTGCGTGACTATAACACGCCCACACAGCCAGATCCTCGTGCTTCTGGGGATCGCCCTGTTTATAAAGCGAATGAGCACCTCTCGCACTTTTGCCTCGCGCGTCTTTGTGGCGGCACTGGTAGCGCGAGGCGCTGCCTTCTCCTGACATAACGAACGAAGCTCCCCCTCAGTCTCGAAGTCTAGGCCGTGGACGCTCGCGATCACAGGTGGTTCAGTCGGAAGCTCCGCCTAGGCGTGGCTATTGTGGCAAGGGATGCGGATTTGTGTGTACCCCCTCTCGTACTTCCCCGAGTCCCACATAACGTTGCCCAGGGCGTCCACGGCTACCAGCATTATCTCGAGCTTCTTTTCCATCTCAAAGAGGTCTTTTTTGGTGCATCCTGTAGTGGCCAGCTTCTTGTCAAATCGCTCGAGGATCTTGCCTCGTGTCTTGGTCAGACCAAGGGAGCGCGAGGTGCCGCGGTTCCTCAAGAAGTCGGCAACATAGCTCACAACACAGTTAGCGAAGGCGTCACTCCCCTCTTGCTCAAACATTGGCCCAGGCTCCCCATTTTGCTTAGGTAAAGGGCGAAGCTCGTATCTCACATAGACGAGGTACTCTCGTCCTTTCTCCCAAATACCCGCATCGATGCCTTCCAGGGCGCCGACTGCGATTTGGTCCCCTCTTTTGACTAACGACCCACCAATCGTGTGCTCCGAGCGCTTTTCCTCCTCCGTGATTGGCGCCAATGGCTCTGCGGGGGCCTTACCAACGACCGTGAAGAGTCCGTAACGCCAGTCGGGGTCTACCATCTCGAGCACCAGCGGCAGCACTGCGTTTGCCCTCAGAGACTCTCGCTCGCGCGAGACCCACCACACCGAGCCGTCGTCATTAATATCAGGCCCCCGCATAACCGGCTTTAGAGCAATGACTCCTGCTCCACCAAGATCTCGTATCTCCTGGTAAACACCGGCGCTTATGTCTTGGCCCCGAAGAGTGGCATCCACGCTTGGAAACCGAAGATGGGCGCCGCCGACGAAGAGAGAATAGTACTCCTCGGGGTCTAAGCTCTCTGGGACCTCTTGCCGCCGTCCCGGCAGCAAAGGGTCGACTTCTTCTGTCCACACTTTCGCCGGTACGAGCGGCTTAAGCAGCTTGTGTTTGACATCGTCGGGGATGTCCTCGTCCAGGATGTTCTGGACCAGCCCTGCCAGTACGGCGGGCGCCTCTTTGTCAGGCATGCTATCGAGAATCTCCTCTATATAAGCGTCCATGTTTGGGTATACCCTGTGCCACCCAGTCTCCGACTGCCCGTATCACAACCGGCGGGACGAGTGTTCGGGTATGACTTGTGCCACCCAGTATCAATTGCCCGTACCGCGGGCTGCGATGTCAGACAGGAAGGGTGCGAATTATTTCCGATCGCGCCTCTCGACGCCACGCATCCTCTGCCCTTCACGATTCGCTCCGCAGGGGCGGCACAACCGCGTCTCCGACCGAGTCCCTATGCCGCAGATCCTGCACGGCACGGGGAGGGGGGTGCCCTTACGGAGCCTTTGGAGGTGCACCTTGCAATAGGTGTCCATGCATCTCCGGCCGCACGTGTTTGCGTGGCCGACCTTTAGCCACCCGCAATAATCCTTTCCGCACCTCATCCTTCGAACGCTCGGTATACCACAGGACAGACGGATGTCTAATTGCAAGTCCTTGGGGGTTCGAACTGCATCATTGGAAAAATATAGCCATGATACTTCATAACAACTTCATTTATTAGGGTGCGAGTCACAAAGTCCTTAAAAACGTATGTCATGAAGTATCAAGCTCAATTATCCAAGATGGCGGCTCCACTCAAACACGAAATTAGACCTAAAGTGCTTGGCTGGAAACTTTCAGTAACAACCGAGGGGAAAGAAGAGGACGCCTTTGTAGATGGAGTTTTAAAGAGTTCGGCCGCCTCTATGAAACCGTATTTCGGAAACAGGAGGCTTCTGTGGCAAACAAAGATTGCCATAAAATCGTAGACCTCTGGCCGGCGATCGAGCGTTCGATAAAAAGAACACACGGCGGTATTCATCGCCCTATTATCGCTGCTTTAGTAGAGAAATCCCGAGAAAAGTTCGAAGTCATGAACACAAGCACGACCAAACTGGGGATTGGGGGCAATTCAAGCACCACGTGAGTAAAACTCAGGTTTAAACGCCACGCCAGCGGCTTTGAATTTACGGCCGAAAAACAGTTATTCCGCGCTCCGTAGGTCTTGCGTAGATGGATAATTAGCAATCTACGCGGGGCCTCATCCGCATGAGACGGGGCTGGGGGCCGCTGGCTGGGTTTGTGTACGCGGAACGGGCTCGGCCTACTACATACACAATCGCCCAGGTCGCGCCTGCGCGCTTTTTGGAACAAAGAGTTGTGTACGCGAACCGCGCCCGGCCTACAACAGCAATTGCCCCAAAAAGTAGTGTACAAGAAACCGCGCCCGGCCTACATGGGCAATTGCCCCTAAGAGTCGTGTACGCGAACCGCGCCCGGCCTACATGGGCAATTGCCCCAAAGAGTCGTGTACGCGAAGCGCGCCCGGCCTACATGAATAATTGCCCTAACTATTTATGTACGTGAAACATTATATGCTTGATATATGTGGAAGGGGGGGTAGCATCCGCATGATACGGGGCTTGGGGGCTCGGAGGGGCGCGCCGCGCCTCCCAAGCCTAAGATGGGGTTGGGTGGGGGGGGGGGGGGGGGGCGGAGGGGCCCGCCGATGCCCCCAGGGGAGTTTCACTCAAACCACCCAGTCCCCCCCCCCATGTTACCATGAGAGATCAGAAAACATTTGACAGCGAATTGTTTCTAATGACACAGTGAATCATTCAGAAAAGTACCGAAGAATTAATTATTCACGAAATCCTTAAGATCAATATAAGAAGTCTATCACGAACAAAACTTAAAGTTTGTTCGACATAAATAACAAAAACATAAACCCACAAATATTGGGTTAACTATGTTTTTTGCAGCCCTTGTTTCCACGTTGAGACCTTTGATAACAATGACGACGTAGACGCACGTGTGAGGGACGTAACATAGCAGTATAATGGTCATAAGGTATTTAAGGGCTTTGAGAGACTTGCGATACTTAAGAATGCGTATCTGATCAGCCCGCGCATTTCCACTGCTACGTAAATTACGGTCTGGTTACTCTTGTGCTTTTCCACGTGTCTCTGCTGAGTTCTTTAAACTTCTCAGTTGAAACGCATTTAAATAATTACATTCTTTTACCTGTTGCGGATTTCCCTGACTATATTTTTTCTCGCTTGAAATCTCGCCTGGTCATCCTTTTGTTGTTTCCTCCCTGGTCTTCTCTAGGCAGTGCATTATTCGAGACATCAACGAAAGACATCCCACTAGTATAGACGTTGCTCACATTTTCATGTAAGTTCCAAGCTTTTTGTCGGGTAGTCATTTTTCGATAGTGCGTCCTCAGTGCAATGTAAGCCTTGGAATAAGCTAAGATCAAAGTCGCAAGGCACATCAACATAAGCGCAGTAATCACCACGAAAAACAGCTTTGCTTCTACCCACAGCTGTAGGAACCCAGGTAACACAGCGAAAACCCACAGGATCACCACCAGTCTGACAACGCGGCATTGCGTGACAATCAAACGGTAACGCAGTCCTAAGTGTAACGCAAGGCATCGGTCAAGACTCATAACTGTAAGACTATAGAACGATGTGCCGGCCAGGAAGTAGCTCGAGACAAGCGCAACAATTTGCACCCCTGCGTTGCAGAATTCCTCGAATTTGCCACTGATTTCTGAGAATTTGTACGCCACGTAAAAAGGCTGCGTCACGAGACCGATGAGGAGATCCGAGAAAGACAGGCTGCAAATAAGAATGTTTGATGCAGAGTGAAGAGGTGGCGTCTGGTATATTGCAAGAATGACCATAATGTTCAGGAGGATCGTAGGAGGGGAGAAAAGGCAGTTGAGGACAATGTTGACGACATAGCTGGTGTAGGCTAGTTCTACGGACGCGCGATCCAGTACGATGAACCAGCAAGTCTGTTCAATTGTTTCGTTAGTCTGCATTGTCTGTTAAGTTCTATCCGAGTTTCCATGTACTACTACTGTTTGCCCTTAGCACGCCCATTAGGTTTAAAGGCCCTCTCACCGCTTGTGATAGTTCAGTTCAGGAGCAAGCTATCGTGCCATTTTATAGTCTTGGCTTGACTGTCGATGATCGTGTTTCAAGTAATAACTAAAATGGCTCAGAGCACTTCAGGAAATGTGGATATCTAATCTATTACCGTTTTAAAACATTTTTTAAGTCGGTTTTCTTTTTAGTGCTATCTTATTTCATGAGATTATTTTTCTATGAACCGAGTTTTCTCAAACTTTAGTAAAGTATCATATTCAGTTTCATCACACAGCTTACGCGCTCCCTGGCGGGCAGTGCATCCCCCCCGTAGAGACGGAACTCTCTCAAAACGCCGTGTAAAAACACCTTACTGATCTTTCGGTCATTAAGAGGCATATATTTAATAGGAATCAAGGGATAAAGCTTCAATGGACTAGACATGTATTGAACCCATTTGGTGAAGACGGAAAAACCGTATGCTCCGCGAAGAGATACTGAGGGAGATGCCACGTTTTCGTACAATGGCCGTCTGTCTTGCATTCCGAACTGAGTTTCCCTTTTCAAAACACTAATACCAAGAGGCTGAAGTGCACACTTCCAAGACTGGCATTTTCGCTGACTTTTTTCTTGATTATCCTCAAGCATCGTTTATGAAGGCTGGGACAAAATCTGCAAATTTCAGACACTTTACAAAAAGCCGCATCAAAATTTAAAATGTCGCATTTGATATTTTGTTAATTATCACTCTCTAAGTACTTAAAGTTGAAACATTACCTCATGTTACGCATTTGTTAATAAATATTCGCATAAAATTTAGTTTTCGGAGGAACTAATCCTGTAAAGAACCACCATGAACCCCTAAGCACACATCAGACACAAATATTGTGGCCAAACCCCATTTTACCTACTTTTAAATCTGTAGTGGAACTCCGATTATTCGAACTCGAACTTCGCGCTAACTAGGATTGACTCAAGTTCCCTAGAAACTACTTTTCAGTCATTTCCATTTGATAACTCGACATCCCCCCTAACTTGAACTGACTCTTAGTTCCCTAGATACTATTTTTTAGTCATTTCTATTCGGATAACTCGAACTCCCTGCTTACTCGAACTGTTTCCTCGTTTCATGTGAGGGTTCGAGTAAGCGCGCTTTACTTCATTGACTATGCAGAATAGCGACATGTTTCTATAGCTGTTCTGTTCTCTGTTCAAAATCGATGTACCCTTATCTCACAGCATCAATTAAACGGAACCAAGGGTAAAATCATGTGGCATTTTGTTAAGCTCATCATGATATAAGTTAAGTTGATGAGTTTTTGTGGCGAATGTTTACAAAGTCAAGCGTTTTGTTGAGAAAACACCATTTACAAGTGATAATACCGTTTAGATTTACAAAGGCAAATCAAAGCTGTACAAACATTGAAAACGGATAAAAACCTTTCAGGTACTTGGAATGTTGTTATTCACAGTTTGAAAATATTAACTTTTCCATGAATCAGATGAGAATATGAGTAGCTATATATTTTGAGTTTCAGTTAATGGAACTTTACACCAAATTTTTTACTTATCAAAATATAAATTTTGCCTAACTCTACTGAATGTGTGAGGAGAATTGATAAGCGGCGAGCATGTTATAAGATATCGTCACATTTTTCACGTTGATGGTAAATAGAAATTTGTTGCATGACTCTTGGCTATAGTTTCCGGTTGTCACGAATTAAGCCCTTGCTTTTTTATCATTTTATGAAATAAGTCTTGCCTATAAACATGCCTAGAAATAAGAAAAAAATACAGCTTGAAGTTTAAAACCTTGTAAAGGATTCCACTATTCTGACTAATTCCTTATTTAGACGGAAGCTGAAGGAGCCAGTATCGGGCCACTAGTGACGCGGCAGATGTCGTGTCGCTAACACACTGCAAGGAACGCCTGGCTGACCTGCAAACAACAAAAGGGCACACATTAGTAGAAATCTAAACAAGCGGAGCGCATTGGTTACATTTAAACCGTAGCATGTTTTAACTAATCCACAGGGCAAGTGAGAGAAAGCATCCATTTCCAACGGCTGATTTTGGGGAAGCTGCAGTGACGTTCCCTATTGAATTTTGTAAATAAAGCAAGATGCCTAAATTTCAGAGGTGTGCCTTAAGAGGGCTCTTAAAATGCCTGTTAGTATGAGACTAATGTCAGCTTTGTTTAACACATTGACCCCTCAACCGGCCTGTACCGGCTTTGGGAAGTACCCACAACCCAAAAAATTCATAAATTCAAAATAAACACAAGATGAAGATACTCAGGCATCAGTCTAAGGGATAAATGGTCTTGCAGATATGCATCCAACCAAGGTGTTGGCATCTACTCTTAAGCCAAATAATATCACAGGTTCTTTGACAAATCTCAAATCGAACAAGGAGAGAAAAGCAGAATCACCCCTCTCAATAAAACGCTCAAAATACCACACAAGGGAGAGAGATCAGCAAACACAGCTCAAGACACAAATAGATACCTTTATTCTGATCCTCCAGGTACATTTCCTTGGCCTCAAAACACAATGTCCATTCCTTGAAGGATTGAACAACCACGAAAATATCTTTACGTATTGCAAAGCATTCTGGGAGATCCAGGGGAAAATTCACGAGGGGAGGGCCAGTCAACACTCCTCTCCCCAAAGTCAGATGGTTTTTTATAAGTCTTTTCACCCCGAAGCCAAACGAATCAATTCCAGGTCATACAGACCCAGAATAGCAGTGTAAACAATTTTGCAATCAATTTGGTTTCAGAAAAGACACCATTTAGGAGAGCTGTGGTGATTCATTAGAAAATTATTTTCTCATCTGGGCAAAGCCAAACAAGAAAAAATCATCATGAATCCACCTTTGCTTGCAAATATCCATAAGCAAAGCATTCAATTATGCCCCAAAAGACTTCATGATGTCCTGAGACACTCTCCTAATATGCTCATAGCTGTATTTTTGATGAAAAATACAAGCAACCATCAACTTGTGCTGGCTTCAGCACATCGACGAGGGATTAAAAGTGGGGACCGCAAAGCACTGTTGGAAAGCTTGGATACCGCTGACTAGGTGCAGCTGTGTTTGACTTTGACGGGCTGTATAAAACTCAGAATAGGGGGGGGGGGAGGTATCTGTTTTCAGTCTGTTTTTTGTAAATTCAGCTCCAAAAAAGCCAGGAGTCAATGGGTTAAGTTCAGCTGTGATTTTTCTTTCCCATTTCTTCCCAGAGAACTCGAAACAGGGGAAGCCCAAATCCCCTCTTTTGTTTTTTATTTCCCACTGTCAGAGGTTCCTGTAGAAACTAGTGGAGCTTGCTTAGGGTCTCGGTTTAATGTCTGAAAGTCGTTTGCAAAATGGATATATGGACGCGTTACATTCGCACCTGGTGTTTCCAAGAATACACTGTGCAACTGCCTGGATAAGTCTGGCTGCAGTGCAACTTGGGTCGAGTTTCAAAACCTGAAAAGTTTAGAAAAATATTGAGATCGCCTTACATGTTAACCAATTGAACTCAAATTCAACAGACACTGAGCTGCCGGAGCGTGTATCGTAGCAAGAAATCCATTATGCCTACGAAAATAACCTTAGTTGGGTCATTAACTAGAAATTAATTGTGCGATTTTGATTCTTTCTGATATCTTGTGATGCTTCACATCGCTCAAAAGCACAAAATATACATTGTAGGCTATACAATATGGTGCATGGGTAAATCGATCATCGCTGCTTATCGAAATAGGTGTGTTGTGCAATTCTCTCCCCAACGCAGCGAATCACCCCTCCCCCATCCTCACAATTGGAATGCTTTATACAAGCTCTGTATTGAGCCTAACAGATAAAATTTCTCAGTGTGGGAAGACCTTTGTTCGAATCACACATTACATACTTTCGCGTCTTCTATCAAAAGGAATTGAGAGTTATCTAGACCCAGACCCAGACAGCAAATAGCACCCACCTCGGTCGACGCCTCGGTACACAGTGCCTCCCATCGCTCACGGTTAGCCTCGTTAGCCTGAGATAAAAGTATAGGACACGAGTGATCTGTGGTACTTGAATGTTTCCAGACCTTTGCAAAATTAGTAAGGTAACTTGACTCCTCTGACTATTGTTAGTAAAGCGATTGAGTTATTATTATTTATTTCAAAGTTCAGAGCGGCTGCTTTGGAGGCCGGAGTCAGAGTTGAGACTTTACTTTTTACCTTAAAATAAGGTTAACCCACCTGGATTTGTTGCAGCGCGAGGAGAGCCAGTCGAATAAGGGGGACTAGGCGCCAACTTGTTGATCTGGTCATGTGGCAGAAGATTAAAGGTACAGGGAAGGGACACAGGAATAGTTATACGGATTAGCCAATCAAAGTGTAGGGATACGAGAACAGTTCAACGGGATAGCCAATCAATGTGCAGGGATACTAAAACAGCCCAACCAGATGGCCAATCAAAGTGCAGTGATACGAGAACAGTCAAAAGAGTTAGCCAATCAAAGTGTAGGGATACGATACAACAGTCCAAGTCAACCAGATGGCCAATCGAAGTGTAGAGAAACCAGAACAGTTCAACGGGATAGCCAATCAATGTGCCAGGGATACTAGAACAGTCCAACGGGATGGCCAATCAAAGTGCAGGGATATGAGAACAGTCCAAAGGGTTAGCCAATCAAAGTACAGGAATACGGGGACATTTAAGCGGGGTAGCCAATCAAGGAGCAGAAATACGAAAACAGTTCAACCAGAAAGCCAATCACAGTAACCTAATGCGGTAGCTATTCAAGATGCAACAAACACAATATACTGGCTAATCTATGCCGGAACAATAACTGTATCTTGTTTTAACAATTAAACCGAACGGGTTAAAAAAGTATATGTCACACCCGCAAAAAGTCAAAGTTAAGCTGTGATGGGAAAACGATATTAATATACTGTTCCCTCCGTAAGCTGGACACGGGGTTTACCTTTTGCCAGATCCTGCCTGGAGACATTGGCGATAGCACAGCTCAGCCGCCATGGGTGCGCCCAGTTTGCTCTGAACTTGCGCGACGAGCTGGGAAAACGAAATAATTATGAGCCCTCTTTGACCACATATCCGCACAAAAAATTTGTTATGGATGGACAATCAGATCTTTGAATTTTGGCAGGCTCAGGCTAAGTTTAAACGTCGTTTTTTCCATTCGCCGTGTTCAATTCAAACGCATGCAAACGAATCGAGTCGATTGTTTTATCTTTTAAGATCAATTAAAATTTGCATGCATTTGCAATGAATACGGCTCATCTACAATACGACGTTTGAACTTAGCCTTAGAAAATGTTTATACAATATTTATATTTTTTTAGTATTGTTGCTAATGCTTTGGTAAGTCTGACGGGTATTTTCCCCTCCCCCTTAAATATCTATTGTTTAATACGAGCGTGAGTGTGAGTAGCCTCGAAAATTGTATCGAGGGCCAGCATCCGTTTCTTATTAAGAAAAACAATATATTGGATGTACCATTAAATTAAAATAAGCGCCCCTAATACGGTACACAGTATTTTATCACAATCAATTGCCAACACTTAGTCGGTTTTTACTAATCAAAAAGCCCTAGATATTCAAACATTTTAATCAATTTTGAAATTATTAAATTACATTTGATGAAATCTTGTGATGACCATCCAAAACACAGTTTTATAATTCATTTATTAAATTCAATAGAAAATAGTCCAATAGCTTCTACAAATTAGCCGATTGAAATGGATATTTTGCTAGGATAAACTGATGGCGGCTGACAAAGACAGCGTTTATGGCTTTCCTACCTGCCACGCATGCGCAGAGTGGTGTGGACTCGACAGCACGGAGGCCTGGAGTGAGTTTAGCCCAGTCTCCGACGAGTCCCCCATCTGCAGTAATACTTGAGCCTTGAGGAAGTGAACACCGGTTGATAGCTGAGGAACATCGCTATATGCAGCAAGGACCTTAGGTTTAAATGGGAAAGTGTCTGTTATTTCAACTAACTCTTCAGTCTAAGCTGCAATTTGAGCACGAAAGAGAGGCTTTGGTAGGTTTGAGTTTGTTGCCATCTATTGCAACATTTGAACTTTTCGTTTTACGATAGGAAAATATTCTAGGATCGAGGGCATGGAATGCAGCTATTTAATACAAAATAGCAGTCAAACGGCTGTAAACAGACCAGGACCTGGCAAAAAGATTCGCTTTCGCACAGGAAATCGAATCTGGAAAACGTCCAATTATACCTTGACAATTCTACAAGAATTAAGACACAACAAAATGGAATAGTACAAGACACAACGAAATACAATAGTACAATTGAAGATATATATATTGTTATAATTGACAGTACATACACATACTTGTCATATGTAACAGAACAATATTTACAATAACAGAACAATATTACAATGAGAGAACAGAAGACTCCTGTTAATTCCTACCTTCAGTCGGAATTATTGGTAGATCACAAACGCATTACTACTGAGCAAGTTGAGAGGCAAAGAAGTGACTGCAAAAATAAAACTATAAAAAGCGCCACCTACTTGTTCACAGTGCTGCAAAGCTTCCTGCGTGAGCCCGCAGTTCAGCAAGCAGTAGCCCGTGTGAAGCAGGGTCCACTTGTAGACAGCGTCAGCAAGCGACGCGTGTGACCCTGAGGGCCTGGTACCGAGGCTCTGTAGGAGATCGTCTTTTTCTTGAGAAGCTGAATGAAGAGAGGGAATAAGGTCAAAGTGGTTCTCCACATTCTTCCGTTTCTCGATCCATCCCTCTTTCCATTGGTTTATTCCATCATCTGTATGTCTATGTGTCTGTTTGTCCGTTTATCTGTTCACTCGTGTGTCTGCCAATCCGTCTGGCCGTTTAAATTTTCTTCCCATATATATATATATATATATATATATATATATATATATATATATATATATATATATATATATATATATATATATATATATATATATATATATATATATATATATATAATGAATGAATCGTAACCCGCAGTGCTTCTTGGGTATCAAATAAATGAGTAAATAAGCGTAAATAAAAATATTCCCAGGCTTCAGAAGAAGTAGAATTCTTGTTCATGTTTCTATGAATATTTGCATGGCTTTCAGATACCAGGATTCAGCCATTTATTTACACCCATGAAGCGCTGAGGGTTACGGTACAATGATTTCCGAGTGCAAAGTTATTTGGAATAGGTGTAAATATAAACATTGCATGCATGTGACGTGGTCTGCGTCTGAAGAAAGAGTCGCTCAGACGTAGCGAATGTCGGCGAAATCACTCAAACAGTTTTTAGGGAAAAGTCCAACATAATACTCCAACCTTTTGAATTCCCTGTCCCTACGTCTGTCGGTTAATCTGCTTCTAAAGAAGGTCGAACGACAACCCCGCGGGTCTATGGTACCTTTAGCACTGACATATCTTGATAGCTTCAGAGCCAGGCGGTGTAAACCTTTCTCTCTAGTCACGCTCTCCACTGCAATACCATTGGCAGTTACAGCAGACACAAAAACAGCCCAGTTGGTCACGTGTCCAGGGTACATGCGCAGAGCCTTCTGGGAAGCACGCAGAGCGTACGTTGAACGCGATGTTAGATTTGAAGCGTCGAGGGGCGGGTCACCTGTGGTGGGTAGTGTGCCTGAACCCAAGATACTCGCAGGATATAAAGTGCGGTTTGTCTGTGGAAAAAAAAGGTTGGAACTAAATGTAGCCATCAATATAGTGTGTCCTAGACACTTACCCTTACCATATTGATGGGCTACATGAAGTTTGATGTAACAAAGATTTGTAAAAACTTCTATGAAATTTGGCAAAGTGACAGAGTATCTCGCACTGAGCAATTGAGCAAAGATGCTGCATTATTGTCTTTTTTATTGTAATGTAACTGGTGTAATGATGTAAAGCTCTGTTGGCCACGAATAGCCTTAGCTACCTGCAAGCAACTCCAGATAAATTTGTATTGTTATTAGTTTTTAATAAACCTAGAAACCATCCACTAAAAAGGTGCAATGAGCTAGGGTAGCTACAGTATGTGTTGGAAAGCTAGACAAGCTTAGCCTCTGGCACCCAGAGTGAAATCATACTAACTTCTGCCTTTTTAATGTTCCCTAGAACTATGCCAGGATGAAGTGGCTGCTTCTGCCTTTTTAATGTTCCCTATAACTATGCCAGGATGAATAGGCGGCTTCTGCCTTTTTAATGTTCCCCATAACTATGCCAGGATGAAGTGGCGGCTTCTGCCTATTTAATGTTCCCCATAACTATGCTAGGATGAAGTGGCGGCTACTGCCTTTTTAATGTTCCCCATAACTATGCTAGGAAGAAATGGTGGCTTCTGCCTTTTTGATGTTCCCCATAACTATGCCAGGATGAAGTGGCGGCTTCTGCCTATTTAATGTTCCCCATAACTATGCCAGGATGAAATGGTGGCTTCTGCTTTTATAATGTTCCCCATAACTATGCTAGGATGAAATGGTGGCTTCTGCTTTTATAATGTTCCCCATAACTATGCTAGGATGAAATGGTGGCTTCTGCTTTTATAATGTTCCCCATAACTATGCTAGGATGAAATGGTGGCTTCTGCTTTTATAATGTTCCCCATAACTATGCTAGGATGAAATGGTGGCTTCTGCTTTTATAATGTTCCCCATAACTATGCTAGGATGAAATGGTGGCTTCTGCTTTTATAATGTTCCCCATAACTATGCTAGGATGAAATGGTGGCTTCTGCTTTTATAATGTTCCCCATAACTATGCTAGGATGAAATGGTGGCTTCTGCTTTTATAATGTTCCCCATAACTATGCTAGGATGAAATGGTGGCTTCTGCTTTTATAATGTTCCCCATAACTATGTTAGGATGAAATGGTGGCTTCTGCTTTTATAATGTTCCCCATAACTATGTTAGGATGAAATGGTGGCTTCTGCTTTTATAATGTTCCCCATAACTATGCTAGGATGAAATGGTGGCTTCTGCTTTTATAATGTTCCCCATAACTATGTTAGGATGAAATGGTGGCTTCTGCTTTTATAATGTTCCCCATAACTATGCTAGGATGAAATGGTGGCTTCTGCTTTTATAATGTTCCCCATAACTATGTTAGGATGAAATGGTGGCTTCTGCTTTTATAATGTTCCCCATAACTATGCTAGGATGAAATGGTGGCTTCTGCTTTTATAATGTTCCCCATAACTATGCTAGGATGAAGTGGCGGCTGACAGGGCCAACCTCAATACTTTCATTAGGCTCGAAAACACTGTCGACAATTCTTACCCCAGCAGTGCCAGGATCGAGCTTTACTGTTCCCTCTGCACAGCGTGAAGCCGCCTACAAGAAACGGGAAAAACACAAAAAAAGTCAAGAAATGCCAGTCAAGTCTTCTGTATAAGTCAAGTGATAACTTCGGGCCAGACCAACGCCTGCTTAACAGTTACTCACAGTGTCACGCACGCCTCCCCAACAAGCTAGTGGGAAGGCGTGCGTGACATTAAAAGCGGCTGCTGAGTAGACTAGGACTGATTCTAACCGGAAAAAGCTTTACGCGTCAGTTCAGTAGATCAACGACGAGCTGCATTGATTTTGACCTTTTTGTTTAGGTTATTCATGAACAAAAAGAGAAAAAAGTGCGATGGTTCTGACTGGGACTGGCTAGCCATGTCCTAATAGCATGACAAGTCTTGCTTAGAATTGGGAATTGAAACGAATGTTAGCAGGGCGGTAAGAAATCGTAAAAAAGCCCAAAATGGGCCAGAAATCTCAAACCATGCGCATAAATCCCGTGAGACTTACCTGCAGATCGTCAGGACAGACTTGTACAATAAAGGCCGCCAGCTGATCCCATAATTCCGCACGGTCCGGGTGCCTAAACACATGACACGAAAACGTACTGTAAAAAGGTCGAATAACCTCTAAGGTTCAACTGTTGCAAATTGTACGAAGAATGGATGGCGCTATCTTGACGATAGAAAAACGTATTGGTAACTTGAATAATTCCAGCCCTATAGCTTCATGCTGCCGCGGGCTTTAACAAGTGTCACTTTATCTTTGCTAGTGTCACGTGGTCTTACCGATGGACAGCCTTGACAATATGACGAAGACCGAGGCGAGGGTCACCCTGTGGAAAAAGCGGCAGGGGGTTAATATCAAATGGTTATCAGACACCTTTTACCTTAGCTTTTTTACTCTACCTTCTGCCTTTTATGAAATGATAGGTTGTCGGAGATCTTCTAAAGTAAAAGTTTTTTGTAGGTGTCCAGTTTGTGCATTTACCACATTGTGGACACTGGTGTGGCTTTTCTCTTATGTGTGTAAGAGAATGCGTTCGAGGGTTCCAACCAGTGCAAAGCATTTACCACACTGAGGACACTAATGTGCCTTTTCTTCAGTATGTGTTAGAGCATGTCTTTTGAGATCTCCAGTTTGTGCAAATCATTTACCACACTGAGGTTTCTTCGAACGTTTCTAAAAAAAGTGTTTAAAAAGGGGTATTCAAGGTTAAATTTTTGAGCAAGCAGGGCAGCAAGCAGCAAGCAGGGTAGGTAATGAAAATCACACGAGAGGATACAACAACCGCAACAAATCTTAACACTTAATCCTTAGATACACACCTGAAGAGTGTAGAATCTTGAGAAAAGATAGCAGATCTCGTAATGCAGGTCTTTATTACCTAGAGATAATAGCAATTCGAAATAGTAAGGTGATAACAACACAAGTAATATACTCACTACACTATACATTGTGTTTGGGTTAAAAACTGCTAAAAGAACACGTGGCTTTCTTTTTTCCGAAGAAAAGAGGCTGCCATACACTATACATTGTGCTTTGGATTAATTTATAGAAATACATTTGACGTTTACAGCAAAATTTTAGTTTAAATTTTCATTTTAATACTGCAAAAAGTTCTACGTGGATTTCTTTCGTCCCGAGGAAAGGAGGCTTATGTAGAAAGAGGCGTATTCCCGGTATATGGCTTCTGTGCCGTTTGTTTATATTTACACGGAAAAAGAAAGTGACTCGTTGATATAAACATTAAATACACGTTGATAGTCCTGGTATTGTGTCACGCTAGGTGCTTTATAATCTTGAGGGTGGGTGGGGGAGGGGGGGGGGCTTTAAGGAAGGAGGGGGGCTTATGTGACTTGAGTTCTTCAAATACGTGTTCCAAATGTTGATTTTAAACAACCAACTCCATAGTGTTTCTACTTTGTCAAAATATTGTGATACCTCCTCCTCCAAGCTTCATCAGTTCCCCGAGTGCAGCCCCTGCTAGCGCCGAGTCTCCCGTCACCAGACCGAGGGCACACAGCGCCATTAGGCCGCGTTCACATGGCTGGGAAAGTTGAGAGCTGGAAGATTGATCAGAAGTAGCATGGGTTAACCACGGGAACTTGGATACTAAATCAGCTTTTGTCACGTACACTACACAGTAACGTTTAGAGGGTAAAAAAAAACACAAGGATCACAAGAGTTTCCAGACTCAAGAGAAATAGGAATATAAGACACTATTAAAAAATATTTGGCTGAATCGTTTTCTGAAATAAGTGAAAGGAAAAGAGAAGAAGAAACAATCAGAAATGAGCTATCATATTTTTCAGGCGTCACTTGTCTTCTCCAAGCTCTTTATACAAATAAATTTCCTTTGTTGAAAAGCCAGTAAAAGAAAATTTGTTCGCCTTCTCACTTTATTTTTTTACTTTACTTCACTTTATTGCACAACCTATCCATACAAATAAAATAGTGCGCAGCGCATGTTTACATCTAAAGCCCAGCGTGGTTTTTGACACCATGTTTCCCATTAAAGGCGCGCAACGTGATATTTTCATACAACAGATACGACTGACGCGGGAGACACAACCCTAAGGAGTTAGATACTTGAATATGTGATACGTTGTAAGCAATTTACGTCCCCGTGTGACCGTAGAATCGTAAAGCTGTAAAGGAGTTTACAGGGAATATTGTGGTGCGAGATAATAAGCGTCGTCATGAATAAATTAAAAAATTACCTTAAAGAATGTCGATCAACTTCTCCTCTGTTATTAGTTGAAAATACAATGGTTTATTTGCAAAAAATTCAACTTCAAAATAACCATCCACAAATGAAGTCTACAAACTTGAATAAACAATGATTTAAAAGTTTGCGAAAGCCCAAATAAAGTGAAAAGTAACGGGGGAGATCACAAACATTTGACGGCGAATGGTTCCTAATGACAATTCAGAAAGGTTGTAAAATTAAAATAGGGTTCAGATGGATAAAATTGAAAAAAATCTATTGAAAAGCAATAAGATTTGATGTTATCATGAGAGATCAGAAAACATTTGACAGCGAATTGTTTCTAATGACACAGTGAATCATTCAGAAAAGTACCGAAGAATTAATTATTCACGAAATGCTTAAGATCAATATACGAAGTCTATCACGAACATCTTACAGTTTGTTCGACACAAATAACAAGACAATAAACTTTTTTGAAAACAAATTATCATTCTCAGCGAATCATTCAAAGCAGCGACAAATTAATAATTAACGAAAGCTTTTAAATCGAAATAAAAAGTTTCTCAAAAACATATTTTCTTAGAGATTGGTCGGCATGTTATTCCTGCAAATTCTACGTTTCACTTTTTATATTTTCTTCATCTTGGCTTTCCTGCCCTTCTTAATAGAAGGAACTTCTAACGGGAAGCAAAGAAACTCGGAATTTGACTTTTCTTTCGGTAACTTCATCAAGAACAGCTCTTCGTATCTGGAAGGGCCGATCATCTCTCGTAGTTTCGAAGGCGATGCTCTTTCTTGCTGGATGAGGTGTCTTGACGTCTTGGAGTGTTTGTCTGTCAACGTGGCGGCCATTGCTGACTCGAGCTTAAAGTTTTGGTGCGAATTACTGTCTGTCGATAAGTACAGCTGCCCAGACGAGAAGTACCAGCCCAACTCCACCTCAGACCATTACGAAATGAAGGTACGACATTATTTCAAAGTATTCAATGTTTTTTTTAAATGATCTGTTATATAGCAAGTAAATAAAAGTCTATATTTCGTATTTTCAATTTTGAGTTTTGTTATAATACGTTTTCGATCAACAAAAGCCAGCACCGTGCGAGCAGCTTTCGAATATTTTTGGGCAGGATAACAAATTACTGTCTTGTACTAGTCTTGTATATTTATTGCTATTTGAAGGTTTTAAAATCGGAGCTAAGAGGGGTAAACTGCACGAGCAAGATTTAAAATAATTAAAAAAATGTTTGAATGAAGTAAAAATACTTATGCTTCACACAGTTTAGTATGTATGAGTTATATTGAGAAAATAAAGTTTAATTTACACTGAACTGAAATTTGATACTTTGGTTCATGAGTTATTTAAGATGTGGCATTTGTTTGCTTAGTTACGAGTTTATTTTGCTTACACAATTAATAACAAACCACACTGATATACAATGATTAAACAACGATTTTCACATGCACGATCGATACCTACATAACCATAACCAAACCACATAATGAATACTGGTTTGTCCGTCCCACATAATGACCGCCCCCCAACGTACAACCGCCCCACCGAAAAATCGAAAAGCTAGTCCGCCCCACTCTTTAACGAAAGTCTTATTCACGTCTTATTCTTAGTTTTTCTTAATTTGTAGATTGGTTCTGGTATTTATATATCTTTTGCGTGTTGAATGTTTTCATCGCGTAGCGAATAAAATCACGAATTGCGTGGCTTTTCTAACGAGTTGCGGGATTCGATACGGGATAGACAAGGGATTATTTTTTTTTTTATTTTCTGACTTTGGTAGACGGTCGGGATAGGGATATGAGGGATCACGGGAATTATGTTGATGTTTTGTGTGAGCAGAAGCATATGGTTGACTTTTGTCAGAGCCGTTTTTGTATTTGCTCAATTGAGCCTTGACCTTGACTTTCTGGTCGCGGACGGGCTGATTGACTCTAGCGCAGGTACGTAGAAGGGCATGTACACTCTTCTCGCCGGCCGCGTAGTCTTCCCAGCCTTTGAAGATGATGGCCTGGTGGTCTCTGTAGCGCTTTTGTTGGATGCATTTTACCCTGTTTGCTTATTGGCTCGCTTATATGCTAATGTAGAAGCGAGCCAAACCCATATATGCTAATGTCATATTTCGATCCTTTTTCGAAAATCTCGAAACCTTATATGATAATTCTATCCGAAAAAAAAAAATACGCTTAGGTCGTAAATTACCCACTACAGAGTTAATTATTATCAGCCGACATTACAAGCCGACAGCGAATGCTTGTAAGATAAGACAACATGATGTTAATGACGGCGGCATTCTTAGCCGCTAGCTAGGTGTGAAAATGAACCCAAAGTCGGTATCAAACTTTCCATATCATGGCAGCGCTAGAAAAATCGCACCAAATAAATGCGAGATACTTTTCCGTTATAGTAAAGGGATTTATTTGATGTATGTTGTGTTGGGATACGTAATTTAACGAGCGAATAAAGACGAAAGTTGTTCCATTGACAGATGGGCGCTTGGATACGGGAATGCTTTCTCGCTAAACAAACGGTTAACAAAAAGTATCTTAAGCCCGTACTAACTGATGAAGATCGTGACAGAAATAAATACGAAATACTTTTTCGTTATAGTAAAGGGATTGATTTGATGTGTGTTGTGTTGGGATACGTAATTTAACGAGCGAATAAAGACGAAAGTTGTTCCATTGACAGATGCGGGCGCTTGGATACGGGAATGCTTTCTCGCTAAACAAACGGTTAACAAAAAGTATCTTAAGCCCGTACTAACTGATGAAGATCGTGACAGAAATAAATACGAAATACTTTTCCGTTATAGTAAAGGGATTTATTTGATGTATGTTGTGTTGGGATACCTAATTTAACGAGCGAATAAAGACGAAAGTTGTTCCATTGACAGATGCGGGCGCTTGGATACGGGAATGCTTTCTCGCTAAACAAACGGTTAACAAAAAGTATCTTAAGCCCGTACTAACTGATGAAGATCGTGACAGAAATAAATACGAAATACTTTTTCGTTATAGTAAAGGGATTGATTTGATGTGTGTTGTGTTGCGATACGTAATTTAACGAGCGAATAAAGACGAAAGTTGTTTCATTGTCGTTGTTCTTGTGTTATTGTAAAACAACGCGGCGGCGACTGTAATATGCCAGTTTACGCTCGCTCATAAACAAGCGCATCAAACAGATCCCGCAAAAAAGATTCCCTGAGCTTTAATTTGACAAAAAGATCGTGGCAATCGGGGTTGAACTGTGAGAGTTATCGCCGTACGCGTGCCGAATAATCGAGTTCGGGTTCCCCCAAGAATCAGGTTCATTCTAGTTGTTCTAGTGTTTTTGTAAAACAAGGCATGAAATAATATGCTCGCTCATAAACAAGCGCATGAAACATATGTCCCCTGAAATATGCCGGTTTTTGCTCGCTCCTGAACAAGCGCATCAAGTCCCCTGAAGGGGGGGACTTTGAATTTTCATAAACACCGAAACGCGTTTCGCGTAGATTAATAATTGCTAATTATAAATCTACGTCGGGACCACTTCGCAGATTAATAATTAGCAATTATTAATCTACGCAAAACACACTCCGCGAAGATAAATAATTAGCAATGGTTAGCAATCATTAATCCGCTGTCTATCGACAGCAGCGGGACTGGGGCCTTTCATAGAAACGAGTGAGAACCTTGCCATTAGACCCCCGTATGTCCTGTAGTATATGCACATGTGCGTATGTACGTATATAAACACATGTGCATAGCATTGGGTTGGGCCGCCACCCTACGGAGCGCGGAATGACCGTTTTTCGGCCGTAAATTCAAAGCCGCTGGCGTGGCGTTTAAACCTGAGCTTTACTCGAACACCTCGCTCCCGAACTCCTCGCGAATTTCTCGCAGCCTTTTTTTCATCTTTTCGCGTGTCTCCAGGGAGGGCCCTTTCCTGCTTTTTTTCCCACGCGATGCGAGGCCGTGCCGAGCTCTGATAGCGGCCTTGAGCGCGTAGTATCTCTCTTGTTCCCGAAGTATCAGCCGAAACTCTTCGTCTGAGGTATGCCCGTCTTGCAGAGCCTTAGAGACCAGCTCGCTGATCGAGTTTTTCTTACTCTCCGCTAAAACCATCGTGTCTTCGTGTTTAGCCACCTTGCTCGTAAGACCCCTAGAGACCACCACCGCGCCCACGACACCGACACCGACCAGGCCCAGCGACCCCTGCCAGCGGACCGCCGATCAGAACCCCTATCCCACTCAAAGAGACCCCTGCCCCGGCACTGGAAAGCGCCCCTGCAGCGATGCCGGATGCCACAGACACAGCATGGGTAACGGCAAAGGCGCGCTTATACTTTTTCCGCACCTGTCGATGATGCGATATCTCGTTGTCTAGAACCGCCTGAGTGTCACATATTTTCTGGAGTCGGAAGCTTTGCACGTCGCCGCCGACGCTTGCCGGAACGGCAGGCGTCATGTGCGTATCCTTCGGGGGGGAAACACTGGGAAGCGAGGGGTATATGGCACCACCGCTAACGTCGCTGTTTGCCATGTTTGTTACGTCGGAGCTAGGTTAGCTCTAATACGAGGCGAACGGGCTTGCCCTTAAAGTCCACCCGTCTACCGTAGTTATCCCTCATCCATATTTGGATACTCGAGACAAACTCAGAGGAAGATGCTGCGGCACAAACGGGGGTGTCGGGTCCATAGACGACTTTCTCGTGCGGTCGCCCGCGGGTTTCTAGGCAAGCGAGAACGTTTGAAGGCTCACCTAATGAGTAGCATTGCGTGCGATCTCCGATATCGCAGCAGATGTAAAGGGCCTTTATTTTCGGCAAAGCCACCTTAATTGGGGGTCCCCCCAAGGACAGTGCGAGGCCCCGCTCCCCCAACTGATCGTCTTTAGCCTCTAGGCCAAATAGTGCGCAAAGCTCGGCATTCAGGAACGCAACGCCATTGGACATGAGCGCGATCTTCCCGGTGAGGGGATCCAGCTCCGCGGTCAGAATCTTGCTTTCAGCGCGGTTGATTGTTTCCACGATGGACTCGGCCGTGTGGTGCCCGGCTGGCAGAGAAGCGATGGGCGGGAGGGCGGCTATAGTCGTTATCTGATGCTCTCGCTCGAGATTATACCAGCTGTTAAACAGCGAGCACTGCCGGAGCGCCACGAAGCGTGGGCGCCTTATCGGCCGCTCGAAGAAGAGTGTCTGTTCGCCTTTGGTGAGCACAATATGTAGGACCACCATTGTGTTGAACACAGAGCACGGCCTCAGACATCACCCCACTACTCACGCAGCTAGAGATACACGTGGCTGAGGACAAATCATTCACGACTAGGGTCCGAGATATATTCAAAGAGACAGTAGTCACGCACAAGTCCTCCAAGGATTCTCGCCGGTGGCTATCGGAGCCTTCCTATGGGTACTGGCCACAGCAACTCAACTTTGCGGTCTGGTGCGCAACCGCCGGATGCGGGGTGTCCCTAACCGACCCCGCTTTCGCCACGCTCCCCTCTGTCGTCAGGGGATTTCTAAGGTTTCACGTCTACTTTACCACGCGGAGGATACTCTACGAGCTCGGCGCCCCCCTGCCTGGCGACAGCCCGTTCACGCAGAAAGGTAACCCCTACAAGAAAGCCGCTTTCGAGCGTCTATGTATAGAGTTCGGTTTGCCGCGTGAGCCGGACTTCCGATGGAAAGGCGGGCGGAACCACGGGCCAGGCGATGTGTTTGTGTTCTACCCGGGGGAGGGGTATCGCAACGTGCACGTGATCCGTGGCTACGACACGGCGGCTGACGAGTACCCGAGCCACCTCAATCTGTTTAGCGACGAAGGTGGGACGTACAATAGTGGGAAGCAGCTGGATTTCATACGCAACGACGACCACGGGGGTGTGCAACATAGCTGGTTTGCGCCTCCCAAAAATGAGGGGCTGACAAAAGCAGGGCTAGGAAGACTCGATCGCTCGGTCGAGGCGTTCGTCTACACAGTGCTGTTCGTCTACACAGCGCCGGTAAACGTCCGTTCCTCCATCGCGGGGGCCGGTGGACCGGCCATGGAGGCGCAGGTGGAGTTCACGAAGCTGCTTGAAGACGCGATCATAGAAAACGACATCGCTCAAAGCGTGCAAAGTTACCAGTTAGCCGTGCAGTAGGCCAAGGTGAGACTGAGTCTTGCGGTCGCACCAGGAGTGTGGCTGATGCCGAGCGATCTGGTGATAAACACGCAAAGCATAATGGGCTACAACAATAAACTACAGAAAGCCACAGACTCCATGACGCTCGGCGCAAACGCGATCAACACCGAGACAAAGCCAGTCGGTGCTCATAACATGGCCGGTGGGCATCCTAGGGTGCAACACGCGACTAGTCCGAGGATCGACCGCGAGGTGCGAAGCAAGGCTTTCGCACCTGCGAAAGTGCACGCAGAGGGAGCGGCGCCTGCCCCCTCTTCACGTATGCATGCTGCGCATAGCATGACTGCCGCCGGAACGGCAAGCGCACCCGGACCGGGCTAAAGGAGTGACCACACCGCCCCCAAGACGGGGTTGTCGGGACTCGCGGTGGCCGCGGCGTATTACTTGTTCCGATGATTGCTTTGCATTCAACGAACCAAGAACGCGGCTACGGCTAGAATAAGCAGCCACGCATTTTCGACAAGGAATTTCACCGCTTCTCCTGCAGCCTTAAACACGAAGTTCGCGATGCTGCCTACTAGCCCAGGGAGAAGCTCGCTAGCTTTTTCCCGATAGCCTTAAGCCCGTTACCGACCCCTCTGGCCACGGAGGAGAGCGACTTGCCGAGCGACGTCACAATGGTCGCGATCGTCGTCGCTACGGCCAAACCGATAGCGGTGACGGTAAAGCCGTACTTTTCGAAGATAGCTTTGATGCGCTCTCTGAGCGGCTTTCGGTTCTCGAGCTCTCGGTTTTCGCGTTCTAGTTCGTCGACCTCGGATAGCCTTTCCTCGTTGCGCTTACGGGCTTCTTGGCGGCGACTCTCTGACGTTTTAGGGTCGTCGATGGTCTCCCTGTCTGTGGTTACCACCCCATGCAGCTCTTGGACTCGTTCTGTGTTCTCCTGGATAACCGCGTCTATCTCTGCCACAGACCCCATCGCAAGCTTGAAGCCTTTCAACTTTGCAACGTCCTGTCGAACGCCCCCGTTCTCGTTGAACAGCTGTCTTGGTTTAGTCCAACCCCCTTTGTCGAGGTTGCGAAGCTGTATTAGAGTCTTTCCCCTCCGGTCTGACTGGAACCGTATCAGATTCTCGTTAAGGTCTGGGTATTTCTCCCTGAGGGACTGGAGACCGAGTCTTGTCGCTGCACCCTCTGTGGTGAACGAGGTTTCAGCGCTTGCCGTTCCGGCGGTTTGCGTTGCGGTTCGCGCAGTCATGCTATGCGCAGCATGCATACACGATGACGTGCTCGTCATTGGGATCGACTCCCCATCGTCGAGGTCAAACGGGATAAGGGGCGTCGTCTCGTCGTCCCCCGCTCCGCGATCGGCGGACGCACCCGGCAAGGTATCGTCAATGCCAATGTCAACATCATCCATGATGCGTGCGCATAGCCCATGTTACGCTATATTAGACATGTCCAACAGTCCGCACCATAGCCACTTTATGTATATATATCGCCGACTGACATTCCTATTACGTATTACGTATATTATATATATTATTTTATATATATATATATATATATAAAAATATATTATAAATATATATTTATAATATACGTAATACGTAATAGGAATGTCAGTCGGCGATAAACTTGACCCCCAACGAACACCCAGAACTCCTCTGGGGTTGAAAACCGAGAGAACTCTTCACCGGGTCATTCTCAACCCGTCGACGGCTTCCCTCGGCGAGACGCTATATGTGGCGGTCCCAAAGCTATCGGAAGGCGTCACGCTCGTGCCTGGCTCCTTGAGGGTTTCGATCTCTCCATCTCAGGCCAAGCAAATAATACCGTCGTGAACAACGTCGGCCGAAATCTCGTGAGCCGCCTGAAAATCACGTTTGCAGGAGAAACGCTCCAGGACACCAACCGCTACGATGTCTTCAAGACGTATGAGGAGCTTTACCTGTCCAAGGTCGAGAGAGAGGACCGAATGGAGCAGGGCATACAGTCAGAAAACATGCGCAAGCTTCGCTCCAAGGCTGGCGATAAAGCGACTAGTAACGCCAAGAAGAACGCTCTAAACGCCGCCCACGGGGCGAAGTACACGATCCCGCTAGACCATTCTCTGCTGACGGACCACGGCGTACTGTACTCAAGGGCGCTCTCCGAGGCGCTGCTCTTCAAGATCACGCTCGCAACAGTTGACCAGGTAGTAGTCGGGAGCGATGCTACCAAATTTTCCTACGGCATCAAAAATCTAGAGCTGGAATACGAAAGCCTGAGGGACGGCAACCTCGCCCGGTCTGCAGCCGCCGCCTACCAAAACGGCACAACGTTCTTCTACGAGCAAGTGAACTTCCACAAGACCTTCGTGATTAGCAAAGGGACGGACAGCATAATCAACCAGAGTGTCAACCTGCCGCGAAGGTCTATGAGTGGTCTGTTGCTCCTCTTTGTGGAGCCATACACGGCAGGGGCTCGCGACTCTGAGAAGTTCGTGTACCCCGACATCAAGAGCGTTCGCGTTACAATCGACGTCATGCCAAACAAGGTCTTCAGCCAGGGACTACGCACCACGGATTTCTGTAGGGAGGCGAAGAGGCGGTTCGTCCGCCCCTACCCTGGGGGGAGGGGGGCACAGCGGAGCGCCTGCCGCCCCTGCAGTCAGCCCCGAGTCGTTCTATGGCGATAACAAGTTTGCTATGTGGATCGACCTTCGAACGACGGACGACAGTGCTATCCATGGGGGTGGTCTCCGATTGGTCAATACCCGCGACGGTGTGCATCTCGAGATAAAACGCACGGCAAGCAGCCAGGGTATCCTGGCTATCCTGCATGACTACGGCGCGGAGCTCTCAGAAGAGAAGATAAAAGAGTACATGAAGGCCCTCAAGACGAAAAAGTTATCGAAGTTAGAGTTTTCCTTGCGTCACCCTTATACCATCGCCCTAGTTGAACGGTAAGGGCAGTAAATCACCGCCCACGTATACGTATAGTATACGTATACGTTTACGTATACGCATTGATCACACCGCCCTCATGGCACGTGAAACGTACACACTTGTTGCACCCTAGGGTGCATGATGAGCGACGAATACTTTGAGAGTCTTTTTGAGGGGGTTCCGCGCCGTAGTCATGCAGGATAGCTTTCATGTCCGCCTTGCTCGGCGTATGGAAGACCACCAAGGCCGCGATGTTCTCACGGAACGGCTTCGTGATGCTGGTGAGCTGCTGCGTGATCACCCACACGCTAATACCCACGTGGCGCGCGCTGAACGCCAAGTTGACGAGCTGGTCAGAGCGCCTCTTTACGTCTTTCGAGTCGTTGGGCTGCTCGACGCAGCCTGCCGGAACGGCAACCGGAGGTGAGCAAACTGAGATAGCAGACGCAAGGGAGAAACTCGCGATTCTCGTAGCCTCGTGGAACTCGAGAGAAATGGTAGGCAAGGCCCTGACTCACGACTTCAAACGCATGAGCGCCGAGGAGGTGAGGAAGTACGAGAAGCGATACAAGACTGCTCTAGCCAGCCGGACTACAGACGCCCTGGCAGACAGCTTTCTGAAGCTTACGACCAAGCTAGTAGGCATGGCGCTGCCGATAGAAAAGGTGGTCGATCTCCACAATGACCTAGTGTCCGACTACATCATCAACAACGAGCTCCGCACATTGTGCGGAAGCCTGTCTCTACGCTGAAGTCGTTTGGTGGCTTTAGCTGTCGGGGCGTTACACGTAGCAAGCCATGTGAACACCGCCGGAACGGCAAGCGCTAACACGCGGTGTCAACACGAGGTAGCAGTCGCGAAACCACCAGTGGTTTGCCCGCAAACGCACACTGGCGAGTCTGCCACCCCAGAGTAGACGTTCGTTTGAAAGCTTGTCACTTCTTCAGCAACCAAGTAGTTGCATCACAAATGGAGGAACCTCAAGGAAGTACTAGTGCTCAGCCTGCCGGAACGGCAAACGGGTCAGCGGAACCTGACAAACAAGCTGCTGATGATGAGCATCATCAAAAAACTGCTCATAAACATGCACGTACGCCTTCGGCGTTGGTGGAGAGAATCACGAGCCCCGAGCCACCCGTGACCCGACCTAAACATCCTAGACGATTCGAAGCTGGTAGAGTGGAACCGAATTAACCGAGCGAAGAAGAAAAAGACACTTCGTGTCGTGCAACACGTTGAGTCGACGGTCGCTGGCGAGCCGCAGGGACGCGAGGGCTTGTGCGCGCGCGCCGAAGATGCCGCCGCCGGAACGGCGAGCGCTGGCACGCCTTCGGCACACACACCAGTCCCGGAAAGCAACTCTGCTTGGTCGGCCAACTCGGTTATCGGGGTCGCTGGTCTTCTAGTGTCATTGATCGGCATCTACACACGTAGGCGGGAGCTAGCTGCCGCGTTCACTCGTACCCAGCTGCCAAACAGCGAGCTACCGATCCACTTGCTACCGAAGGTACCGACGACGTGACCCCGCCCGCAAATGCGCAGCAGATCAAGGATCGACCGCTTGCCGCTCCGGCGACAGCATTTCGCGCTACGGGATTATGCAAATCTCGACTGTTAGCCATGGAGTAAGCAGACATTTAAACACAAGAGCCCCACCCATATCCGCACGTCCGTGAATAATATGCGTACACGCGTATATATGTCGACGAAGCAGCAAAGCAAGATTACAAAGACCATCACCGACGCCGCAGTCATAACCGGCCTCGTCACCGGTATTGGCTGGGTTGGGCGCAAGGTCTTGCGCGAAGACTTCACCAAAGACCCCTCCGCGAACGCCATGAACTACGCAAAAATGACTGCCGCTTTTGCGGGTGCTGTCGCTTTGAAGGGTTACCTTGAGGACCAGAAGATCCTGCCCATGTAGTAGTGTACTACACGTGTAGGCCACGTATTAGACTCGTGTTCACGTACACACAGCACGTGAAACGTACACACTACTCGATGGCCTCCATCGCAATTTTGGTTGGCGGCGCCGTCCTAAACGCGACTGCATTCGTTGGTGGCAACTACCTCGCAAAGTTCCTGTCAAACGATGAGAGCCCTGCCTTAGCTGAGAAGGAGAGGCACGACAAGGCGCTCGAGAAATACAAACGAGACTATGGACGCTACCAACAGCGGCGACAAAAAATCCTCGATTGGCAAGCGCAAAGTCGCGAGAGAGGGGCCCTCGCAAAGCAAAACTTCACCGACACTGACTACGCGTTCAAACTCTACAACCAGACCCGGCCAAAACAATCCCTGGAGTCGATGCGGGCTCCTGAGCTGTCCGACTACTACATCCCCAGCAAAACGCAGGAAAACGCCGAGTTGGCGTACATTGGCGCCGACACTCTCGCCATCGGCTACACAGCCAGCCTCTTGCTATGATGCAGCCGCCGTTCCGGCGCTGCATCTAGGCGGCCTTTTTCCATACTGCGCTTATACGTATACGTATACTTATAAGATGATTGCAGACCAGTTGTGGAGTGCTATGCACGAGGTAGCAGCCGCTGCTAAGCTAGTGACACCGAAGGTGTCGTCGATGGGTGGGTTATGTAGCTTTGGTGACATTGCTAACCGAAGCCTCGAGTTGTGGCGCGCAGACAGGGAGTGCGTTAAGAGATTCGCCAATGTCGTTCTCCGAGGGGCTACCGACCTCAGAAAGACCGCCTCGGCGTGTTGGAGACTGATACACCTGTTGCAATACATTGCCGACACATAATGGCGGCGAAGCGCATGTCCGACGAAGAACTCGATGCGTTCCTTCGTCCTATATACTATGCCAGAGATGGCTTCCAGGGAGTGACCGCTCTGCATGCCAAACTTTCCAAGGGCTCAGCCTCCATAGATCGAGTGCGCAAGTGGGTAAGCTCGCAGCCCGTCGGGGGCTACACACGGACACCTACTCCTCCGACTACCTACGCCCACTTCTCGGAGCAGATACCAAACCGTATCCACCAGTCGGACCTGCTATTCTTGCCAACCGACCGCGGTTACAAGTATGCCCTGACTGTCGTTGACGTTGCTTCACGATATAAAGCCGCCCGCCCACTGAGGACTAAGAGCACGGTAGTCGTCTCCCGCAAATTCGCTGACATCTATGCAGAGGGACCTCTCACATGGCCCAAAGTCCTCATGGATGATGACGGCACGGAGTTCAAGGGTGCTACCACAAAGCTCCTAACAGACCACGGGGTGGAGGTCCGAAGGGCTGAGCCAGGGCACCACAGGAGCCAAGCTTTCGCCGAGTCTTTCCATCGCTGGCTGGCACAGCGCCTATTTCGTGCGCAGTACTCGAAGGAGCTTGCATCCGGCGAAACAAACCGCGAGTGGGTTACCGCTTTGCCAATCGTCATCTCGGCTTTGCGCCTAAAGACGCCATAAAGCTGAGGCGCGTGCCTCTCAAAGCCGAAAAGCCCCCCTTAGAGGTCCCCTTAGAGGTCGGAACGGAGGTGTACATCGCCGTAAAAAGGGGGAAGACCTCCAGAACAAGGGCCGACGGCGGGCGACGGACCCGTGGTGGACATGCAAGGCATACCCAATACTAAAGAGGGTTATGGAGCCCGGACAGCCAGTGTTGTATTACACGGCGTACTCTAAGCACGGCTTCACGCATTCGCAGTTGCGTAGCGTCACGCTTGCGTGATCAGCGCTTGTGCCTTCTATTGCAGCTAAGGCACGCGAGTCTGACATTCCACTTGTAGTGACCCTGACTGTCATCCAGCCAGTCGATACTGAAGCATTGGGGATGGCTCTTGGTGTACCCCTGAAGCAGAAGCTGATTGCCACAGACCGTGCACTTCTTTTCCGCGTCAGCAATCATGCCGAGTACGTGGTCTACCGTCAGAACGTGGTGCGATCCCGTGTACTTTGTGCGACCCTTTTGCCTGTCGTCTATAGTGTATCGCTTGATTCGCTCTATAATGAGCTCTTCACTGGGCGTAGCCTGCAGTCCTGTGGGAACCGGGGGTGTTATCGGGAGATGCCGGTGTATACAGCATTCGTGATCCATGATAAACAGACGTCTTGGAGTCTGGATAGTCTTGCCCTGCACCCGGTGGACGGTTCCTCAGCCCGCGCATTTCCACTCGAGGGAAAGCCCGTTAAGGACCGCGTCGAGAGGAACCTCGACTACCGTGCCTTTGTATGCGTCGACCTTCTCACCCCTTTTGCCTGGCACGGGCACTGGCCGCCCTTGCTTGCGATAACGATGCGCGACGCTAGGATCGGGGTCAAAAGAGGATGGTTGCTGGCAATCGGGGGTAGTTTTTCCTGTGGTGCTCTATTAATCACTGCTGAACAAGAGCCCCCATCTTGTTGGTCGAGCACACCCACATATCGCTTGGGTGGGTGCTCGACCGCGTCGAACGCTACCCCATCCCACTCCTCTCGAAACACCTCAAGCTGTTGGGAATCTGACCGAAACCAAACCCGGTCCTTTATGTCGTGGAGCCTGGAGGAGGGCAGGCCGACGCATGTTCTGTACGGCTTTCTGCAGTCTTCACACAGGCAGCGGTAGTCGGACTTGAACCAGCGGATGTTCCCTTGTGCCCACTCCTTGAGCAGGACCTGCCCATAGTCGCCACAACACACTACCTGACACGGCCGCGTGGCGAGGTACTCTAGGATGGCGCGTAGCACTTTAGTCTGTACCTTACAGCACTCGTCAATGATGATTACTTCTGCGAGATGGTCGAGTTTGTGCCCCAGTTCGGAAGGTCTCCACTCCTCTATCGGCTTCTCCGCTGGTATGCAAAGGTAGTAGTGGTAGGTTTGAGCCTTTACCTCGAGGCGCGGGTTATTGCGATGGTCGTGGGCAAGGTCGTTCTCGGGGGTGAGCACCACAACGTTGCGGCCGCGGAACGTGCTCACCACCCACTCGGATTTCCCCGACCCTCCATGGCCGGCTAGATACATCTTTGCAGAGGTTGCGGCCACTAGATCGCACGGCAGACTCGGCGCAGTGCTTGGCTCCTTGGCCAAGCTCCCCGACTTCTTCGGACCCCAAGCCGCTTCGGGTCGCCACTCGTACCCAGGATTCTTGCCTGTGAGCGGCTTAAGCAGCTTGCGCTTGGCATCCTCGGGGATGCCCTCGTCCAGGATGTTCTGGACCAGCCCTGCCAGTGCGGCGGGCGCCTCAGGCATGTTATTGAGAATCTCCTCTATGTAAGCGTCCATGTTTGGGTATGCCTTGTGCCACCCAGTCTCTAATTGCCCGTATCACAGCCTTGCGGTATCAGACAGGACGGGTATTTGGGTATGCCTTGTACCACCCAGTCTCTAATTGCCCGTATCGCAGCCCTGCGGTATCAGACAGGACGGGTATTTGGGTATGCCTTGTGCCACCCAGTCTCTAATTGCCCGTATCGCAGCCGGCGGGACGGGTGTTCGGGTATGCCTTGTGCCACCCAGCTCCGCCGGCTACGATATCAGACAGGACGAGTGCGAACCATTCCCGGGCGCGCCTCTCGGTGCCGCGCATCCTCTGCCCTACACGATTCGCTCCGCAGGGGCGGCACAACCGCGTCTCCGACTGCGTCCCTATGCCGCAGATCCTGCACGGCACGGGGAGGGGGCTGCCCTTATGGAGCCCTTGGAGGTGCACTTTGCAGTAGGTGTCCATGTACCTCTGGCCACACGTGTTTGCATGGCCGACCTTTAGCCACCTACAGTAATCTTTTCCGCACTTCATCCTTCGAATGCTATGCACATGTGTATATATACGTACGTATGCACATGTCGTATACTACAGGACAGACGGGGGTCTAATTGCAAGGTTCCCACTCGTTTCTATGAAAGGCCCCAGTCCCGCTTCTGTCGATAGACAGCGAATTAATGATTGCTAACCATTGCTAATTATTTATCTACGCGGAGTGTGTTTTGCGTAGATTAATAATTGCTAATTATTAATCCACGCGAAGTGGTCCCGAAGTAGACTGATAATTAGCAATTATTAATCTACGCGAAACGCGTTTCGGTGTCTATGAAAATCCAAAGTCCCCCCCCCCCTGAAATATGATGGTGTTTATGCTGGCTCATAAGATTATGTCAGATTCCCCTATATGTGAGCTTTTATTTTTCATATGCTTGCCGCTTACCGAAGAATCCGTTATTAGAATTTACGAATTAGATGTGGGGCGGATTTACCGGGCTATCAGGGGTATTGAGTGGGGCGGATATCGAGTGGTTATCACCTGGTAGCCCAACTCTGTTTTTGTGTGTTGTTTTGTTATCTGTTGAATAATTTAGCTTCCTTGAGAAATACAGCAACAAGCAGATAATGAAAGTTCTATGGCACGATTTTATTTACTACATCAGTAATCAGTAAATAATCGTGAGTAAATAACAAGACTTAACATTATTATCCATTCCTATTTAGGAATTTTGCCTCGTTGTTTAAGGAGTCTCCGTATAATTTACTAGTTTACTACTCATGGGGGAAGATTTACAGTTTTCACAAGAGCAAAGCTGGCTAATTAAACTTACAATATCATACGAATCTGCAAAACATTTTATAGTCGAGCAAACATACCAAAAATAGCGATGCAGGAAACCGACGAAAGAAAGAAGAGGGAAGACGTCTTTTTCGTCTTCGCGCGTACTCTCGATTCGGTTCCCTGCATCGCCCTGGATCCCCGCGAGAAGACGTAAGAAAGGAGAGGGAAGATGTCTTTTTCGTCTTTGCGAGTTCTCTTGATTCGGTTTCCTGTATCGCCCTGGGTCCCCGAGAATGATTTTTCATGTCATTACAGAAATTTATCAGGGAATATCTATTCTATGTTCTGAGTCGATTGATAAAGGATAGAGGCTCAAACAAAATTAGGTCCATTTTTTTACAAGGAAAAAGTGATTTCAGTCAAGACTTTAGACGCAAAATGACATCAAAATGCTGTAACCACCAGCGACCTTGAAGAAACGACGACGGCAACATAGACGACGACAGCAGAAAACAATGGAATTTCATTCAATATTCCGTAGAAGCACGTGAAAATGCGTCCTGTCTGAAACATTTCAGCTGTTTTCAACCCAACCACAACCGAGCCGCATACTTTTTTTTTCAATCTCGTTGTTAAAGCCGTAGTTAAATAATAATATTCCTGACAGGCTCTTTCCACAATTGTACATGTTGCAGAGCGCATGTGAGCACAAGCCGTGTAATAATGGAACATGTCACACCAGCAAGCTCGACGATACCTACACGTGTGTCTGCCATGATGGATTTATCGGAGAGAATTGCGACATAAGTATGACATAAACATAATAAATTATTTTCTAAATTGAAGGCCGACGAGTCAATTTGTATATTTCAATAGTACTAACATTCTAATGGAAATGTAATAACAGAGGCATTTAACTCGTGATGAATTGAATTATACTGATGAGGCTCAATGTAATCTTAACAGAGGAAGCTCGAGCTCTTGGGATGGAAGATGGCAGAATCAAAGACGACCAAATCACCCAGAGCTCTTATTACATTGATAAGTATATGGGAAAGTACGCACGCTTGAACCTAGACGCGAATTCAACCACCCCTAGAGCCTGGACAGCACACGGATCTGACCCTGAGAAATGGATACAGATTGACCTGAAGCGACTTGTGATAGTCACCAAAGTGCAAACACAGGGAGGTACCGGAGCAGACAATTGGATCACAAGCTTTACGATCAGCTACAGTCTTGACGGAACTAACTGGTCAGTGTACCAGGAGGGAGGTGTTGATAAGGTATGTAATGGTTGGACCATCAGTCTGTATGGTACTGCCTGGTCAGTGTACCAGGAGGGAGGTGTACCCAAGGTATGTAATGGCCAGACCATCAGTCTGTATGGTACTGCCTGGACAGTGTACCAGGAGGGAGGTGTTGATAAGGTATGTAATGGTTGGACCATCAGTCTGTATGGTACTGCCTGGTCAGTGTACCAGGAGGGAGGTGTACCCAAGGTATGTAATGGCCAGACCATCAGTCTGTATGGTACTGCCTGGTCAGTGTACCAAGAGGGAGGTGTTGATAAGGTATGTAATGGTCAGACCATCAGTCTGTATGGTACTGCCTGGTCAGTGTACCAGGAGGGAGGTGTTGACAAAGTATGTAATGGTCAGACCATCAGTCTGTATGGTACTGCCTGGTCAGTGTACCAGGAGGGAGGTGTTGACAAAGTATGTAATGGTTGGACCATCAGTCTGTATGGTACTGCCTGGTCAGTGTACCAGGAGGGAGGTGTTAACAAGGTATGTAATGGCCAGACCATCAGTCTGTATGGTACTGCCTGGACAGTGTACCAGGAGGGAGGTGTTGATAAGGTATGTAATGGCTGGACCATCAGTCTGTATGGTACTGCCTGGTCAGTGTACCAAGAGGGGAGGTGTTGACAAGGTATGTAATGGTTGGACTATCAGTCCATATGGTACTGCCTGGACAGTGTACCAGGAGGAAGATGTGACAAGGTATTGGTCAGACCATTAGTCAACATGCTTACAACCTTGAAAGTGTTACAGGATGGAGGTTGGTAGTCGGACCATCAGACATAGAACCAGGGCCTGGATGGACTTGAAGCACTTGATGAGTAACATGTACTGTAATGTTTTTCACCAGGTATTCCAAGTTGTTGGTGTAACCCATAATCACCAGGTGGTAGATACTGTCCTTTCTCAACCAATCAAGACAAAACTCCTGAGGATCACTACCGTCACGTGCCACTTCTGGTGTGCACTGAGATTGGAAGTGTATGGTTATGACGCGGACTAATTGTGTTCTGTCCATTAATCTACAAGGTGGGGTGTGGGGTATGGCAGGATTATCATGATTTTGATATTATAAGTGTGTTCTTTCTTATGCCAGGAGGAGCCGATTAATGGCATATTAAACTATCAAATGATTAAACAACCAGTTCACTAATTCAAGAAGAAATTTAACGGATAAAATTGCATCAATTATTATCGTATTAAAAACAGTTTGTTTTCTAATTATATGAATTTAAATATATTATTCTTATAGACACTGTTGAAGGACAAGAATTACAGATGAAGCGCACAAAATAAAAAGATGCACAGTTCATGGGATAGGGATTATGTATTAGAGGCAATTCACAGTACACACTAGGAATAGGGGCTGAGAAAGAGGATGCACAGTTCGCTAGAAACAGATCATGTTGTAGAAAATAATTAAAAGTTCTTTTAATAGTGCTCATGTTATAAAAGAGAATTCACATTTCGCTCAAAACAGATCATGTTGTATAAAGAGAATTAAAAGTTCGCTTAAAAGCGCTCATGATATAAAAGAGAATTCACATTTCACTAGAAACAGATCTTGTTGTATAAAGAGAATTAAAAGTTCGCTTAAAAGTGCTCATGTTATAAAAAAGAATTCACATATTGCAAAAGCTCTAAACTCAACACTAAAATGAATTGTGAAACGTTTAACTTCTTCATTTTCGTCCTTATCGGACCTTGGTAATAATTCCGCATCAAAATAAGGTGATGGGTGCATGTTGTAAAAATCGAAGTCATGTTAGGATTGTAATAATAAACATTACCAACTGATGCCGAAATGCTGTTACGTCATGTTTTATCGCGCGGGTCGATCACACTAGCACGGATATTCAAAAGTATCCGGATTCGTTTTGCCAAAAGCGGATCACTTGATTTGCGTCCACACTATCGTTTTCGCAGGGTTTTCGCTTTGATGCAGTCGTCCACACTAACACGGTACGGCGTGACGTAATTTTTTTTATGCGCATGCTCATAGAAGCAGACGAGCCTGCGAGATGACGTCATCGTTTTCAATTTGACACGGATTCGACCGTCTACACAACGGACCAAAGTATATGGATATATTTTGATTCACTTTCGACAGAGTTTTTTAAAGTATCCGGATTCCCGTGTTAGTGTGGACGGAATGCCTAAACGTATCAAAAATACGGATTCAAACGAATCCGTGTTAGTGTGGACGGCCCCTCAAAAGCCTACAATAAACACCGACTCCAGACATGCGCAGTACCATAACGCTGCCCCTTAAGGCTTGTTAACCTTGAAAAGTGAAGGTTTTTACTCGCGGGCTTTTACTGAACATGAAACAAACAAATTTCTTTGTAAGTCAAAAGAAAGTGGTTCCAAGTTAATTGGACACCCAAGGCATAACGCAAAAACAAAAAAGTTGTACAATTAAAACAAGATCCAGATGGATAAAATTGAAAAAAATCTATTGAAAAGCAATAAGATTTGATGTTATCATGATCACGCTTCCCAAATTTGAATAAACAATGATTTGAAAGTTTGCGAAAGCAGCAAATAAATCGAAAAGTAACGGGGGAGATCAGAAAACATTTGACGGCGAATTGTTCCTAATGACACAGTAAATCATTTAGAAAAGTACCGAATAATTATTTATTCACGAAATTCTTAAGATCAATATTCGAAGTCTATCACGAACAAAACTTAAAGTTTGTTCGACACAAATAACAAAAGACAATAAACTGTTTTAGAAAACGAATAATAATTCTCAGTCCATCATTCAAACAGAGACGAATTAATAATTAACAAAAGTTTTTAAATAAATAAGAAGTATATCAAAATCATATTATCTTCCCTTCATAACAGAAGGGACTAGAAACTTGGAATTTTACTTTTCTTTCGGTAACTTTTTAAACAATAAACCATTTTTAAACAAATAATCTTACTCAGCGAATCAAAGCAGATACTAATTAATAAGTAACGAAAGCTTTCAAACCCAAAATGAAGTTCCTCACAAATCAAACCAGAGACCAGAGGCGGATTTCAAAATAGGGGGTGGATTATGGCCGGATAGATGGCTTATATCTGATCTAGTGGCTCTTGGTAGGTTAAATAAATCTAACTACTTCACGCTGAATTGGATTTGTCGCGTCAACAAAGTCAAGCAGTCAAAGGCACATGGACAGTACATCCCTTCCCTCACACATTTATTTTCTTCAAACAAAGTGACTTTTAAGTTGTTTTTATTAACTCAAAAAGGGGGGGGGGGTGGATATCCACCCAAACTACCCCCCCTGTATCCGCACACCCCGAGACGAATAAATAATTAACGAAAGCTTTTAAACCCAAATAAGAAGTTCCTAAAAAAATATTATATCATTTTTATCTTGGCTTCTGCCCTTCATAAAAAAAGGAACAACTTCTAGAGGGAAGCAAAGAAATTCCGAATTTGACTTTTCTTTCGGTAACTTCATTTAACGATAAACAAATCTTAAAGTTTGTTTAACAGAAATAACAAGATAATAAACTTGTTAGAAAACAAATACTTCTACTTAGCGAATCAAAGCAGCGACGAATTAATAATTTACGAAAGCTTTTAAATCAAAATAAGAAGTTCCTCAAAAACATATCATTTTAAAGATTGGTCGGCATGTCATTCCTACAAATTCTCCGTTTCACTTTTTATATATCCTTAATCTTGGCTTTCCTTCCCTTCTTAATAGAAGGGACTTCTAAAGGGAAGCAAAGAAACTCGGAATTTGACTTTTCTTTCGGTAACTTCATTAAGAACAGCTCTTCGTATCTGGGAGGGCCGATCATCTCTCGTAGTTTCGAAGGCGATGCTCTTTCTTGCTGGATGAGGTGTCTTGACGTCTTGGAGTGTTTGTCTGTCAATGTGGCGGCCATTGCTGGCGTGAGCTTGAAGTTTTGGTGCGAGTTACTGTCTGTCGATAAGTACAGCTGCCAAGACGAGAAGTACCAGCCAAACTCCACCTCAGACCATTACGAAATAAAGGTACGAAATTATTTCAAGGTATCCAATGTATTTTTAAAAACGATCTGTTATAGAGAATGAAATAAGTAAATTAACGTCTATATTTCTTATTTTTTATTTTGCGTTTTGTAATGTTACGTTTTCGATCAACAAAAGCCAGGATCGTGCACGCTACTTTTAACTATTTTTGGGCAGGAAAACAATTACTGTCTTGTACTATTTTATTGAAGGCCGAGGTCAGTATTTTCAAGTCCGAGGTCACGGTATTTCACGATAGGGACCGACCCTTAGCTCCATTTTGTATTCCACACAACGCTTTTAATCCTCCACAAATACAGAACCACCAAAGAAGACATCCTCTAAGTTTTGACCAACAATTTTGTAAAATAATTCAGTTCAAATTTATACGTCGTTCTCAACTCGAAATGATCGTAGAAATGTCTTCTTTCGCTTTGTCGCGAGGTCCGGGTCGTAAGATGCCGGACCTCACGAGAGCCAATCAGAGCGCTGGATTTGATGGATACAAGACCACGAAAAAAATCTATTTTTTTAATTTAAAAATTATTTTTACAAAGTTTTAATGGAGTAAAAATGCTTACGCATTACACAGTTTAGTATGTCTGAGTAATATTGACACACTGAAGTTCAATTTACACTGAACTGAAATTTAATACTTGGATTTATAAATTATTTAAGATGTGGCATTTGTTTGCTCAGTTATGAGTTTATTTTGCTTACACAATTACCACACCACACTGATATACAATGATTAAACAACAATTTTCACATGCACGATCGATACCTATAAAACCACATAGTTTACGAAGAGTGCTAAAAAGTACGGGAAACTTATGAAAAATGCGCTTTATCGATATAGCTTAGTCGTCTAGAGAAATCACCAGTTAGCGCAACTCTATTTTTGTGTGTTGTTTTGTTATCTGTTGAATAATTTAGCTTTCTTGAGAAATACAGCAAAAAGCAGAAAATGACAGTTCTATGGCACGATTTAATTTACTACATCAGTGATCAGTAAATAATCGTGATTGAATAACATGACTTGAGATTAGTTATCCATTCCTATTTAGGAATATACCTCGTCGTTTAAGGAGTCTCCGTACAATTTACTAGTTTACTACTCATGGGGGAAGATTTACAGTTTTCACAAGAGCAAAGCTGGCTATTGAAAAATACAATATCATACGAATCTGCAGAACATTTTATAGTGGAGCAAACATACCAAAAATATGTGCCGTAATGCATTAACTTGATTATGATTCCAAACTAAAAGCCAATGTAATTGAAAGAATCAAAGCCAACTAGAAAGAAGCAATTTCAATTTGCAGTCACAAATTACAACACACTGTTCTTTAAGAAAAGATGACATCACAGCGTGCTATCAACAACAAAATATACAAATTCGTGGGAAAGATTTCCGTGGAAATAGAAAGCGAGATAAGATTATGACCGCAAATAGAATGGGAAGAATGGGAAGGAAACTCCTTCCTCCCCATCCTTTGTTGCCATTCCCCGCGCGCAGTCATACTATTGCTACAAAACTATTGCTCTCCGCTGGAACAGGAAGGCAACGAGACGGGTCTCGGTTGCGTGACTGTTGTTCAGGATACGCTGTAACGTTATTCGGTAATTTTTCCTCATCCTCGGGGACCCATGGCGACTTGGAGACCAGCGAGACGTCTTTTTCGTCTACGCGCGTACTCTCGATTCGGTTCTCTGCATCGCCCTGGGTCCCCGAGGATGATTTTTTATGTCATTACAGAAATTTGTCAGAGAATATCTATTCTAAGTTCTGAGTCGATTGATAAAAGATAGAGGCTCAAACAAAGTTAGGTCCATTTTTTGTTTTGTTTTTACAACGGAAAAGTGATTTCAGTCAAGACTTTAGACGAAAAATGACATCAAAATGCTGTAACCACCAGCGACCTGGAAAAAACGACGACGGCAAAATGGACGACGACAGCAGAAAGCACTGGAATTTCATTCAATATTCTGTAGAAGCAGGTGAAAATGCGTTCTGTCTGAAACATTTCAGACGTTTTCAACCCAACCACAATCGAGCCGCATACCTTTTTTCCAATCTCGTTGTAAAAGCCGTCGTTGTATAATGATATTCCTGACAGGCTCTTTACACAATTGTATATTTTCCAGAGCGCATGTGAGCACAAGCCGTGTAAGAATGGAACATGTAACACCAGCAAACACGACGATACCTACACGTGTGTCTGCGATGATGGATTTATCGGAGAGAATTGCGACATAAGTATGACATAAACATAATAAATTATTTTCTAAATTTAAGGCCGACGAGTCAATTTGTATATTTAAATAGTACTAACATTCTAATGGAAATGTAATAACAGAGGCATTTAACTCGTGATGAATTGAATTATACTGATGAGGCTCAATGTAATCTTAACAGAGGAAGCTCGAGCTCTTGGGATGGAAGATGGCAGAATCAAAGACGACCAAATCACCCAGAGCTCTTATTACCACTATATGTCTATGGGAAAGCACGCACGCTTGAACCTATTCGTGGGTTTAGGAGCCTGGATAGCACAAGGATTTGCATCTGGGGAACGGATACAGATTGACCTGAAGCGACTTGTGATAGTCACCAAAGTTGCAACACAGGGAAGATATGGACTCGAGAGATGGATAACAAGCTTTACCATCAGCTACAGCCTAGACGGAACTAACTGGAAAGTGTACCAGAAGGGAGGCGTTGACAAGGTATGTAATGGTCGGACCATCAGTCTGTATGGTACTGCCTGGTCAGTGTACCAGGAGGGAGGTGTTGACAAGGTATGTAATGGTCGGACCATCAGTCTGTATGGTACTACCTGGACCATCAGTCTGTATGGTACTGCCTGGTCAGTGTACCAGGAGGGAGGTGTTGACAAGGTATGTAATGGTTGGACCATCAGTCTGTATGGTACTACCTGGACCATCAGTCTGTATGGTACTGCCTGGTCAGTGTACCAGGAGGGAGGTGTTGACAGGGTATGTAATGGTCAGACCATCAGTCTGTATGGTACTGCCTGGTCAGTGTACTAGGAGGGAGGTGTTGACAAGGTATGTAATGGTTGGACCATCAGTCTGTATGATACTGCCTGGTCAGTGTACCAGGAGGGAGGTGTTGACAAGGTATTGGTCAGACCATCAGTCTGTATGGTACTGCCTGGTCAGTGTACCAGGAGGGAGGTGTTGATAAGGTATGTAATGGTTAAACCATCAGTCTGTATGGTACTGCCTGGTCAGTGTACCAAGAGGGAGGTGTTGACAAGGTATGTAATGGTCAGACCATCAGTCTGTATGGTACTGCCTGGTCAGTGTACCAGGAGGGAGGTGTTGATAAGGTATGTAATGGTTAAACCATCAGTCTGTATGGTACTGCCTGGTCAGTGTACCAGGAGGGAGGTGTTGACAAGGTATGTAATGGTCAGACCATCAGTCTGTATGGTACTGCCTGGTCAGTGTACCAGGAGGGAGGTGTTAACAAGGTATGTAATGGTTGGACCATCAGTCTGTATGGTACTGCCTGGTCAGTGTACCAGGAGGGAGGTGTTGGCAAGGTATGTAATGGTCAGACCATCAGTCTGTATGGTACTGCCTGGTCAGTGTACCAGGAGGGAGGGGTTATCAAGGTATGTAATGGCCAGACCATCAGTCTGTATGGTACTGCCTGGTCAGTGTACCAGGAGGGAGGTGTTGACAAGGTATGTAATGGTCAGACCATCAGTCTGTATGGTACTGCCTGGACAGTGTACCAGGAGGGAGGTGTTGGCAAGGTATTTTATGGTTGGACCATCAGTCTGTATGGTACTGCCTGGTCAGTGTACCAGGAGGGAGGTGTTGACAAGGTATGTATTGGTCGGACCACCAGTTTGTATGGTACTGCCTGGACAGTGTACCAGGAGGGAGGTGTACCCAAGGTATGTAATGGTTGGACCATCAGTCCGTATGGTACTGCCTGGACAGTGTACCAGGAGGGAGGTGTTAACAAGGTATGTAATGGTCGGACCATCAGTCTGTATGGTACTGCCTGGACAGTGTTCCAAGAGGGAGGTGTTAACAAGGTATGTAATGGTTGGACCATCAGTCCGTATGGTACTGCCTGGACAGTGTACCAGGAGGGAGGTGTTAACAAGGTATGTAATGGTCGGACCATCAGTCTGTATGGTACTGCCTGGACAGTGTACCAGGAGGGAGATGTGACAAGGTATTTGTCAGACCATTAGTCAACATGCTTACAACTTTGAAAGTGTTACAGGATGGAGGTTGGTAGTCGGACCATCAGATATAGAACCAGGACCTGGATGGACTTGAGGCACTTGATGAGTGACATGTACTGGAATGTTTTTCACCAGGTATTCCAAGTTGTAGGTGTAACCAATCGTCACCAGGTGGTAGATACTGTCCTCCCTCAACCAATCAAGACAAAACTCCTGAGGATTACTACCGTCACGTGCAAAGGATACTGTGCACTGAGAATGGAAGTGTATGGTTATGACGCGGACTAATTGTGTTCCGTCCATTCATCTACAAGGTGGGGTGTAGGGTATGGCAGGATTATCATGATTGGGATATTATAAGTGTGTTCTTTCTTATGCCAGAATGAGCCGATTAATGGCATATTAAGCTATCAAATGATTAAACAACCAGTTCACTAATTCAAGAAGAAATTTAACGGATAAAATTGCATCAATAATTATCGTATTAAAAACAGTTTGTTTTCTAATTATATGAATTTAAATATATTATTCTTATAGACACTGTTGGAGGACAAGAATTACAGATGAAGCGCACAAAATAAAGAGATGCACAGTTAATGGGATAGGGATTATGTTTTAGAGGCAATTCACAGTACACACCAGGAATAGGGGCTGAGAAAGAGGGTGCACAGTTCGCTTGAAACAGATCATGTTGTAGAAAATAATTAAAAGTTCTTTTAATAGTGCTCATGTTATAAAAGAGAATTCACATTTCGCTCAAAACAGATCATGTTGTATAAAGAGAATTAAAAGTTCGCTGAAAAGAGAATTCACATTTCAATAGAAACAGATCTTGTTGTATAAAGAGAATTAAAAGTTCGCTTAAAAGTGCTCATGTTATAAAAAATAATTCAATTATTGCAAAAGCTCTAAACTCAACACTAAAATGAATTGTGAAACGTTTAACTTCTTCATTTTTCGTCCTTATCGGACCTTGGTAATAATTCCGCATCTAAATAAGTTGATGGGTGCATGTTGTAAAAATCGAAGTCATGTTAGGATTGTAATAATAAACATTACCAACTGATGTCGAAATGCTGTTACGTCATGTGTTATCGCGCGGGTCGATCACACTAGCACGGATATTCAAAAGTATCCGGATTCGTTTCGCCGAAAGCGGATCACTTGATTTGCGTCCACACTATCATTTTCGCAGGGTTTTCGCTTGGATGCAGTCGTCCACACTAACACGGTACGGCGTGACGTATTTTTTTTATGCGCATGCTCATAGCAGACAAGCCTGCGAGATGACGTCATCGTTTTCAGTTTGACACGGATTCGACCGTCTACACACCGGACCAAAGTATATGGATTTATTTTGATTCACTTTCGACAGCGTTTTTTAAAGGATCCGGATTCGCTGGATCCTACCCCAGTGTTAGTGTGGATGGAAGGCCTAAACGCATCAAAAATACGGATTCAAACGAATCCGTGTTAGTGTGGACGGCCCCTCAAAAGCCTAAAATAAACACCGACTCCAGACATGCGCAGTAGCATAACGCTGCCCCTTAAAGGCTTGTTAACCTTGAAAAGTGAAGGTTTTTACTCGCGGGTTTTTACTGAACATGAAACAAACAATGTTCTTTGTAAGTCAAAAGAAAGTGGTTCCAAGTTAATTGGACACCCACGGCATAACGCAAAAAGAAAAAAGTTGTACAATTAAAACAAGATCCAGATGGATAAAATTGAAAAAAAATATATTGAAAAGCAATAATATTTCATGTTGGGGGGGGGGACTGGGTGGTTTGAGTGAAACCCCCCTGGGGGCCGCTGCGGGCCCCTCCGACCCAACCAACCCCATCTTAGGCTTGGGAGGCGCGGAGCGCCCCTCCGATCCCCCCCCCCCTCCCCCCCCCCCAGCAATTCCCGCAATTCTACGAGCTATTCCCCTTCTATGTATATCAAACATATAATGTTTCACGTACATAAATAGTTAGGGCAATTGTTCATGTAGGCCGGGCGCGGTTCGCGTACACGACCTTTTTGGGGCAATCGCTTATGTAGGCCGGGCGCGGTTCGCGTACACGACACTTTGGGGCATTTGCTCATGTAGGCCGGGCGCGGTTTGCGTAGATGGGTAGGTCTACGCAAAACACACTCCGCGTAGATGGGTAAATAGCGATGGTGTCGGGGACGTGTGCTAGGGCCGCGAAAACGAGGAGGGCCGCCAACCTACGGAGCGCGGAATAACCGTTTTTTGGACGTAAATTCAAAGCCGCTGGCGTGGCGTTTAAACCTGAGTTCTACTCGAACACCTCGCTCCCGAACTCCTCGCGAATTTCTCGCAGCCTCTTTTTCATCTTTTCGCGTCTCCAGGGAGGGCCCTTTCCTGCTTTTTTTCTGACGCGGTGCGAGGCCGTGTCGAGCTCTGATAGCGGCCTTAAGCGCGTAGTATCTCTCTTGTTCCTGAAGTATTAGCCGAAACTCTTCGTCTGAGATATGCCCGTCCTGCAGAGCCTTAGAGACCAGCTCGCTGATCGAGTTTTTCTTACTCTCCGCTAAAACCATCGTGTCTTCGTGTTTAGCCACCTTGGTCATAAGACCCCTAGAGACTACCCCCGCGCCCGCGCTCACGACACCGACCAGCCCAGCGAACCCTGCCAGCGGACCGCCGATCAGAACCCCTATCCTACTCAAAGAGACCCCCAGCCCGGCGCTGGAAAGCGCCCCTGCAGCGATGCCGGATGCCACAGACAAAGCATGGGTAACGGCGAAGGCGCGCTTATACCTCTTCCGCACCTGTCGATGATGCGTTATCTCGTTGTCTAGAATCGCCTGAGTGTTACATATTTTCTGGAGTCGGAAGCTTTGCACGTCGCCGCCGATGCTTGCCGGAGCGGTGGGCGTCATGTGCGTACCCTTCGGGGGGCAGACGCTGGGAAGCGAGGGGTATATGGCACCGCTGCTAACGCCGCTGTTTGCCATTCTTGTTATGTCGGACATAGGTTAGCTCTAATACGAGGCGAACAGGCTTGCTCTTAAAGTCCACCCGTCTACCGCGGTCATCCCTGATCCATATTCGGATACTCGAGATAAACTCAGAGGATGATGCTGCGACACAAACGGGGATGTCGGGCCCATAGACGACTTTCTCGTGCGGCCTCCCGCGGGTTTCTAGGCAAGCGAGAACGTTTGAAGGTTCGTCTAAGGCGGGGCATTGCGTGCGGTCTACGACATCGCAGAAGATGTAGAGGGCCTCTATTTTCGGCAAAGTCACCTTAAGTGGGGACCCCCCCACGGGCAGCGCGAGGCCCTGCCCCCCCAATTGATCGTCTTTAGCCTCTAGCCCAAATAGTGCGCAAAGCTCGGCATTCAGGAACGCAACGCCTTTGGACATAAGCGCGATCCTCCCGGTGAGGGGATCCAGCTTCGCGCTCAGAATCTTGCTTTCAGCGCGGTTGATCGTTTCCACGATGGACTCGGCCGTGTGGTGCCCGGCTGGCAGAGTAGCGATGGGCGGGAGGGAAGCTATGGTCGTTATCCGATGCTCCCGCTCGAGATTATACCAGCTGTTAAACAGCGAGCACTGCCGGAGCGCCACGAAGCGTCGGCGCCTTATCGGCTGCTCGAATAAGAGCGTCAGTTCGCCTTCGGTGAACACGGCATGTAGGACCACCATTGTGTTGAACATAGCACGCCTTCGTGTTTAATAGGACTGAGCATGGATTGGGAAGGCTGGCGGATGCTGAACGAGGAGGCGATTCCCCGAAGGAAGGAGGAGGAGACGAAGAAGGCGGCAGTTGCGGCGGGAGCCTCTATAGCCGAGCATATCAAACACGCTATAGCCGAACAAGTCAAAAAACCGGTTTCCCTAGGTCTCTGACCCTCGCGCAAAAGCTGCTCTACGCCGTGCCCGCGACCCCCGTGGAGAGCACGGCCTCAGACATCACCCCACTACTCACGCAGCTAGAGATACACGTGGCTGAGGACAAATCATTCACGACTGGGGTCCGAGACATATTCAAAGAGACAGTAGTCACGCACAAGTCCGCCAAGGAGTCTCGCCGGTGGCTATCGGAGCCTTCCTATGGGTACTGGCCACAGCAACTCAACTTTGCAGTCTGGTGCGCAACCGCCGGATGTGGGGTGTCCCTAGTCGACCACGCTTTCGCCATGCTCCCCTCTGTCATCAGGGGATTTCTAAGGTTTTACGTCTACTTTACCACCCGGAGGATACTCTACGAGCTCGGCGCCCCCCTTCCTGGCGACAGCCCGTTCACGCAAAAAGGTAACCCCTACAAGAAGGCCGCTTTCGAGCGTCTATGTATAGAGTTCGGTTTGCCGCGTAAGCCGGACTTCCGATGGAAAGGCGGGCGGAACCACGGGCTAGGCGATGTGTTTGTGTTCTACCCGGGGGAGGAGTATCGCAACGTGCACGTGATCTGTGGCTACGACACGGCGGCGGACGAGTACCCGAGCCACCTCAATCTGTTTAGCGACGAAGGTGGGACGTACAATAGTGGGAAGAAGGTAGGTTACATACGCAACGACGACCACGGGGGCGTGCATTATAGCTGGTTTGCGCCTCCCAAAGGTGAGGGGCTGACAAGAGCAGGGCTAGGAAGACTCGACCGCTCGGTCGAGGCGTTCGTCTACACAGTGCTTGGGGCGCAGGTAAACGTCCGTTCCTCTATCGCGGGGGCCGGTGGGCCGGCCATGGAGTCGCAGGCGGAGTTCACGACGCTGCTTGAAGACGCGATCATAGAAAACGACATCGCTCAAAGCGTGCAAAGGTACCAGTTAGCCGTGCAGGAGGCCAAGGTGAGGCTGAGTCTTGCGGTCGCACCAGGAGTGTGGCTGATGCCGGGCGATCTGGTGATAAACACGCAAAGCGTCGTGGGTTACAACAATAAGCTGCAGAAAGCCACGGACTCCATGACGCTCGGCGCAAACGCGATCAACACCGAGAGGAAGCCAGTCGGTGCTCATAACATGGCCGGTTGGCATCCTAGGGTGCAACACGTGACTGACCCTGGGATCGACCGCGTGCAGTCCCGGCGGCGAAGCAAGGCTTCCGCCCCTGCGAAAGTGCACGCAGAGGGCGCGGCCCCTGCCCCCTCTCCACATACGCACGCTGCGCATGGCATGACTGCCGCCGGACCGGGCGAAAAAAGTGACCACACCGCCCTCAAGGCGGGGTTGTCGGCACTCGCGGTGGCCGCGACGTATTTCTTGTTCCGATGACTGCTTTGCATTCGACGAACGCGGCTACGGCTAGAATGAGCAGCCACGCATTTTTGCCAAGGAATTTCACCGCTTCTCCTGCAGCCTTAAACACGAAGTTCGCGATGCTGCCTACTAGCCGAGGGAGAAGCTCGCCTAGCTTTTTCCCGATGGCCTCAAGCCCGTTACCGACCCCTCTGGCCACGGAGGAGAGCGACTTGCCGAGCGACGTCACAATGGCCGCGATCGTCGTCGCTACGGCCAACCCGATAGCGGTGACGGTAAAGCCGTACTTTTTGAAGATGGCTTTGATGCGCTCTCTTAGCGGCTTTTGGTTCTCGAGCTCTTGGTTTTCGCGTTCTAGTTCGTCAATCTCGGACAGCCTCTCTTCGCTGCGCTCACTGGCCTCTTGGCGGCGACTCTCTGACGTGTTAGGGTCGTCGGTGGTCTCCCTGTCTGCGGCACCCCTTGCAGCTCTTGGAGTCGTTCCGTGTTTTCCTGGATGACCGCGTCTACCTCTGCCACGGACCCCATCGCCAGCTTGAAGCCTTTCAGCTTTGCAACGTCCTGTCGAACGCCCCCGTCCTCATTGAACAGCCGTCTTGGTTCAGTCCAACCCCATTTGCCGAGGTTACGAACCCGTATTAGCGTCTCCCCCCTCTGGTCTGACTGGAACCGTATCAGATTCTCGTTAAGATCTGGGTATTTCTCCCTGAGGGACTGGAGACCGAGTCTTGTCGCTGCACCCTCTGTGGTGAACGAGGTTTCAGCGCGTGCCGTTCCGGCGGTTTGCGTTGCGCTTCGCGTAGCCATGCTATGCGCAGCATGCAAACGCGATGACGTGCTCGTCATTGGGATCGACTCCCCATCGTCGGGGTCAAACGGGATAAGGGGCGTCGTGTCGTCGTCCCCCGCTCCGCGATCGGCGGACGCACCCGGCAAGGTATCGTCAATGTCAACGTCAACATCACCCATGATGCGTGCACATAACTCGTGCTATGCTATATTAGACATGTCTAACAGTCCGCACTATAGCCACGCGGCTTCGTACTTTATGTATATATAGTATATATACGTATACGATGTCAGTCAGCGATAAACTTGACCTCCAACGAACACCCAGAACTCCTCTGGGGTTGAAACTCGAGAGAACTGTTCACCAGGTCACTCTCAACCCGTCGACGGCTTCCCTCGGCGAGACGCTATATGTGGCGGTCCCAAAGCTATCGGAAGGCGTCACGCTCGTGCCTGGCTCCTTGAGGGTTTCGATCTCTCCATCTCAGGCCAAGCAAATAATACCGTTGTGAACAACGTCGGCCGAAATCTTGTGAGCCGCCTGAAAATCACGTTTGCAGGAGAAACGCTCCAGGACACCAACCGCTACGACGTCTTCAAGACGTAAGAGAGGCTTTACCTGTCCAAGGTCGAGAGAGAGGACCGCCTGGATCAGGGCATACAGTCAGAAAACATGCGCAAGCTTCGCTCCAAGGCTGGCGATAAAGCAACTAGTAACGTCAAGGAGAACGCTCTAAACGCCGCCCACGGGGCGAGGTACACCATCCCGCTAGAACATTCTCTGCTGACGGACCACGGCGTACTGTACCCAAGGGCGCTCTCCGAGGTGCTGCTCTTCGAAATCACGTTCGCAACGGTTGACCAGGTAGTAGTAGGAAGCGATGCTACCAAATTATCCTATGGCATCAAAAATCTAGAGCTGGAATACGAAAGCCTGAGGGACGACAACCTCGCCCGGTCTGCAGCCGCTGCCTACCAAAACGGCACAACGTTCTTCTACGAGCAAGTGAACCTTCACAAGACCTTCGTGATTGCAAAGGGACGGACAGAATAATCAACGAGAGTGTCAACCTGCCGCGAAGGTCTATGAGTGGTCTGTTGCTCCTCTTTGTGGAGCCATATACGGCAAGGCTCGCGACTCTGAGAAGTTCGTGTACCGCGACATCAAGAGCGTTCGCGTTACAATCGACGGCGTGCCAAACAGGGTCTTCAGCCAGGGGCTGCTCCCCACGGATTTCTGGAGGGAGGCGAAAAGGCGGTTCGTCCGCCCCTCCCCGGTGGGGGCACAGCGGAGCGCCTGCCGCCCCGGCGGTCGGCCCCGAGTCGTTATATGGCGATGACAAGTTTGCTCTGTGGATCGACCTTCGGACGACGGACGACAGTGCTATCCATGGGGGTGGTCTCAGATTGGTCAATACCCGCGACGGTGTGCACCTCGAAATAAAACGCACGGCAAGCGGCACGGGTACCGTAAACTGTCACGTGTTTGTGGTGGCCGACGCGCAAATGAACCTTATGAACGGACAGCTAGAGTCCATACAATACTGAGCACAGACAGTTTCTGCGCGGTATGGACCCGAAAAACATCCCATTTAACGCTCTCATCGCGGGAAGACCCGATTCATAGTGGACCTGCTGCGCGGCCCTTTCCGGGGCAGGTTTGACTACATCGTACTCATGTGCCCTACCTTTGTCTACAACAAAACAAACGACGGCATAGGCGAGGGCGACGATCGTCTGTTTGTCATCGCACCTGAGGCGGGTCAGATCGACATACTGCTGAGGTTTGTCTCCGCTCTCTTCGAAGGCACTAATACGCTAATCATACTCGACGACTGTGCGGCCTCGAAAGACGTAAAGAGGCGCTCTGACCAGCTCGTCAACTTTGCGTTCAGCGCGCGCCACGTGGGTATCAGCGTGTGGGTGATCACGCAACAGCTTACCAGCATTACGAAGCCGTTCCGTGAGAACATCGCGGCCTTAATGGTCTTCTATACCCCGAGCAAGGCAGACATGAAAGCTATCCTGCATGACTACGGCGCGGAGCTCTCAGAAGAGAAGATGAAAGAGTACATGAAGGCCCTCAAGACGAAAAAGTTCTCGAAGTTAGAGTTTTGCTTGCGTCACCCTTATACCATCGCCCTAGTTGAACGGTAACCACCGCCCTAGGGCATAACGTGTGTGTGCACACATATACGTACGTACATACGTAATCACACGTGTTGCAACTTAGCCACGGCATGATGAGCGACGAATACTTTGAGAGTCTTCTTGAGGGGGGCGCCGCCGGCCTCCCGGTTGTCGAGTCGTTGGACTGCTCGACGCATCCTGCCGGAACGGCAACCGGAGGTGAGCAAACTGAGATAGCAGACGCGAGGGAGAAACTTGCGATTCTCGTAGCCTCGGGGAAGTCGAGAGCAATGGTAGGCAAGGCCCTGACTCACGACGACGTCAAACGCATGAGCGCCGAGGAGGTGAGGAAGTACGAAAGGCGATACGAGACCGCTCTAGCCAGCCGGACTACAGACACCCTAGCAGACAGCTTTCTGAAGCTTACGACCAAGCTAGTAGGGATGGCGCTGCCGATAGACAGTGTGGTCGATCTTCACAATGACCTAGTGTCGGACTACATCATCAACAACGAGCTCCGCACATTGTGCGGAAGCCTGTCTCTACGCTGCGGTCGTTTGATGGCTTTAGCCGTTGGGGCGTTACACATAGCACGTCATGTGAACACCGCCGGAACGGCAAGCGCTGACACGCGGTGTCAACACGAGGTAGCAGCCGCGAACCCACCAGTGGTTTGCCTGCCGAAACGGCACTCGCACAGTGGCGAGTCTGCCATCCCAGAGCAGACGTTCATTTGAAAGTTTGCCACTTCTTCAGCAGCCAAGTTGCTGACACCGCGTGTCAACACAAATGGAGGAACCTCAAGGAAGTACTAGTGCCCAGCCTGCCGGAACGTCAGCGGAACCTGACAAACAAGCTGCTGATGAGCATCATCAAGAACCTGCACGTACGCCTTCGGCGTTGGCGGAGAGAATCACGAGCCCCGAACCACCCGCGACCCGACCTAAACAACCTGGACGAGTCGAAGCCGGAAGCCTTTGCGCTTGGTAAAGTGGAACCGAATTAACAGAACGAAGAAAGAGACACTTCGTGTCGTGCAGTCGCCGGTCGGTAGCGAGCCGCAGGGACGCGAGGGCTTGCGCGCCGAAGGCATACACACACCAGTCCCGGAAAGCAACTCTGCTTGGTCGGCTAGCTCGGTTATCGGGGTCGCTGGTCTTCTAGTGTCATTGATCGGCCTCTACACACGTAGGCGGGAGCTAGCTGCCGCGTTCACTCGTACACCAGCTGTTAACCAGCGAGCTACCGATCCGCATGTAGCGGCCGACGGCGTGACTCCGCCCGCAAGGCCGCCGCTGGCGGCAGCACAGCAGACCAAGGATCTGCCGTTCCGGCGACAGCGCTTCGCGCTCCCGGACAATGCAAATCTCGGCTGTTATCCATGGAGTAAGCAGACATTTAGACACGAGGGCCCCACCCATATCCGCACGTCCGTGCATCATACGCGTGTACGCATATATAATGTCGACGACGCAGCAGAGCAAGATTACAAAGACCATCACCGACGCCGCAGTCATAACCGGCCTCGTCGCCGGTATCGGCTGGGTTGGGCGCAAGGTCTTACGCCATGAACTACGCAAAAATGACTGCCGCCGTTGCAGGTGCTGTCGCTTTGAAGGGTTACCTTGAGGACCAGAAGATCCTGCCCGTGTAATAGTGTACACTACTACAGTAGTGCACATCACTGCGCGTGTGAGCCATGTATTAGACTCGTGCGTGCTTTGCACAATTCATGCGCATTCGCCGCCGAAGGCATACTCATAGCACGTGAAGTGTGCGCACGTGAAACGTAAACGCACTACTCGATGGCCTCCATCGCGATTTTGGTTGGCGGCGCCGTCCTAAACGCGACTGCATTCGTTGGCGGCAACTACCTCGCAAAGTTCCTGTCGAACGATGAGAGCCCTGCCTTAGCTGAGAAGTAGAGGCAAGTTAAGGCCCTAGAGAAGTACCAACAAGACTATGGACGCTACCAACAGCGGCGAAGAAAAATCCTCGATTGGCAAGCTCAAAGTCGCGAGAGAGGGTCCCTCGCAAAAAAGAACTTCACCGAAACCGACTACGCGCTCAAACTCTACAACCAGACCCGGCCAAAACAATCCCTGGTGTCGATGCAGGCCCCCGAGCTGTCCGACTACTACATCCCCAGCAAAACGCAGAAGAACGCCGAATTGGCTTACATTGGCGCCGGCGCTCTCGCCATCGGCTACGCAGCTAGCCGCTTGCTGTGATGCAGCTGTCGTTCCAGCGCTGCGTCTAGGCGGCCTTTTTCCATGCTGCGGGTATACGCATGCGTATACGTATAAGATGATTGCAGACCGAGTACGCGCAGCAGTGCGTATGCACACCAAGCAGACGGCAAACGCCTGTTGGAGACTGATACATGCGTTGCAAAGCATTGCAATGCATCGCGATACACACGTAATGGCCCGCCGGAACGGCAAGCGCATGTCCGACGAAGAACTCGATGCGTTCCTTCGTCCTATATACTACGCCAGAGGTGGCTTCCAGGGAGTGACCGCTCTGCATGCCAAACTTCCCAAGGGATCAGCCTCCATAGATCGAGTGCGCAAGTGGGTAAGCTCGCAGCCAGTCGGGGGCTACACACAGACACCCCCTCCTACTACTACCTACGGCCACTTCTCGGAGCAGATACCAAACTGTATCCACCAGTCGGACCTGCTAAGTATGCCCTGACTGTCGTTGACGTTGCTTCACGATATAAAGCCGCCCGCCCACTGAGGACTAAGAGCGCGGCCGTCGTCTCCCGCGAACTCGCTGGCATCTATGCAGAGGGACCTCTCGCATGGCCTAAAGTCCTCATGGTTGATGACGGCACGGAGTTTAAGGGCGCTACCACAAAGCTCCTGACAGACCACGGGGTGGAGGTCCGACGGGCTGAGCCAGGGCACCACAGGAGCCAAACTTTCGCCGAGTCTTTCCATCGCTGGCAGGCACAGCGCCTATTTCGTGCGCAGTACTCGAAGGAGCTTGCATCCGGCTAGACAAACCGCGAGTGGGTTACTGCTTTGCCAATTGTCATCTCGGACATGAACGCAACGAAGACTCGCATGACTGGCTTTGCGCCTAAAGACGCCATAAAGCTGAGGTGCGTGCCTCTCAAAGCCGAAAAGCCCCCCTTAGAGGTCCCCTTAGGGGTAGGAACGGAGGTGTACATCGCCGTAAACGAGGAAGACCTTCAGGACAAGGGCCGACGGCGAGCGACGGACCCGTGGTGGACAAGCAGGGCATACCCAATACTAAAGAGGGTCATGGAGCCCGGACAGCCAGTGTTGTATTACACGGCGTACTCTAAGCAAGGCTTCACGCGTTCGCAGTTGCGTAGCGTGACGCTAGCGTGGCAAAACAGATAAAAAAAATCTGCTGATTGCGCTAGCGCCACCCTAGCGTGATCAGCGCTTGTGCCTTCTATTGCAGCTAAGGCACGTGAGTCTAACATTCCACTTGTAGTGACCCTGACTGTCGTCCAGCCGGTCGATACTGAAGCATTGGGGATGACTCTTGGTGTACCCCTGAAGCAGAAGCTGAGTGTCACAGACCGTGCACTTCTTTTCCGCGTCAGCAATCATGCCGAGTACGTAATCTACCGTCAGAACGTGGTGCGGTCCCGTGTACTTTGTGCGACCCTTTTGCCTTTCGTCTATAGCGTATCGCTTGATTCGCGCTATAATGAGCTTTTCACTGGGCGTAGCCTGCAGTCCTGTGGGAACCAAGGCACCGGGGGTGTTATCGGGGGGGATCACGCGAACTATCTGGTCGGCGAGCCGCACGCGGGAGATGCCGGTGTATACAGCATTCGTGATCCAGCCCTCTAAGCTGTGGCCCCTAAGTGTGCGCCCCTAAGTTTTCCTTGCTATTCCACACTTTGGACTCAACCTGCGCCGCTCGCCAGACGTCCCTGTATTTAAGAGGCGTTGGCCTGATGTTCTCTCTTTGGATCCACTTCTTGAAGGGATACCCTATTGCACCGCCCATCGAGTGCGTAGCTTCGGTGTACTAATGGTAGGCTGGGTGGTCATCAGGGAGCCATTTAGGATCATATCCAGTCTCGTCTGTAAACGCCCTGTCGATAGCCCATCCGTCTTGTCCCGATCGGTACAGTTTGCCTTGACTATAGTCACTTGTGCGTGACTATAACACGCCCACACAGCCAGATCCTCGTGCTTCTGGGGATCGCCCTGTTTATAAAGCGAATGAGCACCTCTCGCACTTTTGCCTCGCGCGTCTTTGTGGCGGCACTGGTAGCGCGAGGCGCTGCCTTCTCCTGACATAACGAACGAAGCTCCCCCTCAGCCTCGAAGTCTAGGCCGTGGACGCTCGCGATCACAGGTGGTTGAGTCGGAAGCTCCGCCTAGGCGTGGCTATTGTGGCAAGGGATGCGGATTTGTGTGTACCCCCTCTCGTACTTCCCCGAGTCCCACATAACGTTGCCCAGGGCGTCCACGGCTACCAGCATTATCTCGAGCTTCTTTTCCATCTCAAAGAGGTCTTTTTTGGTGCATCCTGTAGTGGCCAGCTTCTTGTCAAATCGCTCGAGGATCTTGCCTCGTGTCAGACCAAGGGAGCGCGAGGTGCCGCGGTTCCTCAAGAAGTTGGCAACATAGCTCACAACACAGTTAGCGAAGGCGTCACCCCCCTCTCGCTCAAACATTGGCCCAGGCTCCCCATTTTGCTTAGGTAAAGGGCGAAGCTCGTATCTCACATAGACGAGGTACTCCCGTCCTTTCTCCCAAATACCCGCATCGATGCCTTCCAGTGCGCCGACTGCGATTTGGTCCCCTCTTTTGACTAACGACCCACCAATCGTGTGCTCCGAGCGCCCGTCCTCCTCCGTGATTGGCGCCAATGACTCTGCGGGGGCCTTACCAACGACCGTGAAGAGTCCGTAACGCCGGTCGGGGTCTACCATCTCGAGCACCAGCGGCAGCACTGCGTTTGCCCTCAGAGACTCTCGCTCGCGCGAGACCCACCACACCGAGCCGTCGTCATTAATATCAGGCCCCCGCATAACCGGCTTTAGAGCAATGACTCCTGCTCCACCAAGATCTCGTATCTCCTGGTAAACACCGGCGCTTATGTCTTGGCCCCGAAGAGTGGCATCCACGCTTGGGAACCGAAGATGGGCGCCGCCGACGAAGAGAGAATAGTACTCCTCGGGGTCTAAGCTCTCTGGGCCCTCTTGCCGCCGTCCCGGCAGCAAAGGGTCGACTTCCTCTGTCCACACTTTCGCCGGTACGAGCGGCTTAAGCAGCTTGTGTTTGACATCGTCGGGGATGTCCTCGTACAGGATGTTCTGGACCAGCCCTGCCAGTACGGCGGGCGCCTCTTTGTCAGGCATGATATCGAGAATCTCCTCTATATAAGCGTATATAAGGTATACCCTGTGCCACCCAGTCTCCGACTGCCCGTATCACAACCGGCGGGACGAGTGTTCGGGTATGACTTGTGCCACCCAGTATCAATTGCCCGTACCGCGGGCTGCGATGTCAGACAGGAAGGGTGCGAATTATTTCCGAGCGCGCCTCTCGACGCCACGCATCCTCTGCCCTTCACGATTCGCTCCGCAAGGGCGGCACAACCGCGTCTCCGACCGAGTCCCTATGCCGCAGATCCTGCACGGCACGGGGAGGGGGATGCCCTTACGGAGCCTTTGGAGGTGCACCTTGCAATAGGTGTCCATGCATCTCCGGCCGCACGTGTTTGCGTGGCCTACCTTTAGCCACCCGCAATAATCCTTTCCGCACCTCATCCTTCGAACGCTTGGTATACCACAGGACAGACGGATGTCTAATTGCAAGTCCTTGGGGGTTCGAACTGCATCATTGGAAAAATATAGCCATGATACTTTATAACAACTTCATTTATTAGGGTGCGAGTCACAAAGTCCTTAAAAACGTATGTCATGAAGTACCAAGCTCAATTATCCAAGATGGCGGCTCCACTCAAACACGAAATTAGACCTAAAGTGCTTGGCTGGAATCTTTCAGTAACAACCGAGGGGAAAGAAGAGGACGCCTTTGTAGATGGAGTTCGGCCGCCTCTATGAAACCGTATTTCGGAAACAGGAGGCTTCTGTGGCAAACAAAGATTGCCATAAAATCGTAGACCTCTGGCCGGCGATCGATAAAAAGAACACACGGCGGTATTCATCGCCCTATTATCGCTGCTTTAGCAGAAAAATCCCGAGAAAAGTTCGAAGTCATGAACACAAGCACGACCAAACTGGGGATTGGGGTCAATTCAAGCACCACGTGAGTAAAACTCAGGTTTAAACGCCACGCCAGCGGCTTTGAATTTACGGCCGAAAAACAGTTATTCCGCGCTCCGTAGGTCTTGCGTAGATGGATAATTAGCAATCTACGCGGGGCCTCATCCGCATGAGACGGGGCTGGGGGCCGCTGGCTGGGTTTGTGTACGCGGAACGGGCTCGGCCTACTACATACACAATCGCCCAGGTCGCGCCTGCGCGCTTTTTGGACCAAAGAGTTGTGTACGCGAACCGCGCCCGGCCTACATCAGCAATTGCCCCAAAAAGTCGTGTACAAGAAACCGCGCCCGGCCTGCATGGGCAATTGCCCCAAAGAGTCGTGTACTCGAACCGCGCCCGGCCTACATGAATAATTGCCCTAACTATTTATGTACGTGAAACATTATATGCTTGATATATGTGGAAGGGGGGTAGCATCCGCATGAGACGGGGCTTGGGGGCTCGGAGGGCGCGCCGCGCCTCCCAAGCCTAAGATGGGGTTGGGGGGGGGGGGGGGGCGGAGGGGCCCGCCGCTGCCCCCAGGGGAGTTTCACTCAAACCACCCAGTCCCCCCCATGTTACCATGAGAGATCAGAAAACATTTGACAGCGAATTGTTTCTAATGACACAGTGAATCATTCAGAAAAGTACCGAAGAATTAATTATTCACGAAATGCTTAAGATCAATATAAGAAGTCTATCACGAACAAAACTTAAAGTTTGTTCGACATAAATAACAAAAACATAAACCCACATATATTGGGTTAACTATGTTTTTTGCAGCCCTTGTTTCCACGTTGAGACCTTTGATAACAATGACGACGTAGACGTACGTGTGAGGGACGTAACATAGCAGTATAATGGTCATAAGGTATTTGAGGGCTTTGAGAGACTTGCGATACTTAAGAATGCGTATCTGATCAGCCCGCGCACTTCCACTGCTACGTAAATTACGGTCTGGTTTCTCTTGTGCTTTTCCACGTGTCTCTGCTGAGTTCTTTAAACTTCTCAGTTGAAACGCATTTAAATAATTACATTCTTTTACCTGTTGCGGATTTCCCTGACTAAATTTTTTCTCGCTTGAAATCTCGCCTGAGTTCTCCATCATCCTTTTGTTGTTTCCTCCCTGGTCTTCTCTAGGCAGTGCATTATTCGAGACATCAACGAAATTCATCCCACTAGTGTTGACGTTGCTCACATTTTCACGTAAGTTCCGAGCTTTTTGTCGGGCAGTCATTTTTCGATAGTGCTTTCTCAGTGCAATGTAAGCCTTGGAATAAGCTAAGATCATAGTCACAAGGCACATCAACATAAGCGCAGTAATCACCACGAAAAACAGCTTTGCTTCTACCCACAGCTGTAGGAACCCAGTGAACACAGCAAGAACCCACAGGATCACCACCAGTCTGACAACGCGGCATTGCGTGACAATCAAACGGTAACGCAGTCCTAAGTGTAACGCAAGGCATCGGTCAAGACTCATAACTGTAAGAGTATAGAACGATGTGCCGGCCAGGAAGTAGCTTGAGACAAGCGCAACAATTTTCACCCCTGCGTTGCAGAATTCCTCGAATTTGCCACTGATTTCTGAGAATTTGTACGCCACGTAAAAAGGCTTCGTCACGAGACCGGTGAGGAGATCCGAGAAAGACAGGCTGCAAATAAGAATGTTTGATGCAGAGTGAAGAGGTGGCGTCTGGTATATTGCAAGAATGACCATAATGTTCAGGAGGATCGTAGGAGGGGAGAAAAGGCAGTTGAGGACAATGTTGACGACATAGCTGGTGTAGGCTAGTTCTACGGACGCGCGATCCAGTACGATGAACCAGCAAGTCTGTTCAACTGTTTCGTTAGTCTGCATTGTCTGTTAAGTTCTATCCGAGTTTCCATATACTACTACTGTTTGCCCTTAGCACGCCCATTAGTTTTAAAGCCCCTCTCACCGCTCGTGATAGTTCAGTTTAGGAGCAAGCTATCGTGTCATTTTATAGTCTTGGCTTTACTGTCGATGATTGTGTTTCAAGTAATAACTAAAATGGCTCAGGGCACTTCAGGAAATGTGGGTATCTAATGTATTACTGTTTTAAAAAATGATTAAAGTCGGTTTTCTTTTTTAGTGATATCTTATCTCATAAGTTTTTTTTTCTATGAACCGAGTTTTCTCAAACTTTACTGATCGTTCGGTTATTAGGAGCCATATATTTAATAGGAATCAAGGGATAAAGCTATGATGGACTAGACATGTATTGAACCCATTTGGTGAAGACGGAAAAACCGTATGCTCCGCGAAGAGATACTGAGGGAGAAGCCACGTTTTCGTACAATGGCCGTCTGCATTGCATTCCGGACTGAGTTTCCCTTTTCAAAACACCAATACCAAGACGAGGCTGTAATGCACGCTTCCAAGACTGGCATTTTCGCTGCCTTTTTTCTTGATTATCCTCGAGCATCGTTTATTAAGGCTGGGACGAAATCTGCAAATTTCAATGACACTTACAAAAAGTCGCATCAAAATTTAAAATGTCGCATTTGATATTTTATTAATTATCACTCGCTAAGTACTTGAAGGAATTCTCTGCTTTATTTGATGTAAAATAAGCTTATTTGAAACATTCCCTCGTGTTACGCATTTGTAAATAACTACTCACATAAAAGTTAGTTTTCGGAAGAACTAACAAAACTTATCCTGTAAAGCACCACCATGAATGGAACCCTAAGGACGAACACAAATATTGTGGCCAAACCCCCTTTCACCTACTTTTAAATATGTAGTGGAACTCCGATTATTCGAACTCGAACTTCGCGCTAAATAGGATTGACTCCAAGTTTTTATTTGATAACTCGGCATACCCTATAACTTGAACCGACTCCAAGTTCCCTAGAAACTACTTTTCAGTCATTTCCGTTTGATAACTCGACATCCCCCCTAACTTGAACTGACTCTTAGTTCCCTAGATACTATTTTTCAGTCATTTCTATTCGGATAACTCGAACTCCCTGCTCACTCGAACTGTTTCTCGTTTCATTTGAGGGTTCGAATAAGCACGCTTTACTTCATTGACTATGCAGAATAGCGACATGTTTCTATAGCTTGCTGTTCTCTTGATATAATCTAGGTTGATGAGTTTTTGTGACGAATGTTTACAAAGTCAAGTGTTTTGTTGAGAAAACACCATTTACAAGTGATAATACCGTTTAGTTTTACAAAGGCACATCAAAGCTGTACAAACATTGAAAACGGATGAAAACCTTTCAGGTACTTGGAATGTTGTTATTCACAGTTTGAAAATATTAACTTTTCCATGAATCAGATGAGAATATGAGTAGCTATATATTTTGAGTTTCAGTTAATGGAACTCTACACCACCTTTTTTACTTACCAAAATATAAATTTAGCCTAACTTTACTGAATGTGTGAGGAGAATTGATAAGCGGCGAGCATGTGTTTGTTGCATGACTCTTGGCTATAGTTTCCGGTTGTCACGAATTAAGCCCCAGCTTTTTTATCATTTTATGAAATAAGTCTTGCCTATAAACATGCATAGAAATAAGAAAAAAATACAGCTTGACGTGTAAAACCTTGAAAAGGATTCCACTATTCTGACTAATTCCTTATTTAGACGGAAGCTGAAGGAGCCAGTATCGGCCCACTAGTGACGCGGCAGATTTGGTGTCGCAAACACACTGCAAGAAACGCCTGGCTGATCTGCAAACAACAAAAGGGTACACATTAGTAGAAATCTAAACAAGCGGAGCGCATTGGTTACATTTAAACTGTAGCATGTTTTAACTAATCCACAGGGCAAGTGAGAGAAAGCATCCATTTCCAACGGCTGATTTTTGGGAAGCTGCAGTGACGTTCCCTATTGAATTTGGTAAATAAAGCAAGATGCCTAAATTTCAGAGGTGTGCCTTAAGAGGGCTCTTAAAATGCCTGTTAGTATGAGACTAATGTCAGCTTTGATTAAGTTCAGCTGTGATTTTTCTTTCCCATTTCTTCCCAGAGAACTCGAAACACAGGAAGCGCAAATCCCCTCTTTTGTTCTTAATTTTTCACTGTCAGAGTTTCCTGTGGAAACTAGTGGAGCTTGCTTAGGGTCTCGGTTTAATGTCTGAAAGTCGTTTGCAAAATGGATATATGGACGCGTTACATTCGCACCTGGTGTTTCCAAGAATACACTGTGCAACTGCCTGGATAAGTCTGGCTGCAGTGCAACTTGGGTCGAGTTTCAAAACCTGAAAAGTTTAGAAAAATATTGAGATCGCCTTACATGTTAACCAATTGAACTCAAATTCAACAGACACTGAGCTGCCGGAGCGTGTATCGTAGCAAGAAATCCATTATGCCTACGAAAATAACCTTAGTTGGGTCACTACCTAGAAATTAATTGTGCGATTTTGATTCTTTCTGATATCTTGTGATGCTTCACATCGCTCAAAAGCACAAAATATACATTGTAGGCTATACAATATGGTGCATGGGTAAATCGATCATCGCTGCTTATTGAAATAGGTGTGTTGTGCAATTCTCTCCCCAACGCAGCGAATCACCCCTCCCCCATCCTCACAATTGGAATGCTTTATACAAGCTCTGTATTGAGCCTAACATATAAAATTTCTCAGTGTGGGAAGACCTTTGTTCGAATCACACATTACATACTTTTGCGTCTTCTATCAAAAGGAATTGAGAGTTATCTAGACCCAGACCCAGACAGCAAATAGCACCCACCTCGGTCGACGCCTCGGTACACAGTGCCTCCCATCGCTCACGGTTAGCCTCGTCAGCCTGAGATAAAAGTATAGGACACGATTGATCTGTGGTACTTGAATGTTTCCAGACCTTTGTAAAATTCGTAAGCTAACTTGACAAAGCGGCTGCTTTGGAGGCCGGAGTCAGAGTTGAGACTTTACTTTTTACCTTAAAATAAGGTTAACCCACCTGGATTTGTTGCAGAGCGAGGAGAGCCAGTCGAATAAGGGGGACTAGGCGCCAACTTGTTGATCTGGTCATGTGGCAGAAGATTAAAGGTACAGGCAAGGGACACAAGAATAGTTATACGGATTAGCCAATCAAAGTGCAGGGATACTAAAACAGCCCGACCAGATGGCCAATCAAAGTGCAGGGATACGAGAACAGTCCAAAGGGTTAGCCAATCAAAGTGCAGGGATACGGGAACATTTAAACGGGGTAGCCAATCAAGGAGCAGAAATACAAAACAGTCCAACCAGAAAGCCAATCACAGTAACCTAATACGTAGTGGAGCACTGAGACCTTAGGGTGGGCAACAATAAAGTAACAAATGCGGTAGCTATTCAAGATGCAACAAACACAATATACTGGCTATGCCGGAAAAATAACTGTATCTTGTTTTAACAATAAAACCGAACGGGTTAAAAAAGTATATGTCACACCCTCAAAAAGTCAAAGTTAAGCCTACGTAAGCTGGACACGGGGTTTACCTTTTGCCAGATCCTGCCTGGAGACATTGGCGATAGCACAGCTCAGCCGCCATGGGTGCGCCCAGTTTGTTCTGAACTTGTGCGACGAGCTGGGAAAAAGAAATGCATGCAAATGCATGCAAACGAATCGAGTCGATTGTTTGATCTTAATTTGCATGCATTTGCAATGAATACGGCTCATGGACAATACGACGTTTGACCTTAGCCTTAGAAAATGTTTATACAATATTTATATATATTTTTAGTATTGTTGCTAATGCCTTGGTAAGTCTGACGGGTATTTTCCCCTCCCCCTTAAATATCTAGTGTTTAATACGAGCGTGAGCGTGAGCAGCCTCGAAAATTGTATCGAGGGCCAGCATCCGTTTCTTATTAAGGAAAAACAATATATTGGATGTACCATTAAATTTGAATAAGCGCCCCTAATACGGTACACAGTATTTTATCACAATCAATTGCCCACACTTAGTCGGTTTTTACTAATCAAATTTCAATTCAATTTTCGAATTATTAAATTGCATTTGATGAAATCTCGTGATGACCATCCAAAACACAGTTTTATAATTCATTTACTAAATTCAATAGAAAATAGTCCAATAGCTTCTACAAATTAGCCGATTGAAATGGATATTTTGCTAGGATATACTGATGGCGGCTGACAAAGACAGCGTTTATGACTTTCCTACCTGCCACGCATGCGCAGAGTGGTGTGGACTCGACAGTACGGAGGCCTGAAGCGAGTTTAGCCCAGTCTCCAGCGAGTCCCCCATCTGCAGTAATACTTGAGCTTTGAGGAAGTGAACATCGGTTGATAGCTGAGGAACATCGCTATATGCAGCAAGGACCTGAGGTTTAAATGGGAAGTGTCTGTTGTTTCAACTAATTCTTCAGTCTAAGCTGCAATTTGAGCACGAAAGAGAGGCTTTGGAAGGTGTGAGTTTGTTGCCATCTATTGCAACTTTTGAACTTTTCGTTTTACGATAAGCAAAATATTTTAGGATCAAGGGCTTGGATGCAGTTATTTAATACAAAATAGCAGTTAGACGGCTGTAAACAGACCAGGACCTGGCAAAGATTTGCTTTCGTACAGGAAACCGAGTCTGGAAAACGTCCAATTAAACCTTAACAATTCTACAAGAATTGAGACACAGCAAAATGGAATAGTACAAGACACAACGAAATACAATAGTACAATTGAAGATATAAATTGTTACAATTGACAGTACATACTTGTCATGTGTAACAGAACAATATTACAATAACAGAACAGGTGACTCCTGTTAATTCTTACCTTAAATCGGAAGAGGCAAAAGAAGTGACTGCAAAAGTAAAACTATAAAAAGCGCCACCTACTTGTTCACAGTGCTGCAAAGCTTCCTGCATGAGCCCGCAGTTCAGCAAGCAGTAGCCCGTGTGAAGCAGGGTCCACTTGTAGACAGCGTCAGCAAGCGACGCGTGAGAACCTGAAGGCCTGGTACCGAGGCTCTGTAGGAGATCGTCTTTTTCTTGAGAAGCTGAATGAAGAGAGGGAATAAGGTCAAAGTGGTTCTCCTCATTCTTCCGTTTCTCGAACCATCCCTCTTTCCATTGGTTTATTTCATCATCTGTATGTCTATGTGTCTGTTTGTCCGTTTATCTGTTCACTCGTGTGTCTGCCAATCCGTCTGGCCGTTCAAACTGTCTTCCTTTATATCTGTCTAATATACGCCTATTTTAAATAAGGTTGCACTCAAGAGTTCCATGAATCGTAACCCGCAGTGCTTCGTGGGTATCAAATAAATGAGCAAATAAGCGTAAATAAAAATATTCCCAGGCTTCAAAACCATAAAATTCTTGTTCATGTTCCTGTGAATATTTGCATGGCTTTCAGATAATAGGATTCAGCCATTTATTTACACCCATGAAGCGCTTCGGGTTACGATACAATTTCCGAATGCAAAGTTATTTGGAATAGTTATTTGTAAATATAAACTCTGCATGAATGTGACGTGGTCTGCGTCTGAAGAAAGAGTCGCTTAGACGAAGCGAATGTCAGCGAAATCACTCAAACAGTTTTTAGGGAAAAGTCCAACATAATACTCCAACCTTTTGAATTCCCTGTCCCTACGTCTGTCGGTTAATCTGCTTCTAAAGAAGGTCGAACGACAAACCCGCGGGTCTATGGTACCTTTAGCACTGACATATCTTGATAACTTCAGAGCCAGGCGGTGTAAACCTTTCTCGCTAGTCACGCTCTCTACTGCAATACCATTGGCAGTTACAGCAGACAAAAACAGCCCAGTTGGTCACGTGTCCAGGGTACATGCGCAGAGCCTTCTGGGAAGCACGCAGAGCGTACGTTGAACGCGATGTTAGATTTGAAGCGTCGAGGGGCGGGTCGCCTGTGGTGGGTAGTGTGCCTGAACCCAAGATACTCGCAGGATATAAAGTGCGGTTTGTCTGTGGAAAAAGGTTGGAACTTCATGTAGCCATCAATATAGTGTGTCCCTAGACACTTACCCTTACCCTAACCATATTGATGGGCTACATGAAGTTTGATGTAACAAAGATTTGTGAAACATCTATGAAATTTGGCAAAGTGACAGAGTATCTCGCACTGAGCAATTGATCAAAGATACTGGATTATTGTCTTTTATGTTGAAATGTAACTGGTGTAATGATGTAAAGCTCTGTTGGCCACGAATAGCCTTAGCTACCTGCAAGCAAATCCAGATAAATTTGTATTGTTATTAGTTTAATAAACCTTGAAACCTTCCACTAAAAGGGTGCAATGAGCGAGGGTTGCTACAGTATGTGTTGGAAAGCTAGACAAGTGGCGGCTACTGCCTTTTTGATGTTCCCCATAACTATGCTAGGATGAAGAAGTGGCGGCTACTGCCTCTTTAATGTTCCCCATAACTATGCTAGGATGAAGAAGTGGCGGCTACTGCCTCTTTAATGTTCCCCATAACTATGCTAGGATGAAGAAGTGGCGGCTACTGCCTCTTTAATGTTCCCCATAACTATGCTAGGATGAAGAAGTGGCGTCTTCTGCCTTTTTTATGTTCCCCATAAATATGCTAGGATGAAATGGTGGCTTCTGCCTTTTTGATGTTCCCCATAACTTGCCAGGATGAAGTGGCGGCTGACAGGGCCAACCTCAATACTTTCATTAGGCTCGAAAACCCTGTTGACAATCCTTACCCCATCAGTGACAGGATCGAGCTTTACTGTACCCTCTGCACAGCGTGAAGCCGCCTACAAGAAACGGGAAAAACACAACAAAGTCAAGAAATGCCATTCAAGTCTTCTGTATAAGTCAAGTGATAACTTCTTGACTTTGCGTTACAGCCGGAAATAAAAGCACTTTCGTGCAAGTCGGGCCAGACCAACGCCTGCTGAACAGCCACTCATAGTGTCACGCATGCCTCCCCGACAAGCTAGTGGGAAGGCGTGCGTGACATTAAAAGCGGCTACTGAGTAGACTAGGACTGATTCTAACCGGAAAAAGCTTTACGCGTCTGTCCAGTAGATCAACGACGAGCTGCTTTGATTTTGACCTATTTGTTTAGGTTATTCATGAACAAAAAGAGAAAAAAGTGCGATGATTCTGACTGGAAATGGCTAGCCATGTCCTAATAGCATGCTTAGAATTGGGAATTGAAACGAATGTTAGCAGGGCGGTAAGAAATCGTAAAAAAAGCCCAAAATGGGCCAGAAATCTCAAACCATGCGCATAAATCCCGTGAGACTTACCTGCAGATCGTCAGGACAGACTTGTACGATAAAGGCCGCCAGCTGATCCCATAATTCCGCACGGTCCGGGTGCCTAAACACATGACACGAAAACGTACTGTAAAAAGGTCGAATAACCTCTAAGGTCCAACTGTTGCAAATTGTACGAAGAATAGATGGCGCTATCTTGACGATAGAAAAACGTATTGGTAACTTGAATAATTCCAGCCCTATAGCTTCATGCTGCCGCGGGCTTTAACAAGTGTCACTTTATCTTTGCTAGTGTCACGTGGTCTTACCGATGGACAGCCTTGACAATATGACGAAGACCGAGGCGAGGGTCACCCTGTGGAAAAAGCGGCAGGGGGTTAATATCAAATGGTTATCAGACACCTTTTACCTTAGCTTTTTTACTCTACCTTCTGCCTTTTATGAAATGATAGGTTGTCGGAGATCTTCTAAAGTAAAAGTTTTTTGTAGGTGTCCAGTTTGTGCATTTACCACATTGTGGACACTGATGTGGCTTTTCTCCTATTTGTGTAAGAGAATGCGTTCGAGGGTTCCAACCAGTGCAAAGCATTTACCACACTGAGGACACTAATGTGCCTTTTCTTCAGTATGTGTTAGAGCATGTCTTTTGAGATCTCCAGTTTGTGCAAATCATTTACCACACTGAGGTTTCTTCGAACGTTTCTAAAAAAAGTGTTTAAAAAGGGGTATTCAAGGTTAAATTTTTGAGCAAGCAGGGTAGGTAATGAAAATCACACTAGAGGATACAACAACCGCAATAAATCTTAACACTTAATCCTTAGATACACACCTGAAGAGTGTAGAATCTTGAGAAAAGATAGCAGATCTCGTAATGCAGGTCTTTATTACCTAGAGATAATAGCAATTCGAAATAGTAAGACGATAACAACACAAGTAATATACTCACTACACTATACATTGTGTTTGGGTTAAAAACTGCTAAAAGAACCAGCGGCTTTCTTTTTTCCGAAGAAGAGGCTGCCATACACTATACATTGTGCTTTGGATTAAGTTATAGAAATATATTTGACGTTTACAGCAAAATTTTAGTTTAAATTTTCATTTTAATACTTATCTTTCGTCCCGAAGAAAGGAGGCTTATGTAGAGAGAGGCGTATTCCCGGTATATGGCTTCTGTGCCGTTTGTTTATATTTACACGGAAAAAGAAAGTGACTCGTTGATATAAACATTAAATACACGTTGATAGACCTGGTATTGTGTCACGCTAGGTGCGTTATAATCTTGAGGGTGGGTGGGGGAGGGGGGGGGGGGCTTTAAGGAAGGAGGGGGGCTTATGTGACTTGAGTTCTTCAAATACGTGTTCCAAATTTTGATTTTAAACAACCAACTCCATAGTGTTTCTACTTTGTCAAGATATTGTGATACCTTCTCCTCCAAGCTTCATCAGTTCCCCGAGTGCAGCCCCTGCTAGCGCCGAGTCTCCCGTCACCAGACCGAGGGCACACAGCGCCATTAGGCCGCGTTCACATGGCTGGGAGAGTTGAGAGCTGGAAGATTGATCAGAAGTAGCATAGGTTAACCACGGGAACTTGGATACTAAATCAGCTTTTGCCACGAACACTACACAGTAACGTTTAGAGGGTAAAAAAACAAGGATCACAAGAGTTTCCAGACTCAAGAGAAATAGGAATATAAGACACTTTAAAAAAGATTTGGCTGAATCGTTTTCTGAAATGAGTGAAAGAAAAAGAGAAGAATAATAAATCAGAAATGAGCTATCATATTTTTCCGGCGTCACTTGACTTTTCCAAGCTCTTTATACAAATGAATTATCTTTGTTGAACAGCCAGTAAAAGAAAATTCGTTCGCCTTTTCACATTATTTTCTTACTTTACTTCACTTTATTGCACAACCTATCCATACAAATAAATTAGTGCGCAGCGCATGTTCGCATCTAAAGCCCAGCGTGGTTTTTGACACCATGTTTCCCATTAAAGGCGCGCAACGTGATATTTTCAACAGGCCCAGTGCTTTGCGGGTTTTATTGCAACAGAAGCAAAAGGTACGACATGTGGAAACCCAAGCAGAAACCCGTCAATAGGCCCTTTGCTTCGTGGCTTTTATTGCAACAGAAGCGGAAGGTACGACATGTGGAAACCCAAGCAGAAACCTGTCAATAGGGCCAGTGCTTCGCGGCTTTTATTGCGAAAGAAGCGGAGGGTACATGTGGAAACAAAAGAAAACCCGAGACAGCACTGAGTTGTATTTGCGCAGTGGGTGAACTCGTTCATACAACGGATACGACTGACGCGGCAGACACAACCCTAAGGAGTTAGATACTTGAATATGTGATACGTTGTCAGGGACGTACGCAGGATTTTACAAAGTTGCAGTCAAAGCATTCAGAAGCTGGATGAGGGCGTGGCCCCTCATCCCGCATTCCCGTGAAGATCTCATAGCTCCCGCTTTTGGCGTCAATACGTCAGACTTTATTACAACGCGATCCTCTTTCATCCTCGATCTGAGATAATAATAATATAATAATAATAATAATCGTTTATTCATACTTTTGTAGCATAAGCTAAATTACAGTATGTCGGCCGATGCACACTACACTTAACAATGTATAAATATATACTGGCATAACTACTGGAAACGAATTGTGATAAAGTTATTATACCTTTCAGTTACACCAACTGATTTATCCAAACGGCTGCAACCCCCCCTTAGCGAATAACCATGGGCGACCTCAGTCCCAGATTGTATTATATATTTTATAGATAGGAAATCAGTCGTCGCATGGCGCTGAACGACATAACAGTATGTTATGATTAAGATTTAAAGTTTTTCTCCTCACCATATATATAAAACTACGTACATAAAAATAAATGAGTAGACATTTGATTTTTATCCCTCGTTATGCAAATAAGGAAGCCGAATTTTTTTACAGTCCAGTGACTGCAGGCCTATAGGCTGCGTACGCCCCTGGTTGTAAGCGACTTGCGTCCCCGTGTGACGGTAGAATCGTAAAGCTGTAAAAGAGTTTACATGGATTATTGTGGTGCGAGATAATAAGCGTCGCCATGAATAAATTAAAAATAAACTTAAAGAATGTCGATCAACTTCTCCTTTGTTATTAGTTGAAAATACAATGGTTTATTTGCAAAAATTACAACTTCAAAATAACCATCCACAAATGAAGTCTGGTACTTTATTGGTTATATTTGATTGAAAGTTTCTCAGTGATTCAATTAGCCGATAGAAATAGATTCTTTTTGGACTCGCCATTTAAAATTTGTCATTTACACCAACTAAAAACAAGAAAAAAGTAAGCCTAGATAACAAAAGCAGGTTCATATTTTATTAAATCACCATATTATAGTGACACAGTTGCAGAGCTATGCAAGAATCTATTGGTTGAAGTAGGAACTTGCTTAAAAGACAGTTTTGCCAAGGAATTTGGACACCCGCGGCATAATGTGAAAACAAAAAAAGTTGTAAAATTAAATCAAAATCTAGGTGGATAAAATTGAAAAATATATCTTAAAAAGAAATAAAATAAGAATTGATGTTATCATGATCACAAATCCCATACTTGAATAAACAATGATTTAAAAGTTTGCGATAGCCCAAATAATGTGAAAAGTAACGGGGGAGATCAAAAACAGTTGACGGCGAATTGTTCCTAATGACACAGTGAATTATTCAGAACCGACGAATTAATTATTCACGAAATGCTTAAGATCAATATACGGAGTCTATCACGAACATCTTTAAGTTTGTTCGACACAAATAACAAGACAATAAACTTTTTTGAAAACAAATTATCATTCTCAGCGAATCATTCAAAGCAGCGACATATTAATAATTAACGAAAGCTTTTAAATCGAAATAAGAAGTTTCTCAAAAACATATTTTTTTAGAAATTGGTCGGCATGTTATTCCTGCAAATTCTACGTTTCACTTTTTATATTTTCTTCATCTTGGCTTTCCTGCCCTTCTTAATAGAAGGAACTTCTAAAGGGAAGCAAAGAAACTCGGAATTTGACTTTTCTTTCGGTAACTTCATTAAGAACAGCTCTTCGTATCTGGAAGGGCCGATCATCTCTCGTAGTTTCGAAGGCGATGCTCTTTCTTGCTGGATGAGGTGTCTTGACGTCTTGGAGTGTTTGTCTGTCAATGTGGCGGCCATTGCTGACTCGAGCTTGAAGTTTTGGTGCGAATTACTGTCTGTCGATAAGTACAGCTGCCCAGACGAGAAGTACCAGCCCAACTCCACCTCAGACCATTATGAAATGAAGGTACGACATTATTTCAAAGTATCCAATGTATTTTAAAAATGATCTGTTACAGAGCAAGTAAATAAGTCAATAAAAGTCTATATTTCGTATTTTCAATTTTGCGTTTTGTTATGTTACGTTTTCGATCAACAAAAGCCAGGATCTTGCACGCTGCTTTTAACTACTTTTTGGGCAGGATAAAAAAATCACTGTACTAGTCTTGTATATTTATTTCTATTTGAAGGTTTTGAAATCGGGGCTAAGCTGGGTAAACTGCACGAGCAAGATTAAAAATTATTTAAAAAAAGTTTGAATGAAGTAAAAATACTGTTTAGTATGCCTTAGTTATATTGACAAAATAAAGTTTAATTTACACTGAACTGAAATTTAATACTTGGATTTATGAATTATTTAAGATGTGGCATTTGTTTGCTTAGTTACGAGTTTATTTTGCTTACACAATTAATAAACAAACCACACTGATATACAATGATTAAACAACGATTTTCACATGCACGATCGATACCTATAAAACCACATAGTTTACGAAGAGTGCTAAAAAGTACGGGAAACTTATGAAAAATGCGCTATCGATATAGCTTAGTCGTCTAGAGAAATCACCTGGTAGCCCAACTCTGTTTTTGTGTATTGTTTTGTTATCTGTTGAATAATTTAGCTTGCTTGAGAAATACAGCAACAAGCAGAAAATGACAGTTCTATGGCACGATTAAATTTACTACATCAGTAATCAGTAAATAATCGTGAGTAAATAACATGACTTAAGATTAGTTATCCATTTCTATTTAGGAATTCTGCCTCGTTTATTAAGGGGTCTCCGTACAATTTACTAGTTTACTACTCATGGGGGAAGATTTACAGTTTTCACAAGAGCAAAGCTGGCTATTGAAAAATACAATATCATACGAATCTGCAGAACATTTTATAGTGGAGCAAACATACCAAAAATATGTGCCGTAATGCACTAACTTGATTATGATTCCAAACTAAAAGCCAATGTAATTGAAAGAATCAAAGCCAACTAGAAAGAAGCAATTTCATCATTGCTAAATTGTTTAAATTTGCCGTCACAAATTACAACACACTGTTCTTTAAGAATCCACAGATGACATCACAGCGTGCTATCAACAAAAAATATACAACTTCGTGGGAAAGATTTCTGTGCAAATAGAAAGCGAGTGACGATTAAAACCGCACATAGAATGGGAAGAATCGGAAGGAAACTCCTCTCTTCCAATCCTTTGTTCCCATTCCCCGCGCGCGGCCATACTATTCCTACATACATATTGCTCTCCGCCGGAACAGGCAGGTAACGAGACGGGTCTCGGTTGCGTGACCGGTATTCAGGATGCGCTGTAAGGTTATTCGTTTATTTTTCCTCATCCTCGGGGACCCGGGGCAACTAGGGGAACGGAAGCGGGAGTACGCGAGAAGACGAAAGAAAGGAGAAGGAAGACGTCTTTTTCGTCTTCGCGCGTACTCTCGATTCGGTTCCCTGAATCGCCCAGTGTCCCCGCGAGAAGACGTAAGAAAGGAGAGGTAAGACGTCTTTTTCGTCTTCGCTCGTACTCTCGATTCGGTTTTCTGCATCGCCCAGTGCTCCCGCGAGAAGACGAAAGAAAGGAGAGGGAAGACGTCTTTTTCGTCTTCGCGCGTACTCTCGATTCGGTTCCCTGCATCGCCCAGTGTCCCCGCGAGAAGACGTAAGAAAGGAGAGGGGAGACGTCTTTTCCGTCTTCGCGCGTACTCTCGATTCGGTTTCCTGCATCGCCCAGTGTCCCCGCGAGAAGACGTAAGAAAGGAGAGGGAACACGTCTTTTTCGTTTTCGCGCGTACTCTCGATTCGGTTTCCTGCATTGCCCAGTGTCCCCGCGAGAAGACGTAAGAAAGGAGAGGAAAGACGTCTTTTTCGTCTTCGCGCGTACTCTCGATTCGGTTTCCTGCATTGCCCAGTGTCCCCGCGAGAAGACGTAAGAAAGGAGAGGGAAGACGTCTTTTTCGTCTTCGCGCGTACTCTCGATTCGGTTTCCTGCATAGCCCAGTGTCCCCGCGAGAAGACGTAAGAAAGGAGAGGGAAGATGTCTTTTTCGTCTTCGCGCATACTCTCGATTCGGTTTCCTGCATCGCCCAGTGTCCCCGAGGATGTTTTCTCATGTCTTTACAGAAATTTATCAGGGAAAATCTATTCTAAGTTCTGAGTCGATTGATAAATGATAGAGGCTCAAGCAAAGTTAGGTCCATTTTTTGTTTTGTCTTTATAACGAAAAAATGATTTCAGTCAAGACTTCAGACGCAAAATGACATCAAAATGCTGTAACCACCAGCGACCTTGAAGAAACGACAACGGCAACATGGACGACAACAGCAGAAAACAATGGAATTTTATTCAATATTCCGTAGTAGCACGTGAAATAGCGTTCTGTCTGAAACATTTCAGCTGTTTTCAACCAAGCCACAACCGAGCCGCATTCTTTTTTTTTTTCAATCTCGTTGTCAAAGCCGTCGTATAATAATATTCCTGACAGGCTCTTGACACAATAATTGTACATCTTGCAGAGCGCATGTGAGCACAAGCCGTGTAAGAATGGAACATGTCACACCAGCAAGCCCGACGATACCTACACGTGTGTCTGCCATGATGGATTTATCGGAGAGAATTGCGACATAAGTATGACATAAACAGAATAAATTATTTTCTAAATTGAAGGCCGACGAGTCAATTTGTATATTTCAATAGTACTAACATTCTAATGGAAATGTAATAACAGAGGCATTTAAATCGTGATGCATTGAATCATACTGATGAGGCTCAATGTAATCTTAACAGAGGAAGCTCGAGCACTTGGGATGGAAGATGGCAGAATCAAAGACGACCAAATCACCCAGAGCTCTTATCACAGCTCCATGTCTACGGGAAAGCACGCACGCTTGAACCTAGTCGTTGGTTTAGGAGCCTGGATAGCACAAGGATTAGCATTTGGGGAACGGATACAGATTGACCTGAAGCGACTTGTAATAGTCACCAAAGTAGCCACACAGGGAAGACACGGAGGAGATCAATGGATCACAGGCTTTAAAATCAGCTACAGTCTTGACGGAACTAACTGGTCAGTGTACCAGGAGGGAGGTGTTGACAAGGTATGTAATGGTTAGACCATCAGTCTGTATGGTACTGCCTGGTCAGTGTACCAGGAGGGAGGTGTTGACATGGTATGTAATGGTCGGACCATCAGTCTGTATGGTACTGCCTGGTCAGTGTACCAGGAGGGAGGTGTTGACAAGGTATGTAATGGCCAGACCATCAGTCTGTATGGTACTGCCTGGACAGTGTACCAGGAGGGAGGTGTTGACAAGGTATGTAATGGTCGGACCATCAGTCTGTATGGTACTGCCTGGACAGTGTACCAGGAGGGAGGTGTTGACAAGGTATGTAATGGTCAGACCATCAGTCTGTATGGTACTGCCTGGTCAGTGTACCAGGAGGGAGGTGTTGACAAGGTATGTAATGGCCAGACCATCAGTCTGTATGGTACTGCCTGGTCAGTGTACCAGGAGGGAGGTGTTGACAAGGTATGTAATGGCCAGACCATCAGTCTGTATGGTACTGCCTGGTCAGTGTACCAGGAGGGAGGTGTTGACAAGGTATGTAATGGCCAAACCATCAGTCTGTATGGTACTGCCTGGTCAGTGTACCAGGAGGGAGGTGTTGACAAGGTATGTAATGGTTGGACCATCAGTCTGTATGGTACTGCCTGGTCAGTGTACCAAGAGGAAGGTGTTGACAAGGTATGTAATGGTTGGACTATCAGTCTGTATGGTACTGCCTGGACAGTGTACCAGAAGGGAGGTGTTGACAAGGTATGTAATGGTTGGACCATCAGTCTGTATGGTACTGCCTGGTCAGTGTACCAGGAGGGAGGTGTTGACAAGGTATGTAATGGTTGGACCATCAGTCTGTATGGTACTGCCTGGTCAGTGTACCAGGAGGGAGGTGTTGACAAGGTATGTAATGGCCAGACCATCAGTCTGTATGGTACTGCCTGGTCAGTGTACCAGGAGGGAGGTGTTGACAAGGTATGTAATGGCCAGACCATCAGTCTGTATGGTACTGCCTGGTCAGTGTACCAGGAGGGAGGTGTTGACAAGGTATGTAATGGTCGGACCATCAGTCTGTATGGTACTGCCTGGACAGTGTAGCAGGAGGGAGGTGTTGACAAGGTATGTAATGGTCAGACCATCAGTCTGTATGGTACTGCCTGGTCAGTGTACCAGGAGGGAGGTGTTGACAAGGTATGTAATGGCCAGACCATCAGTCTGTATGGTACTGCCTGGTCAGTGTACCAGGAGGGAGGTGTTGACAAGGTATGTAATGGCCAGACCATCAGTCTGTATGGTACTGCCTGGTCAGTGTACCAGGAGGGTGGTGTTGACAAGGTATGTAATGGCCAGACCATCAGTCTGTATGGTACTGCCTGGTCAGTGTACCAGGAGGGAGGTGTTGACAAGGTATGTAATGGTTGGACCATCAGTCTGTATGGTACTGCCTGGTCAGTGTACCAAGAGGAAGGTGTTAACAAGGTATGTAATGGTCAGACCATCAGTCTGTATGGTACTGCCTGGTCAGTGTACCAGGAGGGAGGTGCTGACAAGGTATGTAATGGTCAGACCATCAGTCTGTATGGTACTGCCTGGTCAGTTTACCAAGAGGGAGGAGTTGACAAGGTATGTAATGGTTGGACCATCAGTCTGTATGGTACTGCCTGGTCAGTGTACCAGGAGGGAGGTGTTGACAAGGTATGTAATGGCCAGACCATCAGTCTGTATGGTACTGCCTGGACAGTGTACCAGGAGGGAGGTGTTGACAAGGTATGTAATGGTTGGACCATCAGTCTGTATGGTACTGCCTGGTCAGTGTACCAAGAGGAAGGTGTTGACAAGGTATGTAATGGTCAGACCATCAGTCTGTATGGTACTGCCTGGACAGTGTACCAGAAGGGAGGTGTTGACAAGGTATGTAATGGTTGGACCATCAGTCTGTATGGTACTGCCTGGTCAGTGTACCAAGAGGAAGGTGTTGACAAGGTATGTAATGGTCAGACCATCAGTCTGTATGGTACTGCCTGGACAGTGTACCAAGAGGAAGGTGTTGACAAGGTATGTAATGGTCAGACCATCAGTCTGTATGGTACTGCCTGGTCAGTGTACCAGGAGGGAGGTGTTGACAAGGTATGTAATGGTTGGACCATCAGTCTGTATGGTACTGCCTGGTCAGTGTACCAAGAGGAAGGTGTTGACAAGGTATGTAATGGTCAGACCATCAGTCTGTATGGTACTGCCTGGTCAGTGTACCAGGAGGGAGGTGTTGACAAGGTATGTAATGGTTGGACCATCAGTCTGTATGGTACTGCCTGGACAGTGTACCAGGAGGGAGGTGTTGACAAGGTATGTAATGGTTGGACCATCAGTCTGTATGGTACTGCCTGGTCAGTGTACCAAGAGGAAGGTGTTGACAAGGTATGTAATGGTCAGACCATCAGTCTGTATGGTACTGCCTGGACAGTGTACCAGAAGGGAGGTGTTGACAAGGTATGTAATGGTTGGACCATCAGTCTGTATGGTACTGCCTGGTCAGTGTACCAGGAGGGAGGTGTTGACAAGGTATGTAATGGTTGGACCATCAGTCTGTATGGTACTGCCTGGACAGTGTACCAGAAGGGAGGTGTTGACAAGGTATGTAATGGTTGGACCATCAGTCTGTAAAGTTCGCTTAAAAGTGCTCATGTTATATAAAGAGAATTCACAGTTCGCAAAAACTTTTAACTCAACACTAATGAATTGTGAAAAAAAATGGCAATTGATGCATGCTCGTTCTTCTTAATTTTCGTCCCTATCGGACCTTGGTAAGGATTCCGCATCTAAAGGTGATGGGTGCATGTTGTAAAAATCGAGGTCATGTTAGGATTGTAATAATAAACATTACCAACCGATGTCGAAATGCTTTCACGTCATGTTTTATCGCGCGGGTCCATCTACCCACCCCCCCCCCCCACCCACCCACCCCATCCCCATCTCGGAGTAGAAGTCTACTGTTTATGTTACTGAAGACACACAGTCTAATGCACGGTGCTGCTTATTATAACAAAATAAACAAAACAAAAATACGATACATTGCAGCGGCTATGAGTTGCTTTAGTAATCACCCTGTAAAACTGTCTTCAACAATACCACTATCTCCTGCTAGACTGATACCACTTCCCTTTGGGTACATTTATTTTCCAATAAAGTGAATTTTCTAATTCACTTGGTACCCATGAAGCACTGCGGGTTAGGATACAATGACTCTTGAGGTGCAACCTTATTTGGATTAGTATCGGTTAAAATGCTTTGATTGACCATCTCAAATAAAAATGATACTGACCTTTTGAAGAGGAGACTTTTTGCAGTAGCCAACTCTTTCAATTTATATCCCAGCATCCCTATCGCGGTAAGTACGCAAGCCTTCTCATAGTCCGTGGACGCAAGCTGTAAGGCTTGCTCATAAGCTACAGAGAGAAAATTAACTAAAAGCGAGGCAGAGGATCTCGTTATAGGAGGATAACTGCAAGGGTTGCTCATAAACTGCCGCAAACAGGGGGGATATCTAAGGGTGGGTCGAGCACCCCCTCCCCCTATTTTCAAATATTTTGCCTAGAAATGACAAGAGTTATAAGGGAATCGACGGAAGAACAATGAATCCGGCCCCCTCTTTCACGAAACCCTTACTTCGACCCCCCTTTTTGGAACTCCAGGATCCGCCCTTGGTTAATACCGGGGTGTTTGTAATAGAGGGGTGTTCGTAACAGACGGTTTCCTTATTAGTGTCTTTACACAGAAGTGTTCGTAATAGAGCCGGGTGTTCGTGATGGAGGGCTAATTCACCTAATTCCAAAACTTGATGCACTACACTTCTTGCTAAAACAAAACGACGGGAAGTGCTTCTTGGGTGTAGAAGAGCCAACATCTAAGAATGGAGTCGATATACTCACTACGGTAGCTTTCGGCAATGTTGCCTGATAGATAGTAAGCCAGAGCGAGCCCGCATACGTCATAGAACCCGGTCAGTGGTTTCACTTGGAGGTACTCAGCAACTGCTTCGTCATGCCTGCCTAGGGCACTGGGTGACAAAGAAAAAACATGTGGTAAACATGAAGAAGCAGAAGAAAATGGGAAACAGAACATTCAACACCGATTTGTAAGCAAGGGAAGTAGTCGCTGGGAGGCCATCTTTTAAAAAGGAAGCGAATCACGCCGCCATTTTATGCTCCTGCTCTACTTAAAGAATCCATTTCCATCTGCTCAATCAAGCGAGTAACCAAGATATTTTCAATCAAATATCGTCAATAACATATCTTCTACGGCTACGATAGTACGCGCGCTGTGATTGGCTAATTTGTAGTCGTGACATGCCCGTATTGCCCGTCTCTGAGGGCATTACGGAATTCCGTATTGCCCTACGAAAAAGTTTTCACAATCTTTTGGTTTTTGACATTTTTTCCACCTTCAAACTGCAAAACGAGCGACAGCGAACATTCGAGTAGCGAATTCTAACACCCAGAAGAAACAGAAATGTTTAATCAGCGGGCTGTTTTTTTCCGTATTCGGAGCGGGACATTTTGTGAGTTTTTTTGTGTTGCTTTGTTCGGTTGCACGAATTTCACTAAAACAAAACCGACCAAAAAACCAAAGCCACCAAAAAAAAGAAACAAACAGGTCTTAAAGTTGATAATGTGAGAGGACGAGCACTTTGAGTCGGAGTTTTATTATCCTGAAGAGATTGAAGAGGAAAATTTTGACCCAAAGAAAAACAATAAGATCACGAGCCGCCACCGATAGCCAAGAAATACAAAGCTTAAGTTATTTATATAGGCTAAGACCCAGAAAAGTCTCTTGAAGATAAGTACTACCTGTTATTTGTGAATGCAATATTTCCATCAAATCAAAACGCCGCAAAAAGCGATTGGCCTTTTCATTTTAAACTATACTTCAGAAGTTTGTTCACTACATACCGTGGATTTTTCGAACTAAACAGTCCATTCAATGCCGTGAAGACTGACAACTCAGCTTTCTTTGTTATTGTTTGGATCAACTTTACCTATGATAAAACCTGTAGCTTCCACGAGTCGTCCAATTACTACCAATTACTTGTTGTTGAATCTTTTCACTCATTTACATTTTTTATTTGGCAGTGCGCGAGTGTTTCTTGTTTTCCCGCCTTTTTGAAATCGATCGATAAACTAATCGATATTCGCGCGGAAGCGAAAGTTTATTTGTTTTCTTGTCATTTTTATTTTAAAAAGCCATATAATAAACAATTTACTAACCTCGACCGTTCGGTCATACCGGAAAATATCAAACCTCGGCTTTGGCGCATGGACCTCGCAAAGCCTCGGTCGATACGCCAAAGCCTCAGTTTGATATTTCCCGGCATGACCTCACTCTCGGTTAGTAAGTAGTTAATATTTTCAATAGAATATCGTCAATAACATATCAATAACTACATTCGTAGATTTTGTTATTTAGAAATTTACTTGCAAATAAACTGCTGTATTTTTGTTGATAAACAATAACAAAGGAGTGGGTGATCGACATTCTTTAACTAAAATGTCAAGTGCAAGAAAGCATCGATTTCAGACGGCGTTTAGAAAGACTATTGCAATATGTTTGACTGAATTTGGTAAATGGGTTATACAACTTTATTTTTGATGCTGTTTTCGAGACTTCCTTATATAATATGTCTTCCAATATTAAATAAAAAAAACAATAACAATACGTTGGCTGACAAGAGCTCTTTTAAAAATGTCGATCAAACACACTTTTGTTATTATTTATAATTGAAAATACAGCAGTTCTTTTGTAAGGATACTTCAAAATAACCACCCACGATTGAATTCTGATACTTACTTGATGATATTTGATTGAAAGTTTTGAATGGATTCTTTGAGTCACTCGATATTGTGCGGGTGCATAAAATGGCGGCGTGATTGGCTTTCTTTACAGGGGCGTAGCCAGAGGGGTGGCCTTGCCCCCCCCCCCTCTATTAAGCAGCAAAAAATAATGTAAAATGTATGAGACATTATCTAAAATACAGGAGAAAATGCCTTGAAAGTCCCTTTTGGGCCCCACCTGTTAAAAATCCTGGCTACGCCGCTGCTTTAAATCGTAAAGTCATACACCAATAATGCATTGGGCATTTATATTAGAAACGATAACAGTTGCGATAATGTGAGAATGTGTGCGACAATGTTGCTTACCTGAGAGCCCTTGCGTGGTTTATGTGGACCGTATTCAACAGATCTTGCTCAGCGCCGTCACCTTCAAGGAGTTTTACCGCGCTGACAAAAAAAGGAGGCAATGATTTTATAATCTCCTAACTGAATCAATGCTCAAAGTAGAAATTAGGTCAAGAGAACTATTTAACATGTTGATAAAAGAAATCAATACTTGCCCCCCCCCCCCAACATGATCAAATACAACTTCTTCTTACAACATTAATGGCTAACAAAGTGATAAGGTAATGAGAATTTGAATATTGATGCTTTTTTCCCCACAAAATCAACTTCTTCATGTAATGACACCATTGCCTTCCAGTTAATAGCATTACTCTTTTCTTACATATGCCCTATTCGGGATACCTGTGGAAGGCGCGCTGCGCCTGCCGGTACAAGCACTGATGCTCCAGCAAAAGTCCATGCATGTTATATGCGCCTGCGATACCCCTGATGCGGTCTGTGGACAACACAACGGAATGCAGCATGAGAAAGTTGTTGACAAGGCTACCTGTGTTACGCACACTTTTTGTACGCATAAATTATATCCAAGGTCGTTTCTTAAAGTGTAAAAAGCATTCCCCTTCTTATTCCCATCCTTACCTGTACGGACTGGAAAGAGGGGAGAAATATTTTAAGCTTACTAAAGACACGAAGTCTGAATCGGGGTATTTCCTCAGAAAAGATATCGAGTTCGGACATGGGTTTGAAACAGGACCATTGCCGCCTGACTTTAAATATTAATAGTCGTAAGAATGTTTTTATCTAGCTTTTTTTCTAACCTAGAAAATTATATTTATGGTTACAATATATACCCTCGTTAAATAAAGTTTATTGTATTATATTGGAATATATCACCCGCACTGTGATATACTGTAATCAAGCAGCATCTTAACGGGTTTCCTGTGGTCATAGGTGAACGGTGAGTAAGACTTGGATCTGGGACGAGCTCACCCATACTTTCCTGTGACGTCACATCTCTTAGCAACGCCAGGGATCAGGACTAAGCTTACCCGTATACTTCGTCATGGCAACAGAAGCATTCAGCACAGCACGTCTGTATCCCGTGGGGAGGTGGGACAGGCTGGGTGTAGGCTTGTTGGTCTTGATACGATCACCACTCAACAGGTCTGTGCAGATCCAGTGGCAATAGCCTACACTACTTTCCGTCTGAGTTGAACGAAAGAACAATTAGAAAGCCCTTTAGAGAGACGTGTCAAATACAAATTATAATTTATAGCTAGGAGCATTCCGATGTCTTCTGATGAGTAAAGAGGCATTTTTTTGCACGTTTGATGGTTAGCGGATTACGTGTTAATCGAAAAGTTCGGCTATCGCATCCTTGTTGGCTTACTTTCATAAATTGTCAAGCTGGCCACGGTAGCGAGCGTCGGAATTTCATAAACATAAATGTTTCTATTTAGCTACCTATAACTGAACTAATAGAAGTGGAACCTCCAGATGAATTAACATTTATGGGATGGTCAAGGTGGCCACGGTAGCGTGTGTTGCATGGTAATGACAACAAAACATGTCTATTCAGATACTCACAACATATCTTCTAGTAGTAGTGATGGATTAGAGTATGATGGACTGGGTTATACAACACTTACATGGAAAGATAGCTATGTAAACCTATCCATCCCTAATATTTTAAAACATTACAGGAAATGTCAAGTAGGGGCGTGCCTCCCCCCCCCCCCCCACCAAATATATTCTTTATGTTATTGCATAGTGCCTACGCTCGTATTTCGAGGCTGGTAGAGTGACTAACGTTGGTAACACTTACATGGGAAGATAGCTCTGTAGTGTGGCGAAACAAATCGGCGGCTTCGTCGCTACCAATAATTTCCGCGATAGTCGCCTAAAAACATTAAAAAGTGCCAAATTTTGAAATAAGCAACAAATCAAAGTCTGCTATTTTTTACGTGATATAGATTATGCAAAGAGGATCTGGCTGGGTAAATGTAGAATTTCAAGGTTTAGTCCCTTACCAAGTGCATTTTTTATTTGAATCCCTCCAGAAGTACGATTTCCTTGATTCTATAAAAATTCACGCGTGATTCATCATATACTGTATGCACTTTCCGCGGTTGTAGAATATCAGGTGTGTTACAAACTGGATTAGTGGACTGCTTGCGAAGCACGGTACAATCGAAAATGTGGACATTTCTGAGTTTATGATAAGTCACGTGACATTTGGAACATTAAAATTATCATAAATCTCAAAAGTTATAACCAGTTTTGATGTAATTTTCTCATAATTTGAGTTCATATACCTGCCCGACCCAGGCCGCAGTGTATGATGGATCAAGAGCTTGTGCGTACTTGAAGGCATCGTGAGCAGGCTACAAGAAAAAGTAAGATTTTATTCATTCCCTGATTGCACGGTATGTATCTTGACTTTAGTTGCTATTGAATTACAAACTATTGAAACAGTGAACGCGAACCCGATTCGAAAGTTCCTGCAAATCCAAAGGTCTGATAACGTATTTCCGTGTGTTCACTTGGGGCCATCCACTACTTGGGCCATGTCTCGTGGGTCTTACAATCCAAGATTTTGAAGGGTGGTGGCATATATAATAATCATAATTAAGTATGAACAAGACAAGAGCTAAACTATGTGGTCAGTGTCTATTCAAATGAAATGCCCCCCCCCCCCCCCCACACACACACACACACACTCCATCTTCAAAGAGCTCCCATACGCTCATTGATTTGCGCGATTTCTCTAAATCTTTCAGATAATAATGGAAGAAATATCGTAAATTCATAGTTCATTGTAATGCTAGGTTAAACCCAAAACCATTGCAGAATAATTAAGATTAATTGGAGGTGGAAGTATGGAAAATAGCGAACGTAGTAAAACAACAAAATGCGAGACCACCTCTAAAATATGTTGTAATGAATAAATCGGGTTTCAAGAATCACGCTTCTGAAATATAACGATTTTTCGTTGAGCCGATCTATCTGATTATCTTTATTTCGAGATGTTCAAATTGGCTTGGTTAGCTCGGTCAAATAAGAGAGGCGATACTTGCACGAGGATGGACCCTCACCTCGACTTTTCCATGTTTGAGATAAAGAACCCCGAGATTTGTCCACGCCGACACATTCTGGGGTAACAAAAATACAAGATAAATAACACAAGTTTTATGAGCGTTCAGTTATGATCTATGTTGATATCTAGGAATAAAATCTAGGACACGGCGTATAAGATAAATTGAAAGACGAATCTATTAACCTCCTTTTACATGATGACAGTTTAATTTTGACCGTTTAAAATTTCGTACTGGAAAAGTGGTTTACATTGAATCGTGCTATTTTTCCCACTTGTTACACGGTTCCCTTAACGGAGGTTCCTCTTCGGACAATGAAACGTGTCCGCTTTATGAAGGGTGTTCCGTAATGGAGGCGTTTCCTGGGCTATGTAAAGTGTCCGCTAAATGAATAGTGTTCCCTAAATAGAGGTCTGTTTCATGGAAGTTCCACTGCAGTAATGTACTCACGTTAGGCTCGGTCTTGATTGACATGATAAATGCGTGCTGACTCAGATCCGGGTTATCCACCACTAAAAGGAAAAAAATAAATATACAACTTATGACGTCACGCCTTACCAGATGACGTGGTTGGATACGAATTTTTTAAATTTGTGAAAATCGAAGTATTCTTATAAGAGATGATCTACGAGAACACCTGGCAACAGACAGAGATGTGACCATAGGTTCGAATAAGAATCCCTGAGTACAACCCAGATGCAATGCTACTTACGCGACGAGCCACAAACGACCCCTAGTGTATTCCAGAGCTTGTGATTGGTTGGTTCAAGTGACACTCCCTTCTTGAGTACCTTCATGTCAAGAAACATGTCAAGAAATGCTTCAGTATCTTTAAAAAATGTATAAAAGTGATGCGTGTATTACACGCACATCTCAATAAGTGTAGTTACGTCGAACTACACGCATGGGGCTACACGCAAACTGCACGCAAAAATCGCAGACTTCACGCAACCTACACGCAAAAACGCGCCCACTTTGCGCGTGTAAATGTTAACATACTTTTTAGCTGTACTGAAGTCACGTTTTAAACTTCACCGTGCCCACAGGACAGCGTCAATGTATAAATACATACGCCCTCTGTGTCTGTCCAGACACCATAGTAAAGTGACCATACTTGAACAAGCACTAGTGTTGTTTCCTACCTGTACAGCTCTTTGAGCAAGACGGTCGCGTCCCTCGTCCGCAACCTGCAAAATCCTTTTTTAGTTTGTTCTAACATTTCATAATATCATACGGTTTACATTACGACCTCCGCTAACGTGGCCACATTTTTGCGAAGCAAGCACGATCAAGCATAATCGGGGAACGTTCTATCTGACTGACATTGGCTCCACCAGCCAACCAGTGAGGCAAAGAAATGCTTCAATACACATCAAAAAGCGAAAAAACCCAAGTCATGAATTTGGTGTCAGTCAAATCTGTTCCCGTGGGATAATAAAGCCAACTTTGTTGTTGCTGGTCACGGCAGCGCGCGTTTGCACTAAAAACCTAAAACCGACCATTTTTACAGCGAAGCCATATTTAGCTTTTGATAGATATTTTGGATAGACAGATCTTGATATGAAGGCCCTATATCCAGCGCCTTTTTCTCAAGGTAGCGGTCATGCAACCGCTAGTTTTAGGGGAGGTAGTTTCGGGAATGTCTAAAATCTCGTTCGTAGCTTGAAATCGGTTGTTCTGAGAGGTAAAAAAGTGGTTGTATTGTTTTTAATGATAAAACCAGATGGTGGTTTTCCGATATAAACACTTGTTCTATAGCCGACGTCAAGATGCGAAAGAGCTAAAAAATATCGTAAAATTATTGTATCCCAGGATACTAACTTGGCAAACAACAAATTTTCTCGCTTTATACCAAGTGTTTTGTATCCTAATCTTCAAAGCACACAAAGATGAGTTACCTTTGCTTGCAAGAAATAACTGAAGCCGAGGTCGTTCCAGAGGCTTGCACAATCAGGCAGACACTTCAAAGCGCGGCCATAAGCACTGTGCAAGAAAACATTATTGGCAAGTCTTCGTAAAACAGTAGGGGAATTGACAGCCATTATGCTCCGCGCTTTACAACAAAGCGAGGACACAAGAACTGTGCACTGTGCAAGTAAATATTGTGAGAAAATCTTAGTAAAACAGTAGGATTTTTCAGCGTGACCAGTAAAACCATGATGAACAGTGGAAATTTGCATGGAAGTCAAGTCAAGTAGAAATGTGTGTTGACAAGTCTCAGCACTTGAATTCTTGCTAGTTGATTCATCAGAAGACAATAAACATTCCATAAAATGTTTTGGTGTTCACGGTTTTACAGGTCGAGTTGTAAAACTTTATCTTGCTGTAAATTTCTGTAATAGAAAATAAAGGCCATAGCACGCGCATGCGCATACGTTATTTACCGCTGTCGGACATACCTTGTTCCGATACTCAGTAGCTCTTTTTTTCCTGCAACAGCAACCGAGTCGTTGCCAAGGCATTTCTGCAAGACCTCTGGTAACGGAAGGCTGCAAAGACAATACACACGGAGTGAGAAAGAGTTGAAACAGTGGTTTGTCAATGGGTCAGTACGCAGCTCTTACAAGCTGCAATTTGGTTGGGCAAATGAACAATATCCGCACCTCGACACAAAGCACGAAAAGAATAGAGACAAAAGAGACAAAGCAGCTGCGTCCTTACTCTTGTCGATCGGCTTAATATCCTCTGTAAGCCTCCACTTTATCATCCTAGCAAAGTATCGATTTTTTAAAAACATCCATTTCCATCGACTGATTTGGGGACGCCAATCCGATATTTTAGCACATTATGTACCTTCCGATATCAAATGAAAACAATAACAAAGGTGTGGCTGACAAAGGTTCTTTAAGTTTGTTTATCTGGGAAATATGAATAGTGAGTAATAGTAACAGTAACGGCTATATACCTGACAGAAGAAGAGGCGACAGGATGAAGCACCGTGCAGCAGTCTCCAATAAGTTTCCATAGGCACGACATACCAGGACGAATCTCAACAGCCCTACAAACAAAACAATCAATCGCAACAGCAAGCGTACGGTAGCTAACTCAACAGTCCTACAAACAAAACAATCATTCGTGACAGTAAGCGTTCAGTAGCTAACAATGCCATTCCCATGAAAGCTAAACGGAAAAATGAATATCCTCGCTTCGGTAAGCAGTTACACTGTCTAATTAACTAATCTCATTAATTAATCAATTACCTTAATCAATGGGGGGCTTGCGCTTAGAGATCACGTGACCTTTTTGGGTGGCAAATTCAAAACAAAATGATAAAAAAAATCAGAAATGACTGCGCCCGTCACACGAGAAAACGACAAAGAAATAAATTCTTTAAATGAAACTAAACCCTTTCTAAAAAAAAAGTTTTTTTTTCTAAGTACTGAATAAGTTGCTTTTTTTGCTGTTATTTTGGCGCTAAAAGGCCGAGCGCGCGCTAGTTTGCCACCCAGTCACGTGATCTCTTAGCGCAAGTCCCCTAGTGAAGATAACTAATAGTGTTCTATTACACTTACTTTGCCAGAGCATGGAGACCTTCTCCCACATGGTCAACGGCCCGACTGTTAAAGTCCTCTGCGAGCGCCGACCTAGCGAGGCAAAGACACGCCTCACCCAGACCTTTCAAAGCTGGCACGTAATCGGGCTTCGGCCCCAGGATCTCACGGTACTCCTGAACGGCCTCAGAAAAGATACACAGAAGCTGCTTAATAGCGGCAGTCCTGAAAAACGCATAACAAATGTCTACGAAAGACTGATACAATATTATTTTTTTCATGAACTTTGAATAAGGCACTGGATTACTGGAACTGCTTTAGGCTGGCGGTAAAAAAGACGAAGAACTTATACATTCGATACAGGGCATTCACTAAACAGTAGATTTTTGTAAATACGACCCCAGAACAAACTAGTGACCAGCAACATCTGAAACTGCAGTTCGCTTTAATTGCGAAACAGCCAGGCCATTTAAGCTGTAGAGATAATTAGCTTACAAGATCGCCTGCAAAATTGTCATTAATCTGGTATATGAAAGCTTTTGCAACTAAAACTTGAACTGTGAGCCAAATCAACTAAATCTAGTCGACACAGACGCCTTGAAAAATGACAAACTGATGTCTGGACATCAATTTCGTTTTCCTTAGCAAATGAAGCAAGGGTGTGTTATAAATAGTGATTTTCTTGTGGTTTCTATGGTGGACTACCGGGCTCAGACTCTATAAAGGGTGATGGACAAATTAGAAAACTTGAACAACAAATAAAAAACGGAGAGGGAAGGGTAATACTAAAGGAACCGCCCTTGGGTATTCCGCAGAGAATCTCTGCAAAACACGCCCCCTGTGTATTACCCATTTCTGAAAACTCCACATCGCATTGCATGTAAGACAATCGTATATGGAAATTTAAGGTATTCAAACCTAGGGAATTAAGATATTGCTTTGGAGTTTCGAGAAAGCCGTTATTGTAGCTAAAAGCTTCAAGACTCGATGACAATCTGTCAGGGTAAAGAATTATCACTTACTGGTTAAAAAGAGCTTCTTAAATTGATAAAAATCTGTCAGGCATTATCACTTACTGGTAAAGGGAGTATGTAGATGTTGGGTCAAGCTGTGATGGAAAACAAAAGTAAAAATGCAATGTTAGTAATATACAGGTACGAATCACATCAAGGAAAAGTAAAGTATATCTTGGATCTAGGAAACTCGTGTTGGTTTGCGATATCGCAACAATAGCAGGAAAGTAACAGTCTCCCTACAAGCGAACCCAAATCTAAAGCCTCGCTTTAACGCAGAGCCACAGACAAGACACAGCATTCGGTCATACAATCCTGTTTGTGTAAATTGATAAATAATCCTCTTTGAAGATTCAGACGTGGTCGAGTGGAAGGCATAGAAGCCGCCTCAGGCAGCCACCACACAACTCATGACTGACCATGGAACATAGCTTATATCGAAATTAACGATTAGTGTGAAGGGAGAAAAACAGGGCCGAGTTCCTAGAAAGCAGGTAAATGCTAACCCAGGGATAGCCAAATTTATCCCTGGGTTAGCACTAACCTGCTTTCTAGGAACCGGCCCCTAGAGAAGCCGTAGAAAACCCTGGGGGATTTTCAAATATCAAAACATTCCCGATCCTCATATGTTGCTCGTATTTAACAGAGGAAAGAATGCTGGCATTTGTTCCACTCGTTTTGTAGTTCTTCAAACACAGGATAAAGATCCCTAGCTCAGAATGAATGCTTTGAGAGCGGCGGTGTAGCTACCACGACTGAAATAAGCCTCGTCTAGACATTCCCAACTACAAGGAAAAGACCCCTACCTCAGTAGCGCGTGCAAATGCTTTGAGAGCGGCGGTGTAACTACCACGGCTGAAAATAAGCCTCGTCCAGACATTCCCAAATACAAGCAGAAGACCCCTACCTCAGTAGCGCGTGTAATACTTTGAGAGAGGCGGTGTAACTATCACGACTGAAAGTAAGCCTCGTCCAGACATTCCCAAATACAAGCAAAAGACCCCTACCTCAGTAGCGCGTGTGAATGCTTTGAGAGCGGCGGTGTAACTACCACGGCTGAGGTAAGCCTCGCCCAGACATTCCCAACAGTGTCTACAAAACAACGATTTTCCATTAGAAGGCTAACTCCTAAAAGAAGCATACATAGCAACTCTAAAAAAACGAATTCGTTTGTTCCGGGCTTTACTTGATGGAATCCAGGTATTAAGTAAAGAGCTGGGAGTAATTTGAAAAAAAAAATGTGTTTTAGAGCATCCTATAATATACTTGACGCTCTTACATTTAAAATCATAATACGCATTAAGAATAGCCAATCCTGGGACTAAGAACACAAGGTTCTAGTAAGCTCACATACGTTGAACAAGTGAAACTCCAGGCGGAGAAACAGAAAGTTACTACTATCCACTGTCTTGAATTTTTCACAAATACACCTATTTCAAATGAGGTTGCACTCTAAAGATCCAGGCATCGTAGCCTGCAGTGCATCTTGGTTATCATATAAGTAAGCAAAAAGAAAGAGGTATTTTATCTGTAAACACTCACATGGTTCTCAAAGATTTCTGACATTTTTTTGTTACCCAAGAGTCAATGCAGGTTACAACACATTAATTCTCAAGGGCAGCCTTATTTGGATATATATATCTATATATATATATATAATCATAACCAACAAGTTGAAAGAGAGTTGAGGGTGTGCTGGCAGACAAAGAGTTTATCAATTAAACACTGACCTGTCTTTCAGATCTGCTCGCAGAGTATTCTGAAAACTAAAGATTTAGGATATTTTAGTAACTTCTAATTGATTCTTAATAAACTAGACTGGCTTAACCTTGGAAACCTTGACAGACTTGAGAGGTCAGCCAGTAAGAGTGCGACAAACATTATATCTGACTACGATGTACTTCACTAGCCAAACAGCGTGACAAAAAAAATCTAGCTCTACATGGCCTAGGCAGTGGCTAAACTAGAACACATTCACGTGCACGCTACATGTCTCCTGGTTAAGGCAGGCCTTTTAAAAACAGCCCCTGTTAACCGCCATTTTGTCGTCCTAGCAAAGTACCAAGTGTGAAAAAGCATCCATTTCCATCCCCTGATTTTGGGACGCATGCTATATTTTCGATTAAATTTGGTAAATAAAGTATTAAACTTTGTTTTAGATGGTTATTACGAGATTTTTATTCATTATGTGCCTTCCAAAATTATTTCAGTGTACGTACCATGTAACTGAGTTGTTGCTATCATTATGCCTCAGATAATAAAGTCCCAGTCGTAACCACGCCCACTTGCCCTCCCCCGGTGGGGCAGCTTTGGTCACACGGCTCAAGAGGCTCATTACAGCATCCTGCAATCACAAAGAAGTTCGGTACACACAATGTTACAATCACCAATAGCAAATATTTTCTCTTTCTATTTCAAATACACAAACACAACAAGCAGGTAAACCATCAAGCACAAGTTTATTTGTCCAACCTCTTCACCAAGCTGAGATAATAAGTCACAAAGATGGCTGCCAGCGTTGTCATCTTTAGGATTCAGATCGAATGATTTCTGGTAGCATCGACAAGCCCTCCTAGCAGGAAAAATTTGGCCATTAAAGAAGGCCAATCACAGCCGCCATTTTATGCTTCCGCTCATTTCCGAGTCACACAAAGCACTCATTTCCATCAGCCAATTCAAGCGGGTAACGAAGATATTTTTAAAAAAATATCCCCTCCTCCCATCCTTTATGATAATGTCCTTGAATTCTTTATTGTCCTTCTATCTTCAATAAGATGCAAGCGTTTCAACCCTGGAAGCGTTTTTATTGGCCAGTATCGAAATGGTTACTAATCACGTCACCTCTCCACACGGTGCCGCCCAATCAAAATGTAATTCTGTTAGTTTGATTGACGGAAGGAAGAAAGTGGTATAACAGTTGGAAATAATTGACAAGAGTTCTCCGAAAATTAAAACACAGGTCATTAAGCAAACAGTTCACAGACATACCTGAGGTCGTTTCCAGCGAGCCGGTAATAGTGACCAAGATGCAGAAATGTCGCCGATGAGTGCGGATCAAGCCGAGCGGCCTGTTGGTAACATCATGGGCACCACAGTCAGTATGGATATCAGTCACTTCTCATAAATCCATTTTCAACAAAAGACTGAGAATACATACACGAACAAAGGTGGAACATCGTAACAGCTTATAACTCAAGGCCCATCATTTAAATTACAGAAAAAATACTCTTGAATAAAAACAGCATTATATATCGAAACAAGCTATCGTATCTATAAACTGGGAAAGTCATTTGTTCTTGCCGACAGATACGATTCCATTGATTTCCCAGTACAGTTTGCCAAGTAGAAAGCTTAGAAAGCCCCCTTAGATTTCCATTTATTTCCCAGTACATCTTGCCCAGGAGAAACTCACCATTAAAAACTGTGCAAGGCATTTGCTTTTGTCTGCTCTTAGATTTCCATTCATTTCCCAGTACAGCTTGCCCAGGAGAAACTCACCATTAAAAACTGTGCAAGGCATTTGCTTTTGTCTGCTCTTAGATTTCCATTCATTTCCCAGTACAGCTTGCCCAGGAGAAAATGGTATAGGGCGCAGTCCTCGCACAACTCAATTGCTTCCAGAAATCTGAATCACACAAGAGTCAATTGGATATCCCCATGTATGGTACGATATACTAAGCCTTCTAGAATTTGTGCTATGAGAGAGACAGGATTTTATATAGGAGATAAAAAAATATAACGTAGCGTGGCCTTCAATACAAAGTTTCAAGAAGAGTTATCTAATTAGCACACAAGAGCATCAGCTTGAATAACATGATATTCATAACTAAAAGGATTATGTTGTGCTGCGATGTGTGCTCAAGTATTTCTTTGCATCGCTGGTACGTTTCTTGCATCCTTATTGCCTTACTTCACAAAACTGTCAAGCTGGCCACGGTAGCGCGCGTCGTATCAGATAGTACGTTTCTCGCACCCTTATTGGCTTTTTTCACAAAGCTGGCCACTGTAACGTGCATCCTCATGCACATATCTCACCTGAGCTCGGCGTCATCATTGAAGCCTTCGTGGTGGCTGATCTTACCCTACAAAGAATTGAGTTTGTGTAAAAGTACTTTCCACCATTGACTTATGGCAAAGGTGACAAGTGCTACATTAAGAATAGGTGCGTTTGCATACACATATTTCAATAAAGGTTGGCAGTGCAAATGGCTAATGGCGATTGGCAAATGGCGGTTCTACGACCGTAAAAATAACCATGCGTCTCGAAGAATATGAATACATCAAAACAATTATCCATTAAAGGTTACCAGTTTGGCTCTGACATTGCTGGACTTCATTTAACACCTTTTATTATACGAATAATTAGTACCCATAAGCCATTTACCATTTGCCATTGGCTATTTGCACTGACAACCTTTTGTGAAATAGGTATATTTACATACTTCAAAGACCTGCATTTAAAAACTGCTTTTTACCTTTCCGAGTTGGCCGCACTAGAAATGAACTTTTAATGGCTGATACTTAAAAAGTGCAGGCAATACTATTTTATCAAAACAATCGATAATGATTTTCTTACACCTCCTTTTTTTACCGGAAATGAAAGAACCATATCCCCGAAGATGGGGGTCATTGTCAGTACCTGACAATTTTGGAATCTGCACTTAAAGGGTCAGTACGCAGCTCTTACAAGCTGCAATTTGATGGGGCAAATGAACAATATCCGCACCTCGACACAAAGAACGAGAAGAATAGAGACAAAAAAACGCCTTTGTAGAACAAAGATAATAGGAGACAAAGCAGCTGCGTACTTAATCCACTTAAATGCTTATTCTGGGCTTATTTCTAATTTTCTTACTTCAACTCTATATGAATAACTGTTCATGTATTAATTTCACGTTAAAAAGAACCCAGCTTTGGAAAAGTACGAAATTGAACAAGGCCAACTCAATTTTCTTCAATTTTCTTTTTGGTTAGGGGGGGAGGGGGGGAGGGGGGGCATGGGATACACACTCACCTGTAGAGCTAGAGCAGGGTGGTATTTGGTGTTAATCTCAAGGGCCTTGGAACAAGCCTGAAACAGAGTTGATCTTCTCAAAAATCTTGATTAAAAGGAAGCTAAAGACAAGTAGAGAACGACAGACAGAAACTCTAGGCAATGCTGTTACAGTGACAACTGCTAACAGTAGTGGTTCTTGAACATTACCAAGATTGGTTAGCTAGAGTTCTGGACATTTAACATAGTCATCTGAGCCATAAGGGATAACATATACCTATGTTTTTTTATTCCTATGTAAACAAAATCATGATCCTCTTGCTTAAAAAGCAAGCAACAACTCTCAGATTAGATGTAGATGGCTTCAGAGAATTCTATGGTTTGAACAGTACATTACCTCATTGGCAGCATTTGTCTCTCCCAGCACAAGCAGCGCCTCCCCAAGACCAGTGTACACTTCCAATGATTTAGACTCCTTCAGTAGCTACAAATAGATGAGTAATGATAAATGAGCTGAGAGAACAAGCGATGCAAGCATAAAAATATGAGTGGGCTACATTTGGACAAGGCATCAGAAGACTCATGGCACAGCAATAAAGAAAAAAACACTTCCTGTGAAGATAATGATGATGCTGATAATGATTGTGATTGTGTCTGAAATCTGAATTTGTCTTCTCTTTTTTGTTTCTGTGTGACTCCCACTACGTATCTCCTTGTGCATATACATTCAACCAACCAGCCAGCATGAATAACTAACAAATGGAATTCAATCACATTGGAGAGACCAGACATACCTGCTCATAAACCAACTTAGCTTCCGCTGCTTTTCCTAGTCCCTGCTTGTACAATGCCTCAGCCATAACCAAACTATAAAATAGAGTCAACATGCATAACACACAATCCCATTAACTTTAATACAGAAGTCATCAAACATTATTTCAATGATTTTAAATTTTTATTTTCTAATTCGTTATATCTAACCATATTGAAAATATTCAATGTTTGTGAGACTTGAATAAGATTTAAGAATGCATGCATTAAAACATGTCAAAAGGTAAAAGAATCGGTAAAAAGGTAAAAAAATATATTTTTTAAACTGCTTTCAAGTAGTAATTTCTTTTACGGATTTTTAACTGATCAACTATCTATGTACAGTAGACAGTGCTGAATAACGTACGTGCATTTGCATGTGCATGTTCTGGCGAAAACAAACAAAATCAAGTGTTGAATCGTTCGAGTAAATGTACGAAAGGCTGACTATAGTCGCTGTTTTGACTTACTGTACAGCAATAAATCATACTGTACAAAAGATGACAGATTTCTTTGATAATGAGGGAGTCACAAAGAAAATTATAGCCTTAAGTTTGGTCTAGTTTTCTTAGCATTTGCCAAAATGTGACAGTTCGCCGGTAAAACGCCGCCATTTCAAAACAGAGGCTGGTTTAATGGTGCAGTACTGGAACTAGTCTTGCGATTTCCAGCACTTCTTGTACAGTACTGTACAAAGGAATTTCAGTCTTAATAAAGAGGTAGTTTAAGTGTATCCACCCATGGGTCAATACCCAATCCCAATCATGGGATTTCTAATTTTGTGCATAGTACCTTAATTTGAAACTAAACTGTGATCTCCGGATCATTCCTGGGGTGCTATCAAGACATGACAATCCTAGAAATGAATCATGAATAAAGTACACCTGTGATGGTTTAATTTGTGAAAACTACAGTATACCAAAGTCTGAACCCTTTGAACCTAAGGACAAGCATCATTTAGCAAAACGGTTAACACTAGATCTGCTACTTCTATGTGAAGAGAAAGACAATGTTGAGGAGTACCAAAATACTACTAAATAATTATAATGAGTCCTCTGGTGATGTGAAAAATCTGCTTTTCAAGGAAAGACTACCTTTTTTAGAGCTCTTTTCTGCATGGCTGTAGTCGTGGCAACCAAGCCGTGTCTGGGCAAGGTAAAGCCAACCAGCAGTGCATTGTGGGGAAGACTGCAAGCCTGAAATGGTTTCCATATTTACATTTCAACTGGATGTGAATTAAGGATATACAGTATCATTGTAACTGCATGGCATTTTTTTACTGTTTTCAGAGAAAAACATAACTAAATGGGTATCTGAAATTCTATGGTGTTACAGTAGATACCAACACTTTCAGTTCACTTTCCTTGAAGCTTTGTCTACTTGAACATCATTGCATTTGACCAACTTGAAGCATTATTCCATGTCACTTTTTCCCTTTGATAACCTTTGAGTGGAAAACCTTTTCTACCACCCCATATGCCTCTCTTTTGACAATGCAAAGGTTTCCCTTGTAGTCCCATATTACAGGAAATACAGCTCTTGGCAATAACAGTAAAAACATTAATCAAGTTTTTGTATTATTTTTCAAGCTCATGGCATTGCCTAGTACTGTACCTATGTAGTCATTTAAGAAATACTGTGGAACTACATACTGGCTTTATCTATTTGAAGTTAATGTGCAATATACATAGAGGTGTAAGCAGGGGCGGCGGAGTGGTCCCATAAGTGGGGGGGGGGGGCAAAAGTTGAAGCAAGGGGTGGGTAGTGGTTCCAGGGGGAGGGGTGGTTGGTGGTTTTAGGGGGGAAGATTGGGAGGTGGTTCCAAATCCTATTTATAAGAACTCTAGGATTTTAAACTGTTCAACAAATTTGTTGTTGGATGCATATATACCGCTTGAAACCTGTTGGTAAAATATATAAAGAAACATCCGCTTCGAAAATTGGGGGGGCTGGTGCCCCCCTGCCCCTCCCCTTCAGCTGCCCCTGGTAAGACAATAGAAACTGGCAAACTGGAGTTGTATGGGGTGACAGCATTTGTTATAGAGGCAACCAAGGGGACATTTCAATAGAAGCTTGAGCCATCACTGCATACTGTACCTTTTTCCAGGTTTTGCAGGGCACCGCTCAGGTCTTTATTCTTCATCTGTTGGCAGCCCATACCAATCAAACCAACACCTGAACTTGGTTCAAGTTCACATAGTCTTTCAAACACACTTGGGGCATCACCTTTATAAAACAAACAAGGGGCTTTAATAACGAAAAAGGCATTTTCTGTTGCCAGTTGAATTTAAAATATGTAAATCTGTGATTTCAGCTCCAATAAATTTCTTATAACATTTTCCATCCAGAATTTGCCCTTTGACATTTTGACTTTAAGGTTACTTTAAGGTTGCTTTCAGCCCGCGGGACGCCAAAAAACCCAAAGTGTTGAGGAAAAATGTTGATACGCATTAAATCGAATATGCTCATGTTATATATCACTGTAAAGCTTAATAAATGGGAAATATGGTAATCCTTTTTATTTCTAGGTTTGATGAAATGCTTTATTTTTTAACGGGTTTTAATCACGCGCTTATTTTCTGCCAATCACATTCCTTAAAAACCCTAATGTGTTTAAACTATCCAGGAGATCTTTCCGTTTTATGGCTTATGATAATCATACACACCTACCAAACTGTGTTCTGCTTTTGAGATATTATTCTTTGTTCCTATGCGAATTTGAGTCAAAGTCAGAGGACTAAATAATTTCCAAATAACACGACACTGGAGGACATAAAATATGATCCGCTTAAAATCTCTCAAAAGACTTAAACAGTATCACTCTTGAATAAATAACCTAGCATGTTGCCAAATATTGCAGCCATAACTCTTATACTTGACGCACATTAGGGTTTTGAAATTTAGAAATGCATGGGAATTCGAGGCCGAGAAAATCTCGGTTGAAAGTTTTTGGAGAGTGCGACACCTACTTGGGTTATCTGTCAACGAGGTGATCATATTATCAGCTCTAGATAAACAGACCGACCAATAAAAGGCCAAAACCGGGTCATTACGGGGAGTTTCGAATTTTGCCATGAGAAAAACAAGTGACAAGCAAGAATTCCTGCACATATGGGGAAGACAAGAAAAAGCCGCGCTCATGTGAAACCAGGAAAGCGCCGCTGAGACCGGTAGCAAATAGGGCAGGTTTTTCACGATTTTGTGACATGTACTAGACAAGTCGTAACTAAAGATTACGTCTTAATGTTTTGATTTTGGAAACGATGAGGCATTCTTTGCTGATAACCTTGAAGCGGGTTTTAGGGACAAACTAATACGAGAAGCCAACAAGAAGATTGTCCTTTTCGCTTTTACCAAGATCTTTCATTTAGAAGTCTTCACCCTCGTTTTACGCTTGAGACGACCCCATGCAGACTTCCGTCTTTTTTGTTTAAGTATCGGTTATATATTTTGGAAGACTAAAAAGATTTTCCGCAAGACGAAGGAACTAAATTTGAAATTTTTGAAGTCACGATTTACAGGTAATAACAGTATGCTAATTAACTATAGCCGAAGGTCCAGGATGTAGTGTTTCAGTAAGTGATAAGAGGATTAAAGGATTAAAACACCTTGATGCTTACACAAAAGTCTTCAAGCAAAATTCGTTTTTTCTTATTATATCGAGAAGATAATAAAAATCCAAACATTTTTCTTTGCTATAATAAAGGTAATGTAGTAGGGAATTTAAAGATGCAAAAATATTTTTTTCGATTTTTTTCACTTCAAGGCACCCCGTAACCTTAACTATGTAACTCTAAGCCATACCCTACTCAGGTAATTTTTCCCTACCTGCATCATCATCTTCCAGCCATAACTTCCCAAGGGTCTCAAGGGGGAAGGCTGACCCAGGGCATGCCTTGGCCATCGCCTGGCACTGATAGAGGACTCTCTGTCTCGTCTCCTCACAAACCTCAGAGTTGCTGTCAATCTAACAGAAGTATTGTGTACTAGACAACTGTAAAAATGTGTATTCACATACCCTCTCTATCCTTTGATGTCATTATCCCATTTGAATATGTAAAAGCAGATGTGACATGAAGGAACAGGAAAAATTATAATTTGTACAATTGCAAATAAACATTTAAATTACGCACTTCTTAGGTAACTAACTTTACTCATCAGTGTGTAGATACAGGCTGCTCCATGCACTATCATGAGCATGAGATGGTGTGTAAACGTTGTTACTGAAGATGTACCCAGATACTGTCTTCATTAACACTTAAAATTAAAACTCCATCCCATTAAAACTCTAAGCAGGAGGTATTGTGGTTCAAATGGTGGAACTTTGGGCATTGCAAATGATATTTCAATGTACAGTGAGCGGTCTCTAGAGCTTTCAGTTGCCTAAAAGTGAAATCCTCAATAACCCTTAGGGGACTTGTTGTTTCTCAATGTTTGCTGAATAATACATGAAAACAGCAGAAAAATATCAAAATAACTGAAAATGAAATGAGTGTTCCATGTCTACTTTAATAACCTGAATTTTTAGAAGAAACTGGATGTAGGAGATATAGTGTTTGGCGAGGTCTTCCTGGGTTCTGTATGGCCACTCTTCCTGGGTCAGGTGCTGATAGGCTCTGTCTAGCTGTAAGGAACAATTGTGGCAAAGAGCGCATCAGAGTAATGACTTGTTTGACAAATTTACCTCAAACACAGCCCCTGCACATGTCCCTACATGTCCGCACATGTCCCTACATGTCTGCACATGTCCCTACATGTCCGCACATGTCCCTACATGTCCGCACATGTCCCTACATGTCCGCACATGTCCGCACATGTCACTACATGTCTGCACATGTCCCTACATGTCCGCACATGTCCCTACATGGCCGCACATGTCCCTACATGTCCGCACATGTCCCTACATGTCCGCACATGTCCCTACATGTCCAAAGTCAGTGAACAACATCCTTCGCTGTCCACCAACCACCAAGCAGCACCATTTTTTTACAATAACATTTTAACAAAATGTAAGGCATTTGCTGCACTTCCTGTTTTTCATGCAATGCACCAGGTCATGGCAGCCACCATGTCTTGTATTGGTTGCACCAGTGCTGGTGCGGATGGCACGTCCGAATAAAATAATAAACACTAGTAAATGCCTGTCAGTAGCTAACATATAAAACAAGTATTCAAAAAAAGTATAATTATATTTTACCTTGAGTTTTATCTCTGTAAGATCAGTTGCCTGAAGCTAAAGAAGTAAACAACAAATATTGACAAAATTGACTTTTTACTCTAAAGATTCTTATTCATTTATCACTAGCTCACAACACAGTAATCTTTCTTGTGCCTTATTTGAAAAATATGTCCCTAGTACCTAATTTGTTAGCATTTCAGCAAATCTGGAATAGTAGAGTATGTTTACCTCCTCTGTTAGCATCTCAGCAATCTGGCTCCACCAGGTGTACTGCTCTGCTTCATCCTCAGAAGACTTGATAAGCTCCTCCAGTATATCAGCACCCTTTGAAATCAGATATTGTTTCATTTGTAGGGGCACAGTACTAGAACCTGTACTTAGTGATTTAGAAGCTGCAGAGTTTATTCAATTTCGTGTAATCTTACTGTACTATAAAGCATCTATTTTAGAGTACTGTAGCATATAAATCACTGGTTGTGCATGCCAAGATGTGTGTCTTCATCACAGATACAGAGGAGTTGCCTGTGCCTTTTTCAACTGCTTCTAGTTTAATTCCTAGTTCTGAAGTAAACTGAGTTCATTGGTTCTACCCACCTTTTCTCTCAGGGTTTTTCTCTGAGGTTCTCCAAGTTTTCCCCCTCCACAAAAACAAAAATTAAAATCCTGTGTTCTGTGGTCAGACATGAGGTGTTTTACGGCTGCCTGAGTAGCCTTTCTACATATGCCTTTGTACTAAATTATTGTATGGTATTATACTGACATAGTGTACTGTACCTTAAGAAAGTGACCTTGTTGGTTATACAAATCACATAGTTTAAGACTGATTTCTTTCCACTTCAGCTTATCACCTCTGAGAAAAAAAGGTCATCATTTTATTTAAAATATTATTTTAGAAATGTTGATAAAAGGCTGGCTTCATATGATATGTATGATAGAGGGCGGTATAATGAAGCAAGGATCAATTACATTGGGTTAGAAGAAAAACCAATTTATCTACATACTGTATTGTCGGTCCAACACATGCCCTGATCAACATCATAACAAAGATATAGTAATCGCCAGGGCTTTGAAAAAAAATATCAATATCTACTTCTCATACCTTTCATATAGCTGTAGTAGCTGGACATATACACCGGCAAGATCTTGTCGAAATTCTTGATTTTTTTCATAAAGAGATGCAAGCCCCTTGTAGATAAATGAAAACTAAAATAAGCATTTTGTCTTTTTTTTCATCTTTCTAAATTCAACAGCTAAACATGCATCAAATGAGGGCAGGACAGAGATAGCTCAAAACAAAGACCCATGATCCCAGGGCGGGGGCAGAGGGGAGGGGTGTGGTAGTCAAATATAGGGACATGACAGAATAACTTCCCCCACCCCCTCCCCCCAGGGCTATGACATACCTGCCAGGCTAAGACTTGACTTGGATCCTCATCACTGGCTTTTTTATACGCAGCCTGAGCCTGTTCTAGCTGCCCAAGCTCGGTGGCACAAACACCAACAAAAACCAGGGCATTGTAATTATTCTTCTCAAGCTTTAGGGCTGCCTAAAAATCATTTACACAGACTTAAACATATTGTTGATAGGTTAAAAACAGCATCATCATCTGTAATGCGCTATCCTAATTCCCTCTTATAAACAAAGATTTAGCATACAGTTAAGGTGTTTATTTAAATGGGAGGGGAAAGAGAGGGAGCTGATATATTAAGTATTACTGAGTTATTTTTATCAAAATTCCTGTCTATAAGACTGAGCAGACTTCAATTTTAGCATGTTCCTCTTTCCCATAGTATGCCCTACCTTGCAGTGTTTTAGGGCATCTTTATATTCCTTATTTCGTATGGAGTCGCGAGCTTTTTTGAGCAAAGTCTTCACTTCTTTCGACGCCATGTTGTTATTGCGATGCTCGCAGGCTCAGGACGTTTCACTTGTGGAGAATAAGTACTAGTCTCCATTTTTCGCGCGACTTTTGAATGTTGCCCGCCATTTTGTTTGTTTATTTGTTTTCCGTGTCTGTTTTTAAACCTTAAAACGGGTTTCTTGCTAGATAAAATGGTTCAGGAATTCATGGTTCTGAGATGCTATCAGTGTAAGACGTTTCAAGTCCATCAGGTTTGTTTTGTGCTTGATTGAAAGGGAAGCAATTCTTGAGGAAGATTGTTTCAGTGACGAGTGTAGCAATTCTTATAACTGGTTTGATTACCATTTTGTTTTTTTCCTTGCCAAAATTGAGTAAAAAAAAATAGGCAAATAAATTTGCAAATAAAAAGCCATATTTTTGTTTGGACTTCACTTTGGTCTTTCGAATGACATGCATTCCCAAGAAAATGCTAATAAGATAAATTGCAATATGAAGATGTCTTTACTTACTTACTTTATTCTTTTTTAACTTTCTATTTCTCTAAAATTGGTTACCCTACATAATTTTCTCTATCCATAACAAAAATATGGTTAGATACCCTATCTATTTTGTATCATTACAGGTAAAAAAAGCCAAAAAGTGGGCTTGTAAAATATGTGGAGAAAAGCAATCAATAAAAAAGCTTCATGCTCGAGGCTCCGCCCCTGATTGCCGCAGACATGTGCAGAAACTGAATATGATCCAAGGAGAAATCGCGGAGGGTCTGGCTGCAAAAGAGGACTTCAAAGCTGCATGCATAGAAGATGATGCTGAGGGTGACGTGAAACAGGGTGACATTGGTGATGATATGCAAGATGAGAGATGTCAGCATGGATCTACTGAAAGCAAGTGGTCAAGATTCGTTGAACGTGTTGATATGGGTAAGCAATCATTAGGATTTTTTGTCACTTATTGGTGTCAATGTTACATGGGAGGGTTGGCTTAGACCAATGTGGCTGTGTTATTGATTGTTAATAGAGGTTAAGTACATTATTATATGCAATAACAATGGAATTGGGACACCTTTTTCATAAGCAAAACTGGTCTTAACAGGGTGTCCTCAGGGGAGATTCAGTTAATGGTTTGGGAATTCAGAAAGGCGCAATAACTTATCCAAGGTATACTGTATTCTCTTTGGAATGAACATACAAAATGACATTAAAAAGATGTATAACTCTAACCCTAGATGATGGGAATGATGATGATATACGCTGGCAAGGATTTGCTGTCACTACAGACAAAAAACTATTTGAGGCTCGTCCAGCAAAGAGAACGAAATTATCCAAAGCAAGAGGTAATTGGTCAAACAAGGAAGCAAACAGCTACAACAAACGTGCAGATTCAATAAATGAATCTGTGCAAGCTTCAGAAGGAATTTGCATGGAGGGAAATATCCACCCAAGAAAGCATTGTAGAGAACAATTAGGGGAAAAACAAAATTCTCTTTGCAGAAAAGTTGTATTGGGTAGACCTTCTTGGACCAATCCAAGGACCTATGGAACTGAGAAAACTTTTCCTTTAAAAAGAGAAGCAGTCCATGCTGCAGCCAGAAATAATTCTCCTAATCTAACAGCAACACAGGCTAAAAAACAAGTTGTTGCATCTCGCTCAGCTGAGAGCAACAACAAGAGCTCGAAATGGGACAGATTTTTACATCCGGCGACAAACAAGGAAACCAGCGAGAATGAAAGTGATGAGGAACCATGTCTGTCAACTGATGACTCAGCATTATTATTGTGTTATGATGACAATAATTTTACATGTGAAAGCAAGACTGACCTTGGCGTCCATGTTAAAAATGTTAGTGATAGAATGTATACTGATAGTGCCAGTGATCTTCTGTTTTCTATCGATGAGGAACTGGGTGAGGATTGGTGGAAAGTGTGACGTGGTATTAGAATAAACCTGTGGCATATCTGCCCTTATGCCCAAGCTTAAAAAGGATTATTTTAATAGGCTCTATTTTCAGCCGTCGCTAGGCCTCATTGGCCCCACTTTGGCCACCCATTCGATTTGGAGTTTCACCATCATGTCCAAAATGCGAATAAAAATTCACCTGAGTAACCACAATTTCGGTGGTGAGCTTAAATGTGAAAACGGCCCAGGGACCCCGCTTTAAAAATTAAACTTATAATCATCCAACTCAAAGTTTTATCACACCACAAATGCAAATAAAAATATTTTTACATGACATTATTTACTCAACACAACACGATTATAAACAAAATAAACGAGGTAAAAAATAAAAAGAACATTTGGTGTAAGGTTGGAAGAAGACAGAATATATTCTCTTGCACCTTCTAATCTTGGACCCTCTTTATATACTAGGTTACCAGTATTTTATTGGAGGGTTGCTCATTCAATATAGAAATGGCAAGTATTTGAAAGTGGTCTATTTGATAAAGTGAACGGCCTTGTATTTAAAAAACGGTAGCCGGTCTACTTTATGGTAGTTATCGCTGCTTTGCTAATCAATATAGATTAAAAGTATTTGAACAAGTACTTCAATGCTGTATAATTTCTTGTTGCTTAGATTTAGATTTTTATTCGCTCTAATTATCTGACGTGGAGAGAGAAGAATTTCTGCGATTTGAGGGTTAACATTCCAGTTTTCGTTCAACATACTGCTTAAGATATCGCTCCTCCGGGAAGTAAAGTTAGAGTTTTGTTAGTTGTCAGATTACTGTTTCTAAGTAAACTTTGTGAAATTGAAAAAAACGTCTTTTATACACAGTGTGACAGGGTAACTAGATTTGTTACCGCCATGTTTGTTCTTCAAGTGTTTAAAGTCATTTCCGGGTACAAGGGAGATTCGAGAATTATATCCGCACCATTTCTATTACTTTCGAACCGATATCCGTAACCTTATCAAACTTTAAGAAACAAGTGGTTGAAAGAGAATACCCTTTTTTGTCCAATTTTATCAAGAGGGTATTACACTCTTTTTTATCAAAACGTCTAAATTTTCAGTTGGGGCTGGGCCGTTCTTATATTTTTTTACATTTTAAGGCTGAATACGTTCATAACGGTGTTCTTAAATTTTAGTGTATATAAGAATATAATACTCAATGAATTATTAGGAAGAGAATTACACCAATGATCAATAGCAATAATAGGGTTGTTCTTAAAATTTGATGAAATCTCAGCCTTAGACGTTCTTATAACAAAGGTTCTTATAAAAAAAACAGTGTATCCTCACTGAAATCTAAGTAACCTAAAAAATATGAACATTGCCGATTTTTGTTAGACATTTTTATAATACCGACAGAAATGGTATAAATCTTATTTGAGACAATCTATTTGTTTCCCAAAATAAACATGTTAGACTTTATTGGTTTCCATGTTGACAAGGACATTATCGAGACTTTGAAAATGAAAACCAGTCAAGCTACTTAAATAATATCCCGGTTTCCAATCAAGATTAATTAGGTAAGTCTCTATCACTCAAGAGTCTCTCAGTATTGTGTGTATTGCTCACAATCGTGGCGACCCGACATAATCATCAGAGGAAATAACGAATAAGGTGAGATAAAAAAGAAAAAATAGAAACAACATTTAGTTTTGAAAGGGATTGATCCATTCCGCGAATACATTTATTTCAGGATATCGTTATGATATTTGGTTACTTTGTATTTCATATAAAACCTATCCGACAACACTTTTAGAAAATAGTTACTCGAAATGCTTGTAAAAGCTTTTACCCAGATTGTATTTTTTTGGCTGGGATACCCTTTTCTCGCAAGCTCCTCACAGTTACATTGTCTTATGCCTTGGTTGCAGTGGTTTTATGTTGCAATTAATGGAAAAGAAGGCGATTTTGAAAATTCGTGTTACTTCCTTAGCAAGCAATAACATCATTTTCAGACTAACAGAGATTTTCAAATGACCAAGAATCACTCGTCCTTTTTGCCTTGTTTTTCAAATTTGTAATATGCCATTCTTAGTTTTTCTTTTTTTAAGAAAGTATAGAACAACGTAGCTCTAGCTCCGCAACTGACAACTTTTATTCGCAATTGACAAGCTGAAGGCAACAGAAAGAAAGAATCAATCCTTTCCGCTTGTGATGAAGTTTTCTTTGCTTCACTTGTGGGTGTCTTGACACATGTCCACACATCTTTACAAACTGTCAATGCTCTTCTAACCCAGAATGCAGTCGAAGCTTGTCTCCGTGTTGTTATTTATGACGTCATTAGCTGGCGCAACGTACGCTCTTGACTGTGTTTCTTTCAGTAAGTACATGGGATTTGGGGGGGGGGGAGGGAAGGGGAGAGACCTTGGATAGTAATGTGGGGGAGGGAGGGTGTTTTTAGGGGTGTAATTAAAAGTACATTGATAAGTACTTGGCTAACACTATACTGTGGGGGGGGGAGGGGAGTTGAGAGTATAGGTGCGGAAGAAAGTTGTTGAAAAAAAAACTCGAGCAAACTCTAGCCACTTACAACGTAAGTCCGTCCTCTTTCTACATGAGCCTTGGCTTTTTTCATAACTTTCTCACTTTCTCTCCCACAGATAGAGGCGATGAAGTATTAAAGCTCGTGCGTTTTCGCATGATGGACCGCAACACCAATCGCCAGCTGTACTCCCTCCCGCTCAGCGGTCACAGTGGCATCTATGTGTACCTAGACGTGGACGTGAAAGACAGGCTTCCGTCGGACGCGACTTTTAGTCTGTCTCTAAGTTTCCCCAGGGCCTGGGCGGACATGGGCTTCCTTGGTCACCATGCAATTTCTATCAACTGTCAGTCACTTGTCCCAAAACCTCTCCCGTCATGGTAAGTGTCAGCCAGTTCTGAGCGGGTTTTCTGTGGCCTTTGTGACGTCACAGGAAACCATCTTCCAATCTTTCCGTTTTCGGGTTTGGCTCTTCCCAGGCCCCTTGCACTTGTCATAGCAAGTAGCCACGTAGTCCTAGTCATTCCCACCGGGTTTCCTGTGGCCGGTGACGTCACACGGACTCATCTACAAGATCACTGGTTGTCTTTGCCTTAAAAGTTGTGCATTATTCTTTCAGTTCTTACAGTAAACTCGATTGTTCCCAGATGGAGAAGTTCCTGACAGGCAGCTCTTTCGATTGTCCTCTCGCCCCAGGACAGTACCGTAATCTTCTCGGCAGGGATCACATTTTCCCTGTTCCAAACCTCTGGACACAGGTCCCAGCTTTTGCGCGTCCTTTTGTGGTGAGAGAGTTTAATAAATACATTGTTTCTACGAGCTGTGGTAAAGTTAGTTGAATAATCCCCCCGTTTATACGATTTTTTGATGACTTGAATGATCCTCTCGTTTGTACGACCTTTGTACACACACCTGTTATTATGTAGCCTGCTAGCCGGCTCTCATAGATTTTTAATACATTTCTTGGCACCCTCGCCACAGCGCTTTTCGGCCTTAGCGTGCGCCACAGGATTTCCAATATTATAAACAAACTATTTCCGAACAACCTCGAATCAGAGCTAGCAGGCTAGTAACAATGTCGCTTTAAATAAAGTCAAATTGATATCGCGAACATGAATAGCAATAGATACGGCTACAGTTCTAAGTTGGGGGAGGGGAGGGACGAGCATACAGCGCACAACAAAAACCACAGGTATCCCTACGAAGTGCGGAATATACCGTGTTTAGGCATGGTGGCTGCGTGCGCATTTAGCATAGGAACGAGGCTATGATTTGGCCTTTAAAAAGCGCCTTCTCTTACCGCTCCTTGGGCAAGTACCAAATTAATATAATGAATACATTGGTAACAAACATATCCGTAATTTCCTCTTAGCCTCTACCCTTACTTGGTTGGGAAAGGTGATGTCTGTGGTTGGTCTTATGGCCTGTTATGCTTTCGATTTTTTTTCTCAGAAAAGAGCTGGGGGTACTGGAAAACTGGTGATCTCATCGGGCGGTAGGCCCATCGCCTGTGTTGAGGCAAGTGTCGTCTTCCATCGCTGAATTCCAGCTGTACAAGAACTAGTGTCAATCCGGGCTGCATATACACAGTATATGACAGTGCGGACTATATTCAAAGGACTTTAAATGTAATAACTCTGGGTTCATAGAGTAATAAAACTAGTTGAAATAACGAACACGTCATTTTGATCGTTGATACCACTAACCTGAGTTGAAGGCTTATTTTTTGGTAGGAGGGGGAGGGGTGGGGAATCCCCCTTGCCCTCTTTCTAGAAGGCATGATACTCAGGCTGTAACACACCAACTATTACGGAAGACCTACTACGGAAAAAATTCAAGGAGGAATTATAAATGAATAGGAGGTAATGTGCTGGGGCCATTCGCATTGTTTATAACTAAAACAAAGTTTGCGTCTTGCGAATTGTGTCATGTTTTAGTCCCTGGAGAATATGTGTCAATACAATAGACCTCGCATATGAGGGATGTTGAGGTAGCTTTATGCTAAAGGGGGGCTGACCTAATGAAAATATGAGGACAAAATAATATTTTTGTTACAAGACTAGTTTCTGACTCCCACAGACTCCTTCATCGATTACCGTAATTGCTTGAATCACGGGCTACACGATTATTTGACGCCAGAATGATGTCTAATATCTTGTGAGTGTAAATAAAGCACGTCGCTCCTCTGGCGAGCTCTGTCCTTACGCGTTAACCGCCGGTAAATAAGTAAGTCGACCCTCGGCGGTCCTTCTTTTCCTTCCAAAAGGGGGTCGAGTTATTCATTAACTTTATTCAGTTTCTAGCTACGGTGTTTATCAAAGGATGGACGGTGCTTATTTAAATACGCGGTGTAAATTACTTATTTAATTGATGCTGATATATTACCGCGTCTATTGCGTCTTGTCAAGGGCGGGGACGGTAATGATTCTCGAAAGATCTACCGCTGTCTGCATAACTAACGACGCGTGACCAATAAGTATCCAACGTTTGATAATCGAACTTAAAGGGACAGTTGCACGGCGAAGAGTGTGTTAAGTGTTATTTCAGCAATCTCAAAAGCAGTCAAAATCATGCGTAAAATTTAACACAACTATCCAGGTTTACTTAACGACCAGCTATAGGCGATGTAATCAGGGAAATTATACGTTGTTTTTGTTACACACTTTTCAACTTTCTTAGAACAAGGCCTGCGAGTGCCCCTTTAAACTAACATTTCCCAATACAAAAACATACTCAATTTAAAAAGGTCCACTTAAGTGTAGGGTAGGATTTCGAACCCACCTCCCCCTCTCCCCATACAAAATCCTTTATACGGCCCCTGAGATAGTCTTATACGAAAAAGCAGAGTGAGCCACATGTAATGGTGGGTTTGAGAATGTCGGCCGATTTGTATAAACAGAAAGGGCAAGTGTTTTATTCGTGTCTCACCCTCCCCCCCCCCCCATTTCAGTGCCGTAGCAGGGTGGAGTACAGGGGTATGTGCCCCCCCCACACCCAATATTATTTTAGGAAATGACCAGTAGGGGTGTGGCTGTGCCCCCAATATTTTCTTATTGCTTATACAATAATGATCAAGGAATATGTCAACGTTTGAGTTTTCAACTAGTTTTATTACTCTCTGAATCACGAGTTATAACACTTCATGTTCGCACTGATATGCTATATAGGCAGCTTTCCTTATTCTAGACATGGAACTCGACACTTGCCTCAACGCAAGCTATATTCCTACCGCCTGATGAGATGACCAGTTTCGCGGTACCCCCGGCTTTTTGCTGAGAAAATAAGAAGATAACGGAAAGAAATTCAGGGTTCTGTTCGTGCAATGGAGATGATATTATTGACTGATGATAATTGTATTATTAGATATGCGGATGTGTGCGGACTTGGCTGGCTGAATTACATATTATTGTGTAAATAAAAACAGCTATTTCAAAGTACATTCTATGACAACTAACAAGCCATTGTATTTATACTTAGTTAACTGATGTCAGTACAAAAGGCAATTGGCGATTGCCAGTTCCAATACGATGCCAGAGCATATATCAATATTCTTTAATATTTAATTGATTATTGTATGATTGATCCAATGTTCTCCTGTATTATTCGGTTGAAATATAAGGATACGGATGGTATACTTCGGTTGTGGAACTACCATTTATTAGCCAATCGCCATTTGCCTTTTGCACTGACAACGTTTCTTGAAATAGAAAAAAACTTTATACAACGACACTCCGTAGATCGCACGCTCTGATTGGTCAAGGGTCCATGCGTTATTAGAAGACACATGCACGCTTGACGCGCATGCGCGCGCTCACCGAAACTAGATGTTAAGTAAGAAAACATTTTAATTATTGTATAAAACAAAGGATCTCCTTTTTTGTGGGTCTGTCCTCTAATAGATGCACAGATGACGTCACAGCGTGTCATAAATAACAGTCACGCAACTCGATTGCGTCTCGTTGCTTACTTTTTGTATATGACTTGCTATGACGTCATGTGAACATCTATTAAATAAGAAAACAAAGTTCTCCCACTCCAAGCGACATTCCACTAAAATGAATACAAATAATTCTAGCAATAATGCACTGTTAACATTGAGCATTTCGGTTATTTTCCCACACTTCCCTGTTGCTAGTGTGCACCAAGCACTAGAGGACAGACTCACGCAAAAATGAGATCTATTTCTTAAGTACATCAATTTTTTTCGAAAAGACGTCAAAAGAGTTCAGGGCGCTACACAAAGCACAGGTCGACACGAACACACACAGAATTCCCATAAAACTCAAGGTCACCAGTTGAAAGAAAATAAATGTGAAATAAGAGCGAACGGGGAGGGTTGGATCCGTTTAGCAAAATAAGCCAACATCCAAAAGAAAAAGGGCGTGGAAATCACAAAGTTGGTCTCTCTCGTCAAAGCCTATTCACAAAATAATCAAGTCAAGGTAGTAAAATAGAACTGATGATTAAGGTTAGATGGATAATTTGTGTGACTCGCGATTTAGCGGGAGCATAAAATGGCGGCGTAATTGGCCTTCTTTAAACTCTCTCACCACAAAAGGACGCGCAAGAGCTGGGATCTCTGGCCAGAGGTTTGGAACAGGGAAAATGTGATCCCTGCCGAAAAGATTACGGTACTGTCCTGGGGCGAGAGGACAATCGAAAGAGCTGCCTGCCAGAAACTCCTCCATCTCGGAACAATCACGATTACTGTAGTAACTGAAAAAATAATGCAAAACGTCTGTTTACTAGAAAGGAGACATGACGCAGAGTTATTGTTGGTTGGTCCGTGTGATGTCAGCAACCACAGGAAACCCAATGGAAAAGCCTAGCACTAGGTCGTTACTTTACTACCTCCCCTCAACCCCTCTCTCATCTCGACCACAGGAATCCCGATCGGAATTTTTGCTGTCGCTTACCATGACGGGACGGGATTCGGGACGAGTGACTGACAGCTGATAGGGAGATGTAGGGGTTCGAAAGAAAAAGGCACGCGCACCCAGGCTTCAGGGAAAGTTATTGACAGACTGAAAGTCGCGTCCGACGGAAGCCTGTCTTTCACGTCCACATCTAGCTTCACATAGATGCCACTGTGACCGCTGAGGGGGAGGGATTTCAGCGGATCAGCATCGTCGTTCTTTGTGGCGTCAAAAATACGAAAACCCACAAGCTGTAAAACATCATCGCCTTTATCTGTAGGTCGAAGAAAAAGGTTGTCAACTCTCTCGTAAGAGGATACCTAGATGATATAGAAAGACTGGCATTACTACTACGATGTTCAATACTCTGCGTTGGTGTTGGGACATTTCTCGTTACTTGGCGATTTGGTTGTTAGCCGCGCGCGCGATCATCCGGGAACTTCACACTTTTAGGCGGGAAAATCGAATGGCGAATCGAATGGCAATTTACGCGCGCGCGACATTTTTAGCTTCGAAAACAAACGTCCGAAACTGGCGAGAAAAACGTAATAAAATAGCAAATACTGTAAAATACCTGACGACGTCATCAATATTTAGATGTTCATAAACAATGATGTCATGCCTAAATTCATTCCATTTCTCTTATGGTTGGCGGATTTATCTGGAAGCGTCTGGAATTTTTCCTGGCAGCGGCCCTCAAAGAAATGTCCCAACACCCTTAAGGTCTCGGTAGTAAACGACGTGTCCGCGGAAAAAAATATTGTCGCGCCGCAATTTTCACTACATGTACAAACCAAATATCAAATAAAAGATAAAAAATTGAATTATCTCCTGCAAGTTCTATTTTTGCAATGGCTAATTCCGTGTTTAAGTTTGAGGCCTCAAACTCAAAAGTACGGAGTTTACTCTAGAGCGTAATGCACCTTCGCGTTATTGCGCATGCACTTGCACGTAATTGTATCTCAATGACAGATAGATGATCTACCAAAGTGTGTGAGAACTTTTTATTATTTGACACTGTCAACAAAATATCACGAATCAAAGTTGGAACTCTCATTTCTGGCGAAATTTGGACTCGAAAAGTGCTATAAAAGCGATCTTCAGTCGAAAATCGAAGATTCCTCTCACACTTTATGACATGGCATAATTAGCTATCAGATCCCGAAAATTTAAAGGCGATATCTAAAAACCCGTCGCGAGGTTACGCCCGACAAGCTCGAGTTCTCGCCTTAAAAAAATACGCTAGAAAAGTCAAACATTTGGCGTCAATTCACGGTCAACAGGTCAAGGGAACAGCAAAGGCCCATTTTAGCCGTCTTAGAATGCGATTTATCAGTGCGGAACATTACCATTTTTTGTTATATTTGATAAACAATCTGATTAACCAATCAGAGATTAGTATTCCTATGCCCAGTCTCACGCGGACACGCCTAAACTCAGAGTAGGAAAACAAAATGGCGGTTCCGTCGACCGCTTTTTAACTTTCTGCTAAAAGTGATTTCTTCTTATCTGTTTAAGCAGGGGTTTCACTGACTCAGTGCGTCAGATATCCTATTTGTGTTGTTTCCCGTCGGCAACAGACCTCATTTGCAGGGTTATTTTTACGACTTCACCGAATCGTACTGTAATGAACGCGGAAGGGTAAGCCACTGCTAGCAGGGTATAACATTGATCACCAATTATCTAGTTGTACGTTTCATCAAGTCATACAAATGCACAAAATTTCCCTGGATTTATCTTGCTTTCACACTCGGAATGAAGACACTCCAAGAAGAAATTTCAGCTGGGATATTGAAACTAGAATGAATCTTATACAGAATGGCCTCGAGTCACTGTTTATTGTATGCAATTAAAAGACACTGCATGAAAGTATTATATTTAAATGTTTATATTTGATCCTGGAATAAATAGATTTGCTATGATCTGTAAATCTCAGGGATGGCAGTCATTATACATTGCTGTATTAGTTTGGTATTACTCGTTGTGAGAAAAGTCCTTACCACAAATGCTCACATTATGGCTTTTTATTAACGGATTCTAGAGGGGGCACTATTGTTTGAGGGGCTATGTAATGTGCTTATTCAAGGAGGGGTGTATGTATACCTCGGTGTAAGAACATCCCCAAAGAACTTCATTGTATTCAGCTCTGTTTTCATCATGATTCTTTTTACCAAACAAAGGAAGCTTTGTAACACAAGTCGTGCACAATACACAGGTTCTAACACCAAGGTAGAGCCATTGAGGGGTATTTCATTGTGTGTGCAGACAAATGGAAAAAAGGCATAGAATGTAAACATGGGTGAGGAAAAAGCACGGTAATGGTAAAGGGGTGGTGACTAAAGGGTATGTCACATGGGGTGTGCTGACACAGGTTGTGAAGACAAAGTAGACTTGTACCAGGTTTGATTACTAGGCCTTGAAGATTATAGGAAAATGGGGCTGTAGTCATACCCTGGGTACCAGAGGCTACAAGCTTCACTAGAGCAGATATCATATGGAAAATATCTATTCATATTTAGTGGTACTTCAGGCCCTTTTTTCTCATCAGTCTCTATTATATGTGCAAAAAGTCTTTTTATTTAAAAAGGGAATTAAATTAATTTGATTTGATAGGCAAGTCTGAGTGTTGAAGCTCCCTTTTAAAACTATAGTAAAAGTAAGAATTTATATGTTTGGGGTATAGAATTAGGTTTGTGTATTTGTTTGGGAGGTAAGTTTCTATGCTTGGTATATTTTATGTATAGAACTCGAGTTTAGGGTTTTTTTTTTGGGGGGGGGGCTAATTTTTCAAAAAGTCCTTATCGCAAATGCTTATTTTAGCATATTATGCCCTTATTTTTACCCCTCTTGTACCAGGTTTGATTACTAGGCCTTAAAGATTCTAGGAGTATGGGGGTGCAGTCATAGTTTCATACTGTATGGAAAATAAATATTTATATTTGGTGATACTTCAGGCCCATTTTTTTCTCAGTGCCTATTGTACAGAGTTTGTTTGTTGTCTTTTTTTATAAAAATGGAATAAAATTGACTTGATTTGATAATAAAATCTAAGAGTTGTAGCAATATTTTGTATGCTTGGGCTATAGAATTTAGGTTTGGGTATTTGTTTGGTAGGTAAGTTTCTATGCTTGGTATGTTTTATGTATATAACTCTGGTTTGGGTATTTTTTTGGATGAGCAGAGGGGGGGACTAATTTATCAAAAAGTTCTTATCTTATTTTAACATATTATGCCCCTCTAGCATTAGATTTTAAAGGGGGCACTGCTTTGAATGGCTATGTAATGCGCTTACTCAATAAGGGCTATTTTATGGCGTGTGCAGACAAATGGGAAGAAGCATAGGTTGAGAAATGCATGGGAGTAAGGGGAGAGAGGTTGTGATGGCTAAGGGCATGTCACATGTGGTGTGCTGACACAGGGTGTGAGGACAAGGAAGTAAAATTGTACCGGATTTGATGACTAGGGCCTTGGAGATGAGGAGGATAGAGTTTTTTTTTATAAAAGGGAATTAATAAATTAAATTTGATAAGCAAATTTTCCTTCTAGAACTTCATCTATAGTATTTTTTACGGGGCTGGCAAGTTTCAAGCTATTGTATGTTTTAGGAGTAGAACTCAGGTTTGGGTTCCTTTTTTTGGGGGAAGGGAGGGGCTATCTATTCTTGGTGGAATTTTGGGTACAGAATTCAGATGCGAGTATATTATTAGGGGTGGTGCGGTACCATTCTTTTGGGGGCATAAAATGTTTTTATCTGTCGGAACCAACAGTCATGTTTACAGTTAGAGTGCCCCCCCCCATGTTATTATGGTGGTCGCAGGGCAAGACATTTTGGCGAAGAATGAGAGGAAGCGAACCCCCAGAGACATCATGTCAAGGTTCTAAGTCGTAGGATTTGGTCCATTACGTTCATATTCACCATTTTCTAAACGTAAACATTACGAAAAGAGTTCGATTTTACGTCAGTCTCCAATAAAAGCGCTCAATTTGAAAATATTTCCCAAACGATATTTTACTTTCGAACACAGGAACTCATCAATCAAATATCAAACTTGGTATAGAGCAGGATATTTTGCTGTTTTGGTCACTTTTTGCGATGCGACGTCTCGCTAACAAAACAAATTCAAGTTTCAAACTCCGCGCGGCCATTGCATAATAAGTATAGGAAATCGATGTTACCAAAAATGGTAATGTACTGCACTATTTATGAAAAAAGTTTAAGAACTATTGATACAGGTTTTGCAAAAACTACAAAAACAAACAGCGGTGTCAAATTTACCTTTACCAAGACCTTATACCGCTTTCTGGCTTCCGTCACAGATGTAACGACGTGTCATATGAACAAAAAAAGGTATGCAGCGAGACGCATAGTCGAGTTACGTGACTTGCTCATGACTTGTAAATGACAGACGCAAAACAACCAGGAGATCTATTTGTTTTGTACAAGAATTAAATAGTTTTCTTGCGTTTCAATCTAGTTTTGGTAGCACGAATGTGACGCTAAGCGTGCGCGTGTCCTCTTATAACACATGGGCCCTTGACCAATCAGAGCGCGCGATTTACGAGTGTCGTTGTAAAAACGTGGACCTTTGAAACCTATAAACGCAAGAGAGCATACTCTCTTGATAAACGCTATGACAATAGATTTGTTTATCTATTCTCCTGAGGATTAGATAGTGAGCATATTCCCGTTTCCTGTAATTTGCCAGTATTTGGGGGAGGGGGGGGGGGGGGGGGGCGATAAAAAAATCATACAAAAAAAGACAAAAAATGTATAATGAAAATTTAGTCAAATAAAGTGTATTTTTTACTAAAGCGGTTCCTTAAGCACTCGAAAAAATTTGTTGCACAGAAAAGACAACTGATACAGCTCTCAGTTGAGGGTTGATAGCTAAGGGAGGAGGGGGGTGGTCTGGTGCGACTTAATTGGGACAAGTTTACTTACCGGAAGAGGTACACCAAAGTGGGTACGACGTACCAACTAGTGACGTCACAACCAGCAACACGGTAACACCCTTCAACTGCATTCTGATCGAGGAGAGCAAAACAAATAGCCTAATAGGCCATTCCAGCTATAAGCATGGAAACCTAACCCAAAACCGTCATGCAGCGCGCGCTTCGTTTTGTGCAAGCTTAAAAAGCGCGCGCTGCATTCTGGTAGTTGAGTAAGGTTTCTACGGTAATGCGCGCGCAAGCCTATAGCTTGAATGGCCTACTGACCAGCTCGGAAGTCAGGTCTAAAAATGCCCCTCGCTGAAGCCCCCTTCCCCCAAAAGGATTATCAAACTCAACTTTTTTAGATAAAGGGAAAATGATTGATAGTTGACTCTTGGTAACCCAAACCCTCGGTAACTCCAGCCCAAATCAATTCCCCTTAGATTTGCGTCATACATATCCTTTTCTATCCGATAATTCGACCTTTCTTAGAAAAGAGGCTATATTGTACCTACGCATTCGACCTTTTACAAGTAGAACAGAAAAAAGGGTTAATAACTAATTTCGATTTTCAATGGAGACACAGACCGTCTGATTTTTATACCAGATCTATCTTACTATATATGCTCAGAAGTGTATAGATTACCGCCTCAGATTGCTATGTGCGTTTGTAATTCGTTTTTCTCACCTTAACGTTGTGTCGTAGTCTGTGATAGCTAGACAGTACGGTACAACTGCAGACTGAGTTAAACCTGCTGCTGATAATCAAGCCAATACGATACCTGGAGTCAACATTTAAACAGCTTGGCCGGCTTTACTTAATAAAAGGCGAGCAATCAAATGGAAAAATCATATATAAACAATTTAAAACCTCCTTTTAAAAACTAATGAAAACTTTTGAATGAATATCTTTCTCAAATACATTTTGTAGCAAAATCTCAGAAGGGAAGAAGGGGGTATAACTGTAGATAAAATATCACGTTTGTTTGATATCTAAATCGAAAGCTTAAGCGACGACGATTATTTTGTATATGCGGCGTAGTCGTTAATAATAATAAAACAAATTAGCGGTACCGTTGGTGGATCCGCACAATATTATTAACAATTATGCCGCTTATTCGATTTTAGATATAAAATACGGCCATTATTACTTTTCTAAACAAATAATTATTTTGGTATTTACGACACCCACCTTATGGTAACAAATATTTTATTATATTATATATGACCATGATAACGCTGCATAAGAACGGACGACCGTATGCGGCCTTTTTCACTTTACCGGGCCGCCGGGCCTAGGGGCGTGCCGGGGGGGGGGAGGAAAGGGGGCAAAATGGACTACTACATTTCTTGGCTGTGTACCCTCTGTTTGAACGTCCCTTTATCAAGTTAAAAAGGCCCTTATTACAAGATACCTAATATGGGGCAGATAAAAACTAGATAGTATTTTCTGTAAAGAAAAAAATCAACCAATATCAAAGTGTTTTACCCATCCCAGTTTGTTTAAATTAGAACTTTTTCAGTTCAACGCACGTTTGTACAGCTGGGTAAATTTAGTTAAAATTCCAGTGATGATTTGCTATAAGTCGAACCACAAAGGGGCCGCATAAATGTTTGTCTACAAATAATACCTTTTATGTTCTTTTTTAATAAGCTAGAAGCATCATTCCGCACCACAGGATAGACCATATATTGCAAACGACTCGCAGAAAGATAAAAGGAGCGACTCAAATACGGAATCGAAAAGGATGCTGGGATTGGTGCAGACGCTATTTGACTGTAAGAAACAATCCATCCTAGACTCTGTTATTCGACTTGGGATTCCTGTGCCTGGGTGTGAGGCAAGAGGGGCCGTTGAATTACAAGTGCAAGCTTGTGTTGGATTACAAGGAAGCTCTAACTAGGGCAAACCTAGCCACCCTTGAAGATCGTCGGACTGATGCCTGCTGCAGGTTTATCTCTTGTTTGACGCCACAAAACCCAGTGTACCGGCTTGTGCAAGACCGCATTGAGGCTACTACCCATAGCTACCAGTTAAGAACGCGCACTGGCAATCACATCGAACCTTTTGCGACCAATAGATTTGGCAACTTTGTCACAAACAAACATGCGCTGGCCTTGGCTATCTGACTGCCCATACTACCTTTATATTTATTATATTGTATCAATTAATCACTATTTATTATATTTGATATTGGAATCCTGTAATTTAGCTTTTAAGGCTACGAGAGGACTAATAAACGAGTATTATTATACTAAAGATTTATTACAAAAGAAAATATCATTATACATTCGGTTCAAACTAAAAAAAACTACATTTTCTTCACTGAACTGTTAGGATAGAATCATAATAATTTTTTATTTTATTAATGATGAATCTATACACTTATACCTTCATTAGAAGCTAAGATAGCGAACCATTTGCAGGGCCGAGAAAGAGTGGGACCAGTAGCGGCGTGAGTCTTGACTGTACCCCCCTCCCCAATATTTTCTTTATGTTTTTGTACCCCCTTAATATTTCGAAGCCTGCTAAAGCCCTGATTTGCGTGAAAACATGGTAAATGGATTGTTAGAAAATCAAAGGGATGAATAAAGAAATAAAAATATGAATTAATCCATACCTATCTAAAAGGCTTTATAAACCTCGTAGGAATAATCCAAACTTAATTGTTGGGCTTGACAAAAACAATATGATCCTTTTCTTACTGAGAGCCTATCGCTACCATTACATTGCGACGTGCGCTACCGTGGCCACCTTGACAGTTTTGTGAAGTAAGCCAATATGGATAAGAGAAACATGTAATCTGAGATGACGTGCGCTACCGTGGTCACCTTAAGCTTTCTTAAGTAAACCAATTACAATGAGGATTTGAGAAACGTAGAATTTGATTGACACGAACTTTACCAAATAACTTTCAATACTTAGAACACAGGTATCCTATTTTTAACCAAATAAATCCTGCTATAACTGCACTTGGGCAGTTTGATTCCCAAATATGGACTCTTGCACAAAAAGTGCTAGTAAGGAAACTTCTAGAAACAACAGCGTGGAGACCATGTTCCACGTGACGTTAATCCCGAGGATGTCAAACCCTACGGTCGGGATGACATTTTGAAGGTAAGAGATGTATTTCTCGAAGTTAAACTTAGGCAGCTTCGCCCTGTGCTGCAGTCGGCCTACAGCTTTGGCAGTGCCTCTGAGGATCAATTCCATCACCCGTTTACGGTCCACCTTTGGTTTTTCTCCTTTTTCTTTATCATCGTCCGTTACACCTTCTTGATCACTAGCAGATGCTGATCGCACTGATTCTTGGGAGGCCTGTGGAAACAGCTTTCCCGTATCTTTTTGTGATCGAGAGTTCGGGCTTTGCAAAGAAGAACTCGAGTTTACTCGGGAAGGGTTAGAGCTTGCGTCGCTTTTGTAGCCCTCGCTTCGCGCTTTACGACTCGTGAAATCGTCGTCATCTTCGCTACCACTGACGGATGAGAAGTGAACGTTTCTAGGCGGTGGAAATAGCTTTTCCCCAAGTGGTTTCAACTTTCCCCTGATGGGAATTTCCTCTACATGACTTTCCGTATCGGAATAGGAACCATTGGAAAGATGATTAGACTGGATTGGACGTAATGGCATTAGACTGCGACGACGAAATGTTTTGTCTTCTGTCTTTTTCTCTTGAGGTTTTCGCGCGCTTTTTATGCGTTTGGTGAATTTTCGCCCGAATTTCTTGTCCTTATCCTTCTTCTTGTGATGTTCAGGCTCACTTTCCTCGTCCTCGTCTGTACTTTCGGGTCTCTCGGCCCAGGCTTTCACCACCACAGCCAAATACCTGCAGGAGTTGAGTAGATTAGGTGATGTGGTGGTGCTGTGAGGTGATTTCGGTAAGGTGAGGTAAGGTGATGTGGTGTGAGGTAAGGTGAGGTTAGGTGAGGTGCAGTGAGGTGATGTGCGGTGAGGTGAGGTGATGTGCTGTGAGGTGATGTGCAGTGAGAGGTGATGCGTGGTGAGGTGAGATAAGGTAAGGTAAGGTGAGGTGATTTGATGTGATGTGATGTGGTGTGATGTGAGGAGAGGTGAGGTCGGTAAGGTGATGTGATGTGATGTGATGTCAGGTGAGGGTAGGTGAGGTGAGGGTAGGTGAGGGTAAAGTGAGGTGAGGGTAGGTGAGGTGAGGTGAGATGAGGTAAGGTGAGGGTAAGGTGAGGTGGGGTGGAGTGAAGTGTGGTGAGGTAAGGTGAGGGTAAGGTTAGGTTAGGTTAGGTGAGGTGAAGGGTGAGGTGAAGGGTGAGGTGAGGTGAGGTGAGGTGAGGGTAAGGTGAGGTGAGGTGAGGGGAGGTTGGTTGAGGTAAAGTGGATGAGGTGAGGTAAGGTAAGGTGAGGTAAAGTGAGGTGAGTTAAAGTGAGGTGAGGTAAAGTGAGGTGAGGTGAGGTAAGGGTAGGTGAGGTTGGGTGAGGTGAGGTTGTTTAAGGTGAGGCGAGGTGAGACTAGATGAAGTGAGGTGATGGGTGGTTAGAAAACAAATTCTTACCATTTGTATTGCTTGGTGACCCAGGCCGCAAGGCATAGTGGGTAGACAGAGCAGATAGTAGGCACGAGTGCGAAGAACACGTAGCCAGCTTTGCGCTCCTTGTACAGATAGTAAAACGCGTTCACCGCTAGGGACGCGACGCTGTAAATCACCAAAAACGCCAATGAAACCTGCGTTTAGATGGAATAGATTAGATTAGACCATACAGTTATACCAAGATACTGCTGACAATACATCTTTATCAAGCTATAATTTCATAAAAACGTAAAAAAAGATAATCACAAAATTGAGACTACTGTAGAATCTAATTGGAAAGTTTTGAAATAATTGCATGCAAAACAGTTATAAAAATTAAAAACTGAGTATTTTTTATTTGGAAATCTGTAGTGCCCGGCCAGGTTTCATCTTGCATTGTTTCCTTTACCTTTCGTTGTAAAAAACGAAAGACGAAAACAACTCTCAAAAAGTCATATCTCAGTCGATTTTTTCAGCTAGTCTTATAAAATTTTGACATTTTACTAATAATATGACTTTCCCGAGAATCGGGGGTTATTTCTGAAAAAAAACATGAAACATTTCAAAGCGTTTAAGCGTGAAAATGGTATATTTCACTACCAGTGGCGTCAAATACATATCGGTGCATGGGAACTTGCTGAAGTTTGTGAATATTTTCTACCCACCCTACAAGCTGACGCAGATTTCTTGAGGAAAGTCCCCCTCTCCGCGAATGAGTGTACCGCTTGGCGAAAAGTTATTGGTGTCTCTTTATTCTTTAGATGAGTCGACATGGTGTCTGTGAAACAGTTGCATACAAGGGGAAGATCATTGTGGTTTCCAAGGGGGGGAGGGGGGGCCTCGGTTTAACATAGAATACCGCTAAAAAGGAATACAAACTAAGACTATCGTCTTTTAACAAACAACGAATAATACATGTAACCCTTGCTACATATTTAGGTACATGTAGACCATATGTAAAAAAATTCCCTAAAAACGCTTGCCTCCCCCCTACTTGCCCCTTCCCGTCCGCCGCCCCTGTTATTACAGGAATAAATTTCCGAAATTATAAGAAAATGGCCAGTAAGGGTGTTGCTGTGTATATTTTCTATGTACCCCCCCCCCCTCAATATTTTGAGGCCTGCTACCAGCCCTCATTTTCACGTACCGTGGTAGTCGATCATTGAGTATCCTGTTATGTACATGTTGCACATGGCAATGCACCAGAACGAGGCAAAGGCGTATAACACGTGCACGTTGGTTACGAACCAGACTGCTTTAAGAAATATCTCGACCGCCGCTGGCACCTTCTGCTCGAAAGACACGCTGAAAGCATTGTCGTACCAATAGCAAAAGAACTCCAGACCGGTAGCGAAAAGGGAGAATGCGATGACAACGAGGGGGATTCCCTGGAACACATGTAATCAGTTGTTAGTTATGGATGCATTCATGGATCAATAGGGTTCTAAGTGTGTTGGTGGCGATCTTATGACGACGGGGGATTCCCTGTAACACAGTCAGTTGAACTATAGATATGGATGTATTTATGAATCAACATGGGTCGAAATGTGTTGGTGGTGAATACGATGACCCGACGAGGGGGATTCCCTGTAACACAGTCAGTTGTACTATAGATATGGATGTATTTATGAATCAACATGGGTCGAAATGTGTTGGTGGCGAATACGATGACCCGACGAGGGGGATTCCCTGGAACACAATCAGTTGAACTAAAGATATGGATGTATTTATGAATCAACATGGGTCGAAGTGTGTTGGCGGCGAATACGATGACCCAACGAGGGGAATTCCTTGAAACACATGAGATCAGTTGAGCTTTAGTTATGGTATCAATAGCCGTCGGAGTGTCTTGGTGACGATCATTAGAACAGAATGGGGTATTCCCTAGAAGACTTGTTCTCAGCTGCGCTATTTATGATTGTATTAATGGATTAATAGAGGTCGGAGTATGCTGATGAGGAGATAAATAACACTGACATCGACGGGGATTCCTGGAACATAGGCAAGCGCAGCGCAACGCATGTAATTTCCCGATTGTCTCCGGAACGCAAGAGCAATCTTTGTACTTTTTGTTTATCGAGGGTAGCATATTTAACCGAATATACAGTTTTCTAACATATGGCCCTCGGTTAGTAAGCACTGTCACTGGGGGTGGTCACTGCCAGAGGGTTTATTGCGTCCCCAGTGGTTCTTTTACGTCCCTTCGGTTCAGGTTAATGTAGTGCAGCTTGAAGAGACGGGACCTCCGGTTTAGTGTCCTTATCCGATAAGACTGGAAACACGGGAGAATAACTTCAACTCACTTGTGACACAAATCCGAACCAAGGCAGGAACCCGGAAAAATCCCCAGTTTGAGCCAGGATTCGAACCTTGGCCACAGCGGTGAGAGGCCGACGCGCTAACACACTTGGCCAAGCGCCAGAGCACGCAAAAAGGGAGTGTTGAGGGAGTGAAAATACGATAACGAAAAAGAGAATTCCTGGGGAACGCATATAACAAGTTGTGCTAGTTATGGTTGCATTCATGAATCAGTATAGAGTGTTGTTTACGGTTTGTTTTCATAAGTTTACATAAGAGGACAACGAAGAGGATTCCTGGGAAGACATCATGTGCTAGTAATGTATCTATAAATTAGTCGATATTTTTTCTGTTACTATCTCGGCCTGATAACAGGCTGGACGCGTCTCTTCTTGAATATCATAAATAGGTCAACCTCCTATATTAATGCGCTTCACTGGGCAATACTGCCAGTGAAAAGAAATATATTAGAGCTAAGATCTACAAATTTATCTCCGGCCATATGTTTTATATATTGATAACCCTCCCCCCTTTCCCTGGGGATAGGACCCCCCTATGATGTATCCTAATCTACCCCCGGCGAATGTTCCGCGTACTTTAGGTTAGAACACAGGTATTCAACTCACCCGAAATACTTTTCTCAGCCGTGCACAAGTCTTCAAATACTCTCCGCTCCCCTCCAACTGATGGAGTCCTTTCTCAAGCCAAGGCATGGCTTTTCCTTTTACAGAATACGTGCAAATAGCCAGCCCTGCAAACAGCAGGAACTGAATTGTTAACCAGGCGTAATCATACGTCTTCTTCGCCGATAGGAAGTCGAATGCGCAACGGATAGTCAAGCTAAGTATCCATACAATTCCCCCGAAAATCCCTTGAAAGCGAAACCGTTTATCCACGTAGCCAATTAGAAGCAAGAGAACCAAAATGGGTCGCAGGGTGTCGTCTGCTTTTAGTGACATAACCGGTTTGGCAGGTTCAACTGGTTTTAGACTGTGTTTTAAATCCTCGTCTGGTTTGCGGCTGTGTTTCAACTCTATAGGAGAGGGTGGGGTATTGATGACTAGTTTCCCTTTACGCCCTCTAAGCATGTTGGAATGCTTGGTGGAAATCTTGGAGTCAATGATAACGCTGTAAAAAAAGGAATGAAATAAATCAATCAAAAAGATACTTTATTTGTATGATGTATGAATACATTTTGTGTGGTTTGCAGAAATGCTCCATTTCCTTCTAAAATACTTCTTTCAGAGCCCTCCTCTTCCAAGTGTGCTCACAAATGTTTTCACGCGGTCTCGTACCCAGATACCCTGGGTACCAGAGCCTCAAGACTTCTCTCGTCCAGTGACGCTCAGCAATGCCGTGACGAGGCTTGTCGCGACATTTTTGCAGGCTGAGCGTAACTGGACGAGGGCAGTTTGGAGGCTCTGGTACCCAGGGTAGTACCCAGACGTCGCGCGGGGCTTTTCCGTCTTCGCTTCAGGATTCCTGTGGATGTTGGTGCAACTGCATATAACGACTTGGTACGAGTCTGGGTTTGAACTAACGACCGTAGAAAGAAAGCACTAGATTGTCTAGCATGGCTGTCGCGCTGAAGTAACCTTTCCAGCGTAGTTAATTAAAAAATGCTTTGATATGATTATGATTGTAGATGGGGTTCCAATTAGTGAATTAACCGCAAAAAAATTGATATCGATCAAAATAAGAGTGACTGACGCCTGGCGCACACTGTGGTGAAGATTTCACGCGTACACTTTGCACTGCCTCGCGAGGTCAAAAACTTTCACGCGTACACTTTGCACTGCCTCGAGAGGTAAAAAAACTTTCACGCGTACACTTTGCACTACCTCGCGAGGGCAAAAACTTTCACGCGTACACTTTGCACTACCTCGCGAGGTCAAAAACATTCACGCGTACACTTTGCACTACCTCGCGAGGTCAAAAACTTTCACGCGTACACTTTGCACTACCTCGCGAGGTAAAAAACTTTCACGCGTACACTTTGCACTACCTCGCGAGGTCAAAAACTTTCACGCGTGCACTTGGCTCTGCCTCGAGATGTCAAAAACTTTCACGCGTACACTTTGCACTACCTCGCGAGGTCAAAAAATTTCAGGCGTACACTTTGCACTACCTCGCGAGGTCAAAAACTCACAGTGAAAGCAAGAGAGACTTCTGCCTCGGTTGCTCGTAGGTCCTAATTTCGTTCGATCGACGTCCGAACACTGTGAGTTTCTGTTCTGGCCTCGCGAGGCAAAAAAAAAATAAATAAATGATAAAGAAATAAATTTCGAACGAGAAGGCCCGGAAAATATATAGGGGATATAGTCAACAAGGCGCAAAAAAACCCGAATTTAAAGTACTCAAAATTTATCCTTTAGCTCATAAGCAAATACTATTGCCTAGCCAGAATTATTTATTTTAGATTTTAAGGCACACCGACAAAAACAAATGTCTGAGAAAACGCTCAGTCAAAATTGAGTGCCGATCGCGGGATTCCTGTGGCAATAAAAACCTAGCAAAGAAAATATAGGGAAGAAAGTTTTGAAGTTACATAAATAAATAACAAAGCATATTATTTATACAGCTTTTTGATGGATATAACTAAAAAATACGCGGAATTACTATTCAATACCCCCCCCCCCCCCACCTCTGCTTGACAACAGTTGAATGTTTCGTGATTATAGCGGAGCCAGCGCGGCCGCAGGCCGCGCGCGGAGCTCCATAGGTATAGAAATATGGTAAGCTATGCGACTTGATTTTGTGGTCATCGCGCGGTTACCCTGTGGTGTCACAAATCAGCCAGTAATCCAGCCGCGCAACTCTCAGGCCCCTCTCGGTCTTACGCTTGTATGTGTTTTTAGTTCAAAGTTCGTATGTTCACAGAAAAAAAGGCAGTATTTAATAAGAAAATATGCGGATTCAAATGGTCTTTTAGAAACCGTTTTGTCTGAAGTACGAGTCGATAGTAAAATCTACCCGAGTGTTCGTGAATCCTGCCCGTCGCAACAGCTAACGAGAGGACTATGGAGGATCTACACTACCATTGTATATTCATTCACGTCTATATTTATGTAAAGAGATCCTGAGAAGAAAGGGCCTTGATGTCTGTTTCCAGCTATAAAAATCATTCGCTCGTGTCGACGAGTTCCTTGCTAGCAGAAATTCGACAACTTCACACTTTACAACAAAAGCGAATAACACAAACACAACAAAAAGCGAAATAAAAACTGCCAAGGTAAGTTTTAGACGACGATTTGTATTGAGAATATGAAAGTTATTTTCCTTTTATTGTTGTGCTTTCATAATGCTCGTTTGTTCATTTTTTTTTTCCCATAACCAATCGCTCAGACTAAAACACCGTACCAGCTTTAGTTTGACGTCAAGATGCCATATCAAAGTCATATATCCTTGTTTTGATGTAAATACGTAAATACTTACAAGTTCTATAAATTCAGGCGTATATTCCTCACGGTAAGTAAGAATTTAACGACAGAAATACGTAGTAGTCTAGTTACTGCATCAATGCCACTTAGCTTGTTTCTAGAGTTTGCTTTGAGAATTCGTGGTCTAATCAAACTTGTTGAGCATAACACATCCTTTGATATTCTTCGTTCTCTCTATACTTTATTGACTTCGTTGAGATATTTAATAAAGGCTGACAATGGCATCCTGTCATATATTGCTAAAGAAGACCTTTCCTGTCTTTATATTCTGTGTATTTAGTCTTTTCAAAGATACAGCAACATTTTTTTCAACATTATCATAACTACTTTAACTTCAATTACAAAAGAATTTTCTCTTAAAAAAAATGCAACCCTTATTACCTATATTGTTTTTGCTTTTATATTGTCTGCATCTTGCATACTTTCTAATGTGTTTATTTATTTTTTATTCAAATAGTTGTGGAAAATTAGTAAGGTTATAAATGGCATGATGAAAATATTGTTTTGAAAAGAAAAAAAATAATTAATTGTTTTCACTTTTATTTAGGTAAAACCACCCAAGGACTACCTGAGGGCCATGATTTATAATAAAGGCTGGAAGGCATAATAATAGGCAAATATTAAGATAATATAGTAGGGGACTTCTTACTTTTATACAACAGTATAAGTGTAATAGGTTTTTTAGAGCAAGATACTTGCTCTCAATGATAAATCTGTAAAGAAAACATTTATCTATCAACCTAAAGATAATGAGAAAAGGGAAAATGTTAGGAGAGTGTTGTTGCATTATTGTTAATTTTTTTTTCAAAGATATACTCCCATTTCTTCCTTTTTTCTCTCTACTGACTATTTTTGTATGCAATTGATATTATTTGCTGTTTCCCCTCTGCACCCTAAATAAATTAAAATATGTTAGGTTTGAAATAAGACATTTTTATTTAGCACTACTTTCAGTAATATCAAGGATTTTTTTTAGAATTTGCCTCCCAAGTAAATTTGTTCTTCTCCATTGCATTTAATTTTGGAGTAGCATTAGCATGTGTAGATCCAGGGTTTCTATAAAACAGCAGGCCACCATGCTAAAGGGTGGGTGAACCAATATGTAATGCACGACTGTAATATCCTTGGTGATGGAGTATTACCAGTATGTGATAGACAAAACTTCCATATGGCACCTGAAATGTATAACTATATCATTATATCTTTGGAATGCTGTTTCATTCATTATTTGTTATTTTGCAAGGGCAAAGCTGGTCAGAATGTAGCTTTGATACAAGTTCTATACTTCTATAAAGGGAAGAGGTTTATATTAGATCAAAGTACTTAAATTATATAAAGATAACAACAAACTTGTGCTTTTTCAATAATAAATTTGTAAAGAAAACAGTTTTATATCAATTCTAAAGGTAATAGGGAAAGGAAAAATAATAAGTGCTCAGTCAAGTTATTATTGCATTATTGTTATAAATGTTTTAGAATAGAGTAAAAAAATTTCAAATAGAGTCACATTTCTCCCTTTCTCCGCTCCCCATTTACTTTTTGTTTATTTGTATATTTATTCCTCTCTGCCTCCAACATAGATCAATGAACATGGTTTGGTTTGAAATTAGAAACTTTCATTAATTTAGGATTTGCCTCCATTGCATTCATTTTTGAGTAGCCTGTATAGGTGGATCCAAAGTTTCTAAAAAAAAAAAGGCCAAAGGGTTGGTGCACCAAATATGTAATGCATGTCAGGAGGTATATATGTGGAGTTTAATTTCAACACATTCTTCTGAATAATCAGTTGCAGTACGTGAAAACTACAGTATGGCATCTAATTCTTTGGAATACTGTTACATCCTTTATATATTCTTCACAAGATCAAAGCTTGTTAGAATGCTATTTTGATAAAAACAAAATATAGATAGTGGAGTTAAATAAGAGGGAAAATAAGAATTGACCATTAGACTCTTGAAAGTCATTCTCGTCAACTAAGACACCTAAACTTTGACAGCCTTTTTCACACCAAGGTTTAGTATTTGTTAACTTTCATACTGCATATTTAATATTGTTAAATGAGTGCTTGCTTGATACATTTGGAGTGGCCAATGCAACAGACCCATACCGAGGGTTTTTCTTGGGGGGGTGAGAAATAAAAAAAATGGCCTTTATATTTCCGGGTGGGGGGGGGGGGGGGGGGGAGTTCTCTGATAAAATTCTGACCGCGCCTTTGCAGTATTTCCAGGGGAGGTTTAATGTCGGATCTGGCTACATACCAGAGTGAGTTCTGTCTACAAATAATAGCACGTCTATTGAGAACCTAAAGTGTTTCTTTGGCCGTTGTGTGTGTGCGTGTGGGTGGGTGGGTGGGGGGGTGCATTCGCACCCCTCCTAGGTGTACGGGCCTGTACAATTCATGATGACATGGCAGTAAAAAAATACTTTTTTAATCTACTTTAAAAAAACATTTTAAAGACACCTAGCTTCCCTAAATTTCCCCTATCAGTCAACACAAAAAGGTATCAAATGCTGGCTCCGCCATTAGGTAGTGCCTAAATCTATAATTACTGTTCAATACCCCCACCTCTGCTTGACGACAGTTGAATGTTGCAAATACGTTTCGTAATTATGTATAAAAACCATTATTTTGTGCACGCGACAACTCTCACGCCTCGGTAATATAAAAATCATAACTGGTCGATAGAAAGAAGACTATTTCGATTAATTTAAAGTGCCATTAAGAGTTGTTTCTCCAACAACTTCAAAATCATCAACCACGTTTAAAATGATATCATGCTGACTCGATAGTCGTGCAAAACAAGTTGAAAGCTTATCAGCGAAGACTGCTAAACGATACATAAGATATATAAAGCTTCTGAAATCAAAACTTATCATCAACATTACCTTGTAGATTCAAATTCATCTCCTCTAAAGTCCGCGTCTCGAAATTTAAGCGAGTTATAATGCGCTTCAAGCTAGAGTTCCCAAAACACGCCGTCCCTCGAAGAAATTAATCATGCATAAAGTCCCAAAATAGATTGACAGCTAAGCGAAATTCACTTCAACAATTCCTAGATTCACCGAGCAACGTCTTCGTGGCTTTTGGCAGAATCTTCTGGTAATTACTGTTCTTACTTTGACAGTAGCGAAAAAGTAATGTAGCTGAGCCAATAACGACTTCGATATTATTAACTTAGTTGATCTACAACGAAAATATTTTGAAACAAAACAAGAAGTCTTTTGAACAACACGACCTCCTATTGTTAAAATGCTGAGTTGAAAATAAGTCGCTTTGTCTTAAGAAATAGCAGGGCCAATACTAAGGGTTTAAATAAAATTACAATAGTAAATAATTCAAATATTCTATAAAGGCATTCTTCAAGTTCTTAGTCCAATACTCTGTAGAGTGATGTAAATATAACACTAATAAAAGTTTACTCGAATGATTTAGTGACAACAACTTACCTTCAAACATAGATTTTCAATACAAAAAGGTATCAAATCCTGGCTCCGCCATTAGGCAGTGCCTAAATCTATAATTACTATTCAATACCCCCACCTCTGCTTGACAACAGTTGAATGTTGCAAATACGTTTCGTAATTATGTATAAAAACCATTATTTTGTGCACGCGACAACTCTCACGCCTCGGTAATATAAAAAATCATAACTGGTCGATAGAAAGAAGACTATTTCGGTTAATTTAAAGTGCCATTAAGAGTTGTTTCTCCAACAACTTCAAAATCATCAACCACGTTTAAAATGATATCATGCTGACTCGATAGTCGCGCAAAACAAGTTGAAAGCTTATCAGCGAAGACTGCTAAACGATACATAAGATATATAAAGCTTCTGAAATCAAAACTTATCAACAACATTACCTTGTAGATTCAAATTCATCTCCTCTAAAGTCCGCGTCTCGAAATTTAAGCGAGTTATAATGCGCTTCAAGCTAGAGTTCCCAAAACACGCCGTCCCTCGAAGAAATTAATCATGCATAAAGTCCCAAAATAGATTGACAGCTAAGCGAAATTCACTTCAACAATTCCTAGATTCACCGAGCAACGTCTTCGTGGCTTTTGGCAGAATCTTCTGGTAATTACTGTTCTTACTTTGACAGTAGCGAAATAGTAATGTAGCTGAGCCAATAACGACTTCGATATTATTAACTTAGTTGATCTACAACGAAAATATTTTGAAACAAAACAAGAAGTCTTTTGAACAACGCGACCTCCTATTGTTAAAAATCTGAGTTGAAAATAAGTCGCTTTGTCTTAAGAAATAGCAGGGCCAATACTAAGGGTTTTTAAACCCTTAGTATTAAAAATAAAATTACCATAGTAAATAATTCAAATATTCTATAAAGGCATTCTTCAAGTTCTTAGTCCAATACTCTGTAGAGTGATACAGGTAAATATAACACTAATAAAAGTTTACTCGAATGATTTAGTGACAACAACTTACCTTCAAACAAAGATTTTCAACGGCTCAAGATACTACGTCCCCATTTGCGTACTGGTGATGAATGTTTCTCTCTCGGGACATCCGAACAGATGTCTAGATTGTCTAGCTTCGTAGGTTAGCAATTATAAACTTAGTAGACAAAAGGAGGTGTTAGTCATTCTATAATTTGCATACGAATTCTAATTAATGAAAAGAAAACAATAAAATGACGCCTGAAAGAAGAAACACGGAATTGTTTCACCACAGGCGGACCAGAGAGTCTCTCTTCTCTTGGTGGGGGAACTTTTCTCTCGAGGGACTAAACCCGTTTCAGCGCCACAATTCCCCTTAAGAACAACACACGAGGCTAATATTATAGTAATGCAACTAGCTTTATTGAGAAAACAGTCAAGACACAACTTCAAATTATATTTAATTTTCCTGAAGGATCACGATTCTAATCCTGGTCGGCCTGTGGTTTCACCAAGGAAAGAGAGATGTAATGAATCGTTGTTCTCTCTACGTGAAATAAATATTTGCATGGGATGGAGCAAAAGAAGCTTTGTCGGAAGCGGCAATAGAAAAATACAGGGGATCCGAAAAAGAAAAACATGATCACACCTTGAATTAACAAGAAAAAACTGAAATACAAAGAAAAAATTGGAATACTGGTGGTTTTTGACTTTGTGCTCCATCGATTTATGTTTTGGAAATCGTGAGACAAGACCGTGAACGTGTTCTTGTAACGCACGATTCCCGCGAAATTTCGACGGCTGTAGGAACAGATAACATTCCCTTCTGATCGATGCTTTCTCGCGTAATTTGGTTGCTCGTTGTTTTTTTTTTCTTTTCTTGAATCTCGCTGCGCCCTAAAGCCATGGTTTACTTGCTCGGTATTTATTGCGATGTTTAATCGTGCAAATACGGCAATGTATGAATTGCCGTAATATTTACATGTGGACTTTAAAAGCACACTAGCATACACACATTGGCACCAGTCGGGCCAAGACGGGACGCTAGCACAGTCTATTACCCGTGCAGTTCGGCAACCATGGACAGCTGTTTCGTCATTATTAGGACTCGTCAGCATGGCATAGCTGGTTTGCCTCAGTTAAACTTCATCGGCAAAAAATCTGCAGGGCGACTTCGACTCGAACGAAGTGCTTTAAACCACAGCTTAGATCAATGTGGGATCTAGAGCTGCGACCGGGCTAGCGTGATGCCAATTGTGCGACTTTTCGACTCGAAGTGCTTGACACCGATGCTTGCGTGACACTGCTCTTTCAGTTTTAATTTTGAAGTATTTTAACATGGTAAAAAGTATTACATTCCATATATTACTTAATATTTTAGCAATAAAGAAAGCCGTTTTTTCTATTTTAGGATGGATTGAATTTTATAGTGATTCAAATAAATTTAATGATTGGGCCCATGAGCATTTCGACATCTGAATCAATTAAGTTCAGCCCGGTGACATGACGGAAAAACCTGGAAAACGCGCAATTCCAGATAGAAAGAGAAGACAACATTTCTTACAATGGCTATAGGTTCCTTGTATTGCGGACTGATTTTTAAAACACGAATAACGTGAGGCCTAAGTGCACATAACCAGATAATGGCTTTTTAAGATAATTTTTCCTTGATCATCATTGCCCTGTGTATCAGTTCAGGGACGAAAAGCTCAAATTTCAATGACACTTTACAAAAAGTCGCATCAATTTAAAAAAAGCCGCACTTGATATTTTATTTGCTATAAGTTACTAAGTACTCAGAGAAATTATCCGCCTTATTCGATGTAAAATGGGCTTATTTGAAGCGTCACGTCATGTTTTTCCGTCATGTCCAGCACGGTAGAATTATTTGGCACTAGGCGCGGCTGCTGTTGTGTTGTGTTATCTCGATGGGATCCTAATTGAGGATGCATGTTTAATAAGAGAATCATGTTCAGTTGATTGGCGGCCCTAACTTCAAAGACCCATATTAGGTGATATATTTAATAAGAGAAAATGTTCAGTTGATTGGCAGTCGCAACTTCAAAGACCTTAAGGTGTGTAACCGCTTAGTTAAACAAGGCTAACAACAAACCTTTGCGTGTAATTTATGGAACACACACAGAACGTAAATCCGCCCTATTGACACCAACTTCGTTTTTGTTGACACTTTTTCTTAGCTAACAACATAATTAACCTTTGAGTTTTTCGATAATAACTTTTTCCTTTTCGAATCTTAGCTAAAGTTTTTAGTACCGTCAGTGACGTTAGATTTAGCTCTTCCTTTCTGTTGCTACTTTTACTACTTTTATATTAGTTTTATGTTGGAAAATATGCCTGTAAACAGCATCTGCGCATGTCCTATTTTTGCATTCACCCCTGGGCCAACCCGTGTACCCGTTACCAAGAAAATCTGGTAAACCAATCAACTTCTTCATTTATGATGTAATGGTACACGAAGCTCACGAGTGCCTGCAGGCATACACACGCAGATGCACCCTGCCTATAAAAGGAGCAACCGTAAAATTGTATAGAGTTCGTCTATAGTTCTACAGTTCTTCTTCCGTTCTTCTACGATTTCCAAAGTTCTGCAAGAATAAACAAGTGGTTCCGCAAAAGTTTGGTTATTGGTCTCTTCCCCCTTACAGCCGACAAAGACGTTTTGGTACACTTTACACACTCGTTCTTGTCACAGGTTGTTAGCTATAGTATCAGAGGACATACCACGGGATTCGTGATTCACACAATCTTTGCAGGTTCATCACTTGAAGCAAAAAAGACGAGAGACCTTGATCCAAGTTCGCGAAATTTGGTTCTCTAGTAAACGTATTTTCCATCCTTAGAAAAGGATACTAAAATCGCTAATCTACGCGCGCTGCAAATACCGGTCACGCACGATTTCAAACAACAGCGCATTTTGATCATGAGGTGACAAATATCGTGATGTATATAAGTACAAATCACGGGAAATTAGGGGAAATTTGCAATCCCAGGAGGATGTAGACGAAGTCTAAAATAGCGACACAACATTTGCTAGAAAACAATTATTTTATTGTCGTGTGTTTTGCCTTATTGGCGTGGTTAAACATATAATACAAGGTGAGTAATCTTTTTTCCAGGAATTCTAAATAATATCTTTTTCATACGTACGACGTAGAGATCTGCTTTTACATCATGGTTTCTATGTACAAATAAACATTCTAAAACCGTTGACACCCAATAAAAGACGAAAAAAAAGTAAAAGGGAGTAATAAATTATGCAGAGCCGTTACAGAGCGCAAACCTCCCCATTTTCCCTCTTCCGCGAAAAAGACTTGTGCATAACAACCTAGTCATATGCATGCTATCGGGTTTCTGATGGGCTTTCTGCGGTTGCTAAGAATTGTGACGTCAAAGGAAACCATTGCCGAGCACGGCCCAGACCCCAAGCTGCCTCACCGTTATCTCCAGGGGCAGGAATCCTGTTATGCCTAGGCTGGTACATATACAGAGACATTCAGCCATCATTTTGTTCTCCTAGAAGCCTTATAAAAACCTTTCCATAGATTAAAAAAAAATCCTTTCAAAGGTTGAGTTTGGTAAGTCTAAGGTAAAAGCTGTGTTTCTGGAAGAGTGTTTTGTAGTTATATTCGTAAATAGAAAAAAAAAGCAAGAATAAGTGAAAGACTGATCAAGTCGCTATAAAGCTCCGAATAGTGTTCGCGCTATCCTTTACTGGCGATCGCGTCTCGTATCTGTCGGTCCAGTTCGGCTATTATCCTATCATCTGTCGTGTATACGCCTGTCTGTAGTAAAGTATCGCGTTCTTCGATAAGCTTAGCGATACGATGATCAATATCCTCGTCGACTTCATTGTGTGACGTCATTGGTGACCTTCCTACGTCACTCGACCCAAGTCCCTGGCGCACGGTTGGTACTGATCTAGCGCCCAGGCTCTCGGAGAGTTTTTGTTTTTCAAGTTCCTGTTGCCTGAGCCTGTGGAAAGGCAAAAAAAAAAAAATGGAAAGAAGAACAGATAGCCTGGGATAAAGTCTGTAGAAAGGAAACAAAATAAATATCGAGATAAGACAAAGATAAGGGATCATCATATAGTATTTATTATACCTTGATAACTCCTGCTTTATTTCTTCAAGTTCTTCTTTTTCAGTTGCTTTTACAACCTGAAAAAGGAGGGTATTTTGCTGAAAACAATTATCATCATCTCCAAATCATCATCGTCATCATTATCGTCATCCTTGTCAGCTCAACTCCATCACCACCACTTCCATTATCATCACCATCATAATCATCAACATAATCGACATCACTGCACTCATCGTCACCACCATCATAATCAACATCATCATAATCAACGTAATCGTTTTCAGCTCCTGCCAAACATCGAAATCACCAGATTCTTCATTACCACCACTAGCGCGTGTCATCGACAACCTCACTACAGACAAACGAGCCCGCAGGCTTACCTCTTTCTCCTCAGCGGCTAAGTACCGTAGGCGCATGTGCTCCAGCTCCTGCTCCTGTTTCTTCAGACGTGCACGTGCGACTGTCTGCTCCTGCTGCTTGATCTTGGCCACCTCCCTCAAGGCGCGGCCCCATTGCTGCTTGTAGTGGATCTTGGACTTGTTGGACGACTCAAGCTTGCGCTCTAGCTCAGCCTGGGGCATTAAAGATTGTCATTCATTATTTTACACTTTATTTTCGCGTCACTTCATTTTGGCGATTTTCGCGATTAAAAAAAAAGGTCACGGAAATTTGGACGCGCGAAAATTTAGTGTGCCTTTGGGTGAGATATTGTTTATAGCCAAATTCGTTGTCACGCGACCTCACAGAATCCAAAATTCCTTTCTTCGGTTGGGAATGGTCAAAACCGTACATACCGTCTTGTGTCTGAATACGCACTATTCTCAAACGAGACAAGGATTTTGAATTCGCCGAGGTCGTGTAACAACGAATTTGGCTGTAACGAGCTTTTTGAAACACCTATTCAGTTCTCCAATTCTTTACCATCTTTGGAAGAAAGTGTTGGCTTCCCTTCCTTTTTAAGACTTATAATTACAATACTAGTGTGAGCTTGCACAAATACAACACTTTGTCAACAACAGCCAAAAAATCCCTCAAAGCAAAATCTTTGCTTGAAATTCTAAAACAAACATTTATCTGGAATTTGAGAAAAATAAGATTAACAAATTACAGGAAACAAGAAACAAAGTTTCCAAAACGGTCAGTGTCCGTTTGTTTACAACGGAACGAGTCTCCTGACAATCTCCTCCGAGGAAAACACCAGGATTCGATCCTCACAAACGTCAACACACCTTTTCTACCCTCAAAAAGTCAAGTTCAGACTGTAGCTTGACCTCGGGTTTGGACAGCTCTCTCTCCTTGTGAGTCATAAATTCATTTTCCTTGTCTTGGTAGCGTTTCTCGGCAGCGTACAACTAAAAAAAAACATTTATGGATTAAAAGAGCCCTTCTTAGACACCCCATTGTTATTATTTTCATTTAATAATGGAAGATAATATATGCGATCTCGATAAAAACTTTTTTTAACATTTACCAAATTCAACCGAAACAATCGGAAAAGCTTAACCTAATCAGCCGATGAATTTTGGGGCGTTCTTTTACTTTATGACTGAATGTCGACTGAGAGAGATACTCCAAGAGGTTGTTTCGTGAAAATCTAATCAAATATATTAACGATAAAATGCTGATAAAATGCTGATAAAAAGGTAAGTAGTGACTACACGAAAACAACTATAAAACAAACTCATATTTGTAGCAGCCTTTTCTTTTAATTGTCAGAGATTTGATTGCTGGACAGTAAGAGAGGTTCATTCAATACCCCGTGGGGAGTAAGCAGAGCATTCCATATTTTGGTGTCAGATTTGTCAATAGGCTTGTCTTTAAATATAGTGACATATAATTGATGTAGCGCATTTACTTATAATCGGTTTCTCCTACATTTTGTAAACTTAGACATGTTGATTTATCTAAGGCAATAAAGATTATTATTATTATTATTATTAACGTACGTATCCATGACTAAAGTTATAATTGAAGTATCACAAAAACAGAAAAAAAAGAAATCGATTCAAAATGTGTGGAGTTTATATAAAAGATATTTACCTGCTCAACCAGACGTTGCTTTTGCTGCTCAAGATCTCGCACTTTAGACCTGAATAGAGATGCGAGGCAGAAGTTATTAAGTGTTAAGAAATCAGGCTCTCTCAAGATTTCGCACTTAACACCTTAATAGAGATGCGAGGCAGAAGTTATTAAGTGTTAAGAAATCAGGCTCTCGTAAGGGGCTGAAACTCAGGCAAGGAGTTTAACGGAGACCAATACACGCTACACGGAATGCATCGCTTTGCTTTGTTTTCACCATTAAAATATAACACTTTCAACATTTAGATATATTTTACGAATTTTCAAGTCATTTTACAATAAGGCTGTCAATGTGCACAAACATAAGTGGAACATGTTTTGACTTTCGCTGCCGCCAAAAACATCGTGGGTAGGCTGGATACTTGGAGCAACACGCCTCACCTCTCCATTTCTACCTGATGGGCACAGTCCTCCTTCATTCTGCGCGCGGCTTCTTTGAGTTCTGTCATCTTGCGCTCGTGATCTCGCTGGAGCTCCTCCTTTAGGCGCATAACCTGAAAGGGACGATACAGTGACGAAATGAGGAGATGAAATATACATAGGGAGAGGATGTTTCACGTTGAAGGCACGATACAGAGACGAAATGAGGGGATGGAATTCACACAAGGGAGGGATGGACCACGTAGAAGGCACGATACAGAGACGAAATGAGATGGAATATACTTAAGGGAGGATGGACCACGTAGAAGGCGTGATATAGAGACGAAATGAGATGGAATATACATGAGGGAGGATGGACCACGTAGATGGTATAATATAGAGACGAAATGAGATGGAATATACATAAGGGAGGATGGACCACGTAGATGGTATGATATAGAGACGAAATGAGATGGAATATACATGAGGGAGGGTGGACCACGTAGATGGCATGATATAGAGACGAAATGAGATGGAATATACATGAGGGAGGATGGACCATGTAGATGGTATGATATAGAGACGAAATGAGATGGAATATACATAAGGAAGGATGGACCACGAAGAAGGCACGATACATAGACGAAATGAGGAGATGGAATATACGATACACGATACAGGGAGGGATAAATAATTATCACCTTAGCCTCATTGTCCGACAGAAGTCGCTCACGTTTCTCGAGATCAGCCATGGATTGCTTTAACTTTTCCTCCAACTGGGAATACTCTTCAATCTTCCACACAAAAAAAAGATGTCAGGATAGGGAGCAAACGTCCTTATAATTTCCATCACTTCTTCAGTTCAATATCGTTCAGTGATAGACAGTAGAAGTATTTTGAACAAGAAAATGAATATAATGTAGATCTGTTTCAAACTCATACCTTTTTTGTAACAAGAATCTCCCGTTCCTTGTCTCGTCTTTTCCACTCTTCTGCTAAAACCTTCATATGAGAAGCCTCTTTCTGTTGAAGCTAATAATTAAACAAAACACAAATCAGGGCGAGTTAATGTCGACTTTATGATATATAGTACAACCTCGATTAAGGGGATCCGTTAAAGATTTTCGACACTTTCAATTTTGAACTAAAAAAAGTGGACACCTCAAAATGGGATACATTCCCAAAAGGGTGTCCCCCAAAGATTCCGCCTTATGTCAAATATCATGCTGAAATATCATCCTACGTAGGATAGACGTGGAGAAAAAAAACAAACAAACAATGAATCAAACAAAACGCTTATCGTAAAATCTCTGAGCGCTTCTAAGCGAAAACTATGACACGAGGTTTACAATTACAAGTGTGAGTTAGTGTGTCAGTGGTAAGCACTTTAACTGAAGTTGGTTGCACCACGGGCCAACAAATGCCGAGCGGTTCTTTTCATCACTACACGGAATCCTATCACTACTTTGGGACATCCCCTCTATTCGAAACTGCGCCACACACAAAATGATGTTCAATCTCGAGAGAGCCTCGGAGCCCGAAACGCCCTTAGTGCTTTAGGCTGACTTAGACAACACGATTTAGTCTTATGCGACACTTCTACAACTCGATTCGTAGAAGGTAAATCAGCCTACGACTCCGCTGCGATGCTTGACTACGAAAGTATCAGTGTGTAATTCAGGGCTACGACACGTCGTAGACAGGTCGCATACGACTAAATCGTGCTGTCTAGATCGGCCTTTACTTTAGACGTCGCTTACAAGCGCTTGAAAGAGCTCCTCCTGTTGGTCCTTCCACATCTCGAGTTCCATCGCTGCCTTGTACTCGGCCGTCTCACGGGGGTCCGTTATTGGCGGGGGCGCAGATGGCTGGGGCGGGATCCGCTGGGGCTGCGCGAGCTGTACGGCTATGGAGCCACGACTTGTGTCTTCCGCAGATGACGTTTCACTCTGAGCGACCTTGAAGAAAAATAATAAGAAGGTTAACAGGGTGAAGGAGAGAGGATTTCACAGAGAAGATGGTTGGCATTGGGATGAAGGAAGATGGACGATGCAAACTATAAACAAACGTTGCTTAAAGCCGCATTGTCGCCAGTTTACTCCCGGAGGTCCGACGCAAACCTCAACCGGGGGAGAGGGGATTTCGCAGAGAAGACGGATGTCATTGGGATGAAGGAAGATGGACGATGCAAACTATAAACAAACGTTGCTTAAAGCCGCATTGTCGCCAGTTTAATCCCGGAGGTCCGACGGGAACCTCAACCGTTAAAAGACAAAAGAATTTATTAGAATCCAAGATATTTGACAGACCATCGGCTTTAAATTATCAATCACATCCTCAAAGGAACTTCCAATAGACACACTGCCTTCAATATTTTGAATTATTTATCGCGTTTTCCGTTAAAAATCATCGGAGATTGTTACGTAATCAACCGTGAGTAAACTGGTGATAATCTTTAATCTTTAATCTTTAATAGTTATACTCCTAAAAAACAGTTAAGACTATACTAGGAGTTGAAAAAGAAAATACAATATGTAAATACAAAAGAAAAATATAATAATAATAATTATCGGCCATCGGAAAAATAATTTAGGTTAAATTGAAAATGAAGCATAAATATATATTACTTGAAAATTATTGAAATTAGATATTTGATAAAATTAAATAATTAATTATATATACATGAAATTAAAATTATCATCAATAGAGTGAATGCCATAAATGCATGAAACAGCCAACCAACAAGAATCAACACAAGCGCGAAACAAAGAATCTTTGCCTCACCCTTGAGCCAACTCCCGCTAGTTTGGCAGCCGCTCCATGCATCCATGGCATGCACCCTAAAGATCAGAAACTAGTAAAAAATATGTTAATTGTTAATGTAAATGTTAAATAAAAATAAATATATCTTTTCATGCATATATATATATATCAATAGGTATTATTAATTGGTTTGGACTTTTAATAATAAACTGTCCTTGAACTTAGCTAACGAATCTGGGATTGTAGATAAATTTATACTGTTCCAAGTTCTTATGGTTCTTGGGTAAAATGAATATTTATAAGTGTCATTCAATGTTACAAGTTGATGGAAGGGCGCGCAGTTGGGTTGTCTTGAGACTCTTGTGATAGGTGTTACTTCGGGTGGAAAAGATATACCAACAAGGCCATTGTAGATTTTATAGAACATATGTGCTTGATTTAATTGCCTACGTTGTTCCAAGGATTCCCATCCTAGTGAGTTGATCATAGGAGAAACACTACTATAGCGTGAGTAATCATTGAAAACAAATCTTGCTGCACGTCGTTGAATCATCTCAATCTTGTTTATATTACATTGTGTATATGGATTCCATGCACTGGTGGCATATTCTAATTTAGGACGAACAAGTGTTCTATAGGCAGAGTCCTTTACTTCAGGAGAACAACCAGATAGAATGCGTTTCAAAAGGCCAAGGGTAGAATTTGCCTTTTTGCAGATGTTATCACAGTGTTCGTTCCATGATAGATTATCAGCGATGGTTACTCCTAAGTAGGGGGTAGAAGATGCTTGGGTTATACATTTTCCATCCATGGAGTAAGTAAACTTAACAGGTATTTTCTTTCGAGTAATTCCTAAATGATAACATTTAGAAACATTGAATTTAAGTTGCCAAGTTTTTGACCACATAAATAAACGATCGAGGTCTTGTTGTAAAGCTTGACAGTCCTGTAATGAAGCTACCTCTCTATATAGTACACAGTCGTCTGCGAATAGACGAAGGTTAGATTGTATAGATGTTGAAATGTCATTAATAAACAATAGGAATAACACTGGGCCCAAAACAGAGCCCTGAGGCACGCCAGACACTACAGACTTGGATGAAGAAACAGTACCATTGACTGAAACACTTTGTTTGCGGTTTGATACAAATGCTTTGATCCAATTGAGCATATTACCTCTGATTCCATAAAAATCAAGTTTAATGAGCAGTCGTTGGTGCGGGACGGAATCAAAGGCCTTTGATTCCGTCTGCGGTTTCGGAACTCATTTTCAATCTAATCTGGACATCAAACATTACCCTCCAAGAATGAAAGGGGTAATGAGGGAATTTCTTACTCGAATTTAGTTAATTGAATGTGTAGTTTTGGTAAAAATCAGTCTTTTTCCATACATGGAAAGGAGGATAATTGTCTTTAGAAATCTTTCCAATTATTACTGTCATTCATTTCAATATCTATTCATCTTTTTATCTAATCATGTACTGAATGACATTTCAATATTCTGTCCCTTTTTTTCTAGACCGCGTGAATTTCAGAAAAATGACAAGAAATGACTTGAGCAGCATGGGATACCTGTTGAGCCCTGGAGGCGGCAATCAGCTGCTGTTGGGAGACTGGGCCCAAGTCCTCAAGTCCCAGCACGACGTGAAGCTCCCCTATCCTCCGCGAGGGCCTGGGGACCACAACACATGCATCAAAAGGGCACACCCGGAATGCAATACAGTAAAAACCCACGTGTAAGAACCTTTATTGTGAGTTAACCTGAACAGGTTCTTATTTAAATGGCAAGTTCCTACTTCAACAAACAGGATTCTGGCAAAGCTTTGCAGCTGCATGACTACAATGTGATTTACCTGCGGTTTTTTTTTCAGTAAGAACATTGTAGATGTAAAAAATATAATAAAAAAGTAATAAAAGTTGTCCTGCGTAGCACTTATCACAAAAATTCTAAACGCTTCACATTCGTTACTCGTCAGAACAGTGATATGATCTGCTTCACTCAATTTAAAATCATACAATTGTGTTGGAGTGTAGAGCACTGTCTCCAAAAAAGGTACCATGGACCAGCGTCCCCAGCGTTTTTTTTTTTTTTTTCCACTCCCTCAATACAAACTAATGATGTGAGATAGAGAGACGGGACCTCCGGCTTAACGTCTTAAACCGAGACGAACGGTTCAAAGTCCCCAGTGAAGAAAGCCTTTTTGATACCAAAACAATTATCTATGAAATTAAGAATATAAATCCTTGAAACGATTATACTGTAAGTATATAATTGCTTTACTTATTCCCATGAAACTCGTTACTCATCCTCAATCGATACTCACTCGTGAGCAGCGAAGATGGCGATTCTCTCGCTGTAGATTTGTCTGTAGCCGGTGACGCCGCCGGTCTAAGGCAAAAAAAGCCATTTGTCATACTTGGGCTTCTCGGATTTGTAAGTTCCTTAACTAGCGAGATCGCATGCATTGTCAAACACTTATTTTGCTTTTACCGCCCACATTCTTTTAAAAATGTTTAAAAAAAACTTGCTGAAAGCCTTTCAACTAGATCCCCTCCCTCCTTCCCTTCCCTACCCTTTGAAATGATCTCATCCATTTTCAAACTACTGTGGTCATTTTGCTGTTATTGCGCTAACATCCAAACTTGCTAAAAGCTTAACTGCCCCCCCCCCCCCCGCCCCCCCCCCATGCAGTCCCACCTATTTGATAATACCCGATACTCACCACCATTCGTGCTCGATCGGCGGCAAGTATGTGTCCGAGAGGGACTATGGACGAGCCAAGCATGACATTCCCCGCCATTTTATCCCTGTGCCATACCTCTACCACGAGGGGGATACTACAGTGGATAAAAACAATTGAATCGACATCGTCATTTTTGAATCATGACACCAATAGAACAGGTGCGGAGTGTTGCCTCATACTTCTACTTTGGCACGCTGGTCACAAAAACATTTTTTTTTTTTTTTACAAAATAAGTCGCAGATGATTTCCATGTGGGGGTGTTTAGACATTTACAAAGGGCAGTCGGTACATCGTACGACTATTCACAAATATGCAATATACAAATAAGTACATACTCGAGTTGAATCTCTGAAGACTGAATGTATGTAGTATGAAGGAGACTGACTGTTGTAGGACCTTACGATTTCAAAAAGTGCAATATACAAATACGTACATACTCGAGTTGAAAGTCTGAAGACTGAAATTATGTAGTATGAGGGAGACTGACTGTTGTATGACCTTACGATTTCAAAAAGTGCAATGTACAAATACGTACATACTCGAGTTGAAAGTCTGAAGACTGAAATTATGTAGTATGAAGGAGACTGACTGTTGTAGGACCTTACGATTTCAAAAAGTGCAATATACAAATACGTACATACTTGAGTTGAAAGTCTGAAGACTGAAATTATGTAGTATGAAGGAGACTGACTGTTGTATAACCTTACGATTTCAAAAAGTGCAATGTACAAAAACGTACATACTCGAGTTGAAAGTCTGAAGACTGAAATTATGTAGTATGAAGGAGACTGACTGTTGTATGACCTTACGATTTCAAAAAGTGCAATGTACAAATACGTACATACTCGAGTTGAAAGTCTGAAGACTGAAATTATGTAGTATGAAGGAGACTGACTGTTGTAGGACCTTACGTTTGGCAAAAAAATAGGGAACTACTTTTCTCTCACCTCATGAATGTTTCTTGCAGCAAGCCCTGAGTGGACGCAAAGTCAAAGGCGCAGAACGACTTGGGCATCAACACCTGCATGTGTCGAGAAACTTCCACAGGAGGACTCGTCATCACAGGTGCGGCACTCCCGAAAAACGGGTACGTGTATCTGGGGATGCAGGATTTTCATGAATAATCATACTGATGATGATTATGACGGTGATGATAATGATGATGATAATAATGGTGATGATGATGATTGGTTGTTGTTGTTGTTGATGATAATGATGATGATTACGATGATGATGATGATGCTGATGCTTGCAAAAGTGTATTCGTTAGGTACAGTACAACACAATTTCACAATTTTCATAACATAATAAATGAAAAGACGATGCTGAACAACTAGCAAGAACTGTTTCAAACACCTGGGAGAGCAGAATGTTCATATCTCAATAAAGACACAAAACATAAAGACATAAGCATCAAGCAAGTTGGGCATAAGGTCTGGTTGACATGTCTTCAAAAGTTTAAATGTTTTGCAGAGTGCGACATGAAAACATTTCTTGACTTCTGAGAAACATCTTATAACCCCGCTGAAAGATTCAGTGTATGCGCTAGTGCTTTTCCTTGTGGCTAAACTAAGAAACATCGTACACTATGTACATGTTGCCTAGTTTAGTCAGCCAGCACATGCAGAAAGTATCCAATATAACCGCTTGTCCCTGCCACCAACCTGAGAAAGCAGTTGATCGGAGCATTGACATCCAAGTCGTGCACTGAACGGAGATCGACGGAGAAGCAGTAATGATGAGTATCCAAGGTCCTGGGGCCTAGTGATGTCACAGTAGGGGTGGGCTGCCCTTTTGTCTTGTGCGGCTTGTGAGGAGACTTTTTGGTCTGTTAAAAACAGAATAGCACTTGAGTATGATCTATAGCCTGCCTTTAAAACATACATTTTTACACAAGGTCATAGAGAATGTCTGAGACAATTTTGGAAAGAGAATCTTGAGTAGACCTTGAAAAACAATTAATTAATGAAATAATGTTTATCATATAACATCTCATTATGATACATTGATTGTGACCTTTATAGGTAAAGGCTCAGGTTCGTTGCGCCTGTGAAGTCCCTTGTCTGGGGTACTTGTGCTAGGGCGTGGTGGGGTGCCAGGGGTCTCTGGTGCCATGGGGGGCTGGATGTCTTGTGGTTCCTCTGGCCGTCTGGACTGAGGTGTGTGTGTCTGAGGAAGGTTTGGTTTACGAGGAGTCTAGAACATTAAAAGGAGCTCAGAAATGTAATATCAATGGATGTTTTTTTTTTTCCATTGTGCTATTTTGGTCATGTTGCATGCAAAAATACAACAATCGCATCTAACAGACACTGAGCTTTTAACTGTTAACATAGCTTTTTTGTTTCACATGTTTTTTTTTTTATTCCAATCACATTTTGACCTTGAAAACCAACTTAACAAACTCAGTAACTCACTATTTCATACTGTCTTTGTTTAGCAGGTGATGGGACACCTATTGTGCCAGTATTGACCGGTTGCTCCTCCCTTCTTAATGTCACAGTAACACCCACTGCAGGTGAGTGCTCGGAAGACACCCCCTGGGCCACGCCCATGGGCTTGAGGTTAAACAGCCCCTCAAGGTTTACGGGATTCTCAAGGGATTGAGCATCTTCAGGCAGAAGAGCTTGGAGGGAAACTACAGCCATACCAAGTGACTGGTCTCCACAACACAGATGGACCTGGACAAAGACCAACAAAAACAAATTTTCCAGGAGGGATATTGCATGCAAACTTTCTAAAGATGGTTGATTATAATTTAAAACTGTATTAAAACTGTTAAATCACAATGTCACAAAAAACAACACTGTAGCCAAAGGCGGGTCAAGTTTGTTCAATATTAGCTAAATTTTCTAAAGTGGGAGGTAATTCCATTTTGATAAAATGTGGGTATTGAAATTGTATATGCATATCATTTTTTTGATAATGATAATGTTATTGATAATTTTAACTGATAGTGGTGACATGGTGGTAATGATAAAAAAATGTGATGTTATGAGATAATGTTAAGTATAATAGTTAGATTGTGTTGATAGTGGTAATGTTGATAGCTGTGTCTTAGCCCATACTTGAACAATGTTATGATGATGATGACAATGATGATACATTCATCTTATCTACCTGTAAACCTGAGTGTGAAGATAGAAATGCCTTCAGTGCTGGCAATGTAGCATTAATGCGCACTGATGCCCTCTCAGGAGGAAAGTTGGGGTTCAACAGGTCAAAGAAGGCTTCATTCGTGACATCATTACCCAGCAGGGAGTAATAGAAATAGAAACCCCCACCCAGCTTGGGGTCAGGTAGTGAGAAAGAAGATGGGACTAGCTACAAAGGAATGCATATTTCAGGCATTAATCAAACACAGCACTTATAGTGCACAAATATCAGGTACAGTCAAGCCTCCATTACCCAGTCAACCTTGGGACTCAGCCAAGTAACAATATAGAAGAGGTTTGACTAAAAGCCTTAGCTGTAATTAGGAGAATTTGTCATAAAATGTAGAGCAATGATTTGTTATTTTAATAAACTGTTACTAATGTGATAATCCCTTTTTTGTGACCAAAACAATTACAGGATAAAGCCCTCAAAGACAACAAAAAATATTGTTTTTATAGCAAAATACAGTACAGTACAGGTTTAGAGTAACAAAATAACACCATGCCAAACACACAATGAGCTGACATAACAATGCTATTAAAAGTAAAACATGTTTTACCTTAGCCAAGTTGGATGCCAGACCAATGATAACTGACATAACAAAAACATCATTGATAGGGGTCCCCTGTGGGCCTATCTCATAGAAGCCCTCGTCATTGTTCAGAACAGCTTGAAGTGTACCAATGTCCATTTCAGTTGCAGCTGGAACATCTAGAAAAAAGAGTGGTCCCTCGTAGATACGGAGAATAAATGAGCTCTCTCAAAAAATCAGGACTTTAACATTATAGGCTTTTAACAGTTAGGGTCAGTATTCCATTTCAGCTCCGGAGAACAACAAAATGTCAGGATTTGTCCCTTTTAGGTATTGAGAACAATGAGTATTTTAAAAATATCAGGATTTTAGCAGTTCTGAGTGTAGTGGTCTCTTAAAAAATTAGTTCAATTAGACAGAGTAGAATTGCATGATTGTTGGTTTCAAACTAGAATTTTGCTGGAAGGCATGATAAACAAAACACACCTCGGCATTTTAAACACACTTTATGTTGTGTAATGAAAACATGTTACGTAGCTAGTTATGTACACATTAGGATTAAATGCTATGCTACTGCAACAGATGCCACTTACTCTGTTCCTTTTTCTCTTGTTGTTGTTTTGCTGCTGGTGATGTTGGAGGTTTTGGTTGAGACTCGTCCTCAATTGAAAGCATGAGTTTGATTTCAGGCTTCATTCGCTGGTATTTTGAACTGAGTAGTGGATACCAATGTGGTCTCTGTGAAAGAAAATCTCAACTTTTTTAGTATGTACCCCTACTTTCAATCAATGTAATTCTCAACATAACACAGTTTCAGTTTATTTTAGCCTGCGTGCAGCCGGAAATAGTGCCATTAATAATGGAATTATTTCCGGCTGCACACAGGCTTCATTAATAGTTAATAAATTAAAATACAATAAATAAACAAATTAATGACAAGGGGAGCTCATAAAAAGAAACACATGGTAAGCAACATCCTTCTGTGATATAGTGTATTGTGGAAACACATGCTATCAATTATTGTTGCATTCCATGAGGAGTTATACCAACCTGTGGTTTCTGCTGTGCAGTACGCAAGTCCAGTATCACATATCCTATAGGTTCCTTCTGTGAGGTCAGGGCATCAAGAGCATAGCACTGAAAAACAACATCATCATTGCACAGGCTACCACCAGACAATGACCTAAAGTCCCTGTCCCTCCAAATGAACTCGTCTAACTGTCATTTCCTATAACATGACACTCGGATGACGGTTGAAAATCACCTTTTTGTTGGGGGGGGGACAAAAATTTAGTTGTCCAGATATTAACCATATTAAGCATAAAAGTAGCCTGCGGCATTACTAAAAAGCGGAACCGGCGGAACCAGCACATTTTGAAAGCAGGAGCAAAGGGGGTATAGGGGTAGAGATGTTATACAAGGATTATGACGATTTCTTTTTGAAAAATCTATTGAAAATATTTTTTTCTGTTCTAAAAGGACTGGTAGTTTGCCATAATACATCACTAAGCGCAAATGTGCTACGTTATTTTACGTTCATTTGACATTCTGTCATATGCAATTTGTAAAAAAATTCTGTTGAAAGTTCCGGATAAGTAACCAAAAACATACTGTAAAACAAGTGCTTGCAGTGTGTGTTTTTAGTGCCAAATGTGTCCTTCTTGTGTACCTGTGCAGATTACAAAAAAAAAAAAAAGAACAAAGTGTTTTACAACTTTGTCATATCATACTACGAACATTACCTTTTTAAACAATTTCTACATGTGTGTCAACTCGCGGTCGCCCTGGACTCTTCACAGCGCTATGTGGTGTGACGAGTCCAGACGACACGAGGCTACAAAGCTGGCGCAGTTGTGTCTTTGTAACTGTATTTGTTTGCTGAGATGCCGCATTAACGGTGAGAATAAATCATAAGGAATAGGACTTATTTCAAGTTTAAACAATTAACAAAATAGTCCGTGGCTCTTGCGTTGACTTATTCGATATCATTATTGTTATCGAAAAAAAATCCCAGATTTTTCAGAAAATAAATTGTAATCCTCGTATAACATTCCTTCCCCTATTTCCCCATTCACCCCTGCACTCAAAATATGCTGGTTGCACTGGTTCTGCTAGTTCCGCCGGTTCCTCTTTTTAGTAATGCCAGGTACCGTGGGTACCAGAGCCTCCAAACTTCTTTTGCCCTGTGATGCTCAGCCAGAATGTCGCGATGAGTGAAGCGAGGAGGGTCTGGGCGGGCGAGTAGCTTTTTTCAGTTCCAGTCACAAATTACATGCCTAAACCGGTTTTGCAGGTATGACGTCGGTCACGCAACACGAGAGCTGTAAGCTTTCAAAGTTTTGTTGTTATTTTCATACTTGGTGATTAAAAGTCGCCAAATGGCCCATAGAGAAATTTTCCTGCACTTATTTCGGCCGTATCTGCAACAGCACTTCTTTAGGCAAGTTTAATTTGTTTACTGAGTCTAAGACAAAGAAGAAGCGATTCGTAGAACGTCTGTTTATTATTCTTTACCAGCAGAAGTTATGATAAGAAACCACCTGCATAAGGCAGCTTGGAAAGCTAGAGAATGTAAAGGAATTATTGATAGAGAACTGCAAAAATTCAAATCAACAAATACAAGGACATACGAGCAATCGAGAGCGATAGTTTGGGAGCCTCAAAAAATAACTGTTCGTGCCTCAATGCTGGGGGGGGGGATTAGGGAGGGTCTTCTAAAGGGGGGGTTCTGAATTTTTTAGGAGCCATACTTTTTAGCTTAAATATTTTACTGATATGATCTAGTTTGTAGCACAAATAAAGATTGTTTAAATGTATTTAACACTTCTTTATAACTGTCTTTTATAAACCATAATATAGATATTTCCAGTATATAACAGTTGGATTTAACGATAAAGTTTATTATCAGAATAACAGGAACAAATTGAAATCAACTTCTAAACATTGGTGGAGCATGCAAATCCCCAAAACAATATGCATGCAACTTTTTTTTATGTTAGACATTATCCATTTTTTTACAGAAAAATATTCTTAACAAAAACAAATGTATACAAATGTATATTCCTTCACAGGCATGCTTAGGGGCAGACCATGTGACTTTTGAGGGGGGGGGGGGGGATTTTGAAAAGCAAACAACTGATTGAAAAAATACCTGCACCATTAAACATTATTTTACATGCAAACAAATATGAAGTATGCCTAAAAGAAATACTGCCTTTTGATCATGAGAGAAAAAAAATCCTGCTGACTTGAATTCACCCCCCCCAAAAAAAATCAAATGGCCCGCCCCTCAATGTCAGATACTAAGAATGGCTGCATAAGAGATTGATTGAGTAGTGCACTACATTTAAATGATCCAAGTCTTCTAATCTGTGTACGAGCTAATGTCTGATGTTTGTATGTCTTTTTTTGGTGATGATGATGTCTTTGAGTTTGATGCCTGAGAGCACATCCATGAGCCTTTGAGCTTCCTCTTCATCATCTTTATCATCAAATGTACCAGCCTTATGATAAGATACTCAAACGCCTTTAGGTAAAACCTTGGTAGCAGGTTCGCAAAATCTGTGGTATAGAGCTGGGAAACAAGTTTATGTGCTTGCTTCTTGGCAGCATTTTCCTTCTTCTGACTTTCTTCTTTCTTTGCTCCTTTTTTCTTTTGGCCACTCCCTTCCCTTCCTCTAGCACTTATTAATTCGTATGTGTTAGAAATCACAGAATGAATTAAAATGAGATTCTTCTCAGTGACATGTATTGATTGCACGTGTTTATCTATAAACTGAATCTCACTAGCAGCCAAAGATTTCGGGATGCGGTTCACATCATACAAGGCTTGTCTCCTGTTTTGCAGCTGGTGTTTAACTTCCTTCACTTTTCCTTCTAGCACCGGCTGTTCATCAACTCTGATAAGGAGGGCAACTTTGCAGTATTCATTTTCCAGATTTAAAGCCCCTTTTGCTTATTGAGGTTGTTTAGGGGGGGGGGGGGGGCTACGAAAATTTTGGGGTTCTGAAACGGGGAAGCACCAAATTTTTTTTTTACATTAAAAGGGGGGGGGGGAGCTCCAAAATTTCAAGGTGTCTTGAGTATAAATCTTCCCTTCCCCCCCCCTCCCCCCTCAGTGTATTTAATGAACACTTCCTTAGCTCCAACTTCAACTTCGCCTTCGGTACAAACTGCAAGTTTCCTGCAGCTCCCAGCCCGAAAACAATAAGGAGAATCAAGGACCGTTGTCGAAACAAGCGTTGAAATCCAGGTGTACTTTGTGTAAGCAAACCAACTACACGTGACCAACCATTGTTTGCAAAACAATGACAACCGTTTTTTTTCAAGCTAATCCCAAATATGGGTATGCTGACCAAATATGGTTTTGTGTTACTATGAAAATCTCGTTGACCAATCAGCTGCAGAATACAAAATCTGTATTTCTAGAACTGAAAAAAGCTACTCGCCCGACCAGAGCCTCCTCGCTTCGCTTGTCACAGCATTTGGCTGAGCGTCACTGGACGAGAGAAGTCTGCAGGCTCTGGTACCCAGAGTACATAAAGGGCAAGCAAAACTTTAATTTAACTGATAGTAATATTCTATGATATGAATGTCCTTAACTAATCCTTAAGGTATAACAGGCCTTGATACTAACATAATTTAATCTGAGACTCTATAAGCCAGAAACAAAATAAATGAAAAAGTACAGCAAGATTGTCTATAACCATGTACTGTAAGTAGTATGTAAGAAACCGGATGTTTTTCACCCATCATAGATATAAGAACAAAATTATTCACCTGGACTTTAATGGGAGTTCTTTGCATGCGATGCCGGTGCAATAGTTTTCTGTCAAGTTCCCATGCCAGCTCTGTTTGAAAGTCTGGACTTTCCAAATGATCAATAGGATCAGTTGATAGTGTCTCGCCATCAAACTTAGTCTCGACGATAAGCTTGTGTCGTGGCCGTTTAGGGAATCTTCTTCCTATCAAGACAATTGAATAAGAAAATTTTAAATTTTGTTTTATTTATCTTAAAAGCAAGATTGTCTATAACCAGGTACTGTTACTTTTCTATAGTGTAGAAGAAAGAAAGACCACTACTCAGGTTTCCATCGGTTTTGCATCGGTCCTTGACACAACAAATCTAGACATTTCTCTCACCTTCAACAATGTTAACAACGAGTAAAATCTGCTCTCCTGGTGGCATTTTATCATTTGCAGCAATTTAGTAGCATTATTTGTGCATTTTGTGTCGAATAAAGTTATATACCTAGCAATAATTTCCAATAAACATTCTCATCTGATTTGGCCGCCATTTTTCAAATCGTTTGGACTTCTAGGGTAACCGCTGTACTTTATGCTGCTGGCTCATGAGGAGCAAAAATGAGAAAAAAAAAACACTACATCTTAGATAAAAAGCGAAATCCCAGAATAATATGGAGATACAAATTTTACCATTGATGGTATATGTAATTGAAGCTTTCAATTTTATGTGCAATTTCTTGAGCCTTTGTTAACATTATAATAGGACTCCTGTGGTGTAGACACCAGTTTTAATTGGGCTACCTGTGCTGCTAAAAATAGCGTTTCGCGTCCTATACTGGAATTTATGGAACGAAAGCCTCTTCATTAGCTTTGCGTTGAGTCGTGCGTCAACAAGCAAGGGGTAGATTTAACGAGAGAAGGGCAGTTCATCGACAGATAGTCACTTGGCTTCATAAAAGTCAATAGTTCTTTCAGTACCATTGGTCGATTGGTCATGCGTGCCTGATTGTTATGCAAATGGCGGCGGTTTCGCGACCTTAGCGACAGAACTGTTTTCAGCTGTTCATCGAGAGCAAAGTCACTTCTACTGTGTATTATTCATTGCGTTATGGTAAACTCACGTAGAGAAGCCACAGGGTATGTGCCGTTTCGCAAATCGGATGCGCTAGAGACGGGAGGAAACAAACGGATTTAGCTGTTCTTTTGGGGAGACGTGCTTTTCGCTCAAGAGAACTGGCGGGACATTTCGCTTTGATCACTGTCTTATTCGGTATCGCTAATTGTTTTTGTTGTGCTTCCATTCGAAAAGCGGCATTCAATAAAAGGTAAATTGGTCTTTTGTGGCAAACGTAAACGAGAGATTTGCACGCAAAATATAACCTGGTACGACGCAATTTGGCCTCAAGCGTAGCTGGGATGATTCGATGGTGTGATTTCTTTTACGTATGGAAAGACGAGACTTATAGGATTAGCAAGATACTGTGAACTCGATTTGATAAAAGAAAGGTAACATCTTATTATACATCGCATTCAAAATATTGTTGCCACCCGAAGAAGCTTTATATGATAGCTTGATATTAACTACTTGGAAATGGCGAAAAGTCGAGAGACAGTGGATTTGAAGGGAAAACTTTCTCGGAAAATAGCAGAGCTAACCATGGTTGTGCATTTGCTTTTTACGAGAAACCACGAAAGGGAAGTCGAAATTGACGCAATAAGAACTGTTTACGATCAACAAATTAAAAACATTGAGAGCGAGGTCAAGGGTAAAATATCTTGGTTGGAAGGACAATTAGAAGATTTAGAGAAAGGTAAAGTATTGCTGGAAATTAAAAATAATGAAATTGAGAAATACAAACAACAAATAACTGGACTGAATGAGAAGGAAGTCGAATTGAGAAAAACAATTGAACAAAAAGAGCATCTACTTCAGATGGCTGAAAAAGAGATTGTGAAACTAAGGGAACAGCTCACAAGCAAAGCTGACTATGGGAATATCCATGCTGAAGAATTGCAGAGAATTAGAAATGAACTTGAGAAATGTAAAAACGAAATTTCAGACTTGAATAGTAAACTCAATACAAAATCTCAAAAACTCAAGACTTACAAAAAGCATATAGGTGAACTACAAGAGCGTGAAAAAGACCTTGACAGACAGCTCCAAGAGGCTCTAGCGGCTAAAAATAGAATAAATATGCAATTGGACGGTTTAGAGGGTGACTGGCAAGGTGAAATGGACCGGCTTAATGATAGTATTATTCAAATGACAGAGGCCCAGACTCAAAATGAGGATAAAATCAACAAACTCGAAATGAAAAACAAACAACTCTCACAGCAGAATAAAGAACTTGAGGATACTAAACGACAGTTGTCGCACCAGATACAACAACTTATAAATGAGAAAAATAAAAGGAAGGAATCAAAATTTGTCAAACCAAAGCAGCAAACTCCAGAGGTGCCAAGATCAACTCCGGCATATGAGGTATGTATGTATCAGTGTCTTTAAGAAAAGCCACAGGCACCCCGAGGGGGAGTGGCTGGAAAAGTGTTGTTTTCAGAGTGGTTGCCATGGATACCAAATAGTCTATTTCTTTGGCTAGCAGTATACTAGGGGCTGTTTAAGGAAACCTGTTATGAAGGGGGGAGTGGTCTCTAAGTAGAGGGACCAGGTTCGGATACAGGGGAGTTGGATTGGGTGGATATCCATCCCCCCTTTTTTAGTAAAAAAATTTGAAAAGTCACTTTGTTTGAAAAATGTCTAGGGACGGGATGTACTGTCCGTCTGCTTGACTTTGCTGACGCGACAAATCCAATTCAGCTTGAGGTATTGTAAGATCTATGTAGTGACCTACCATGAACCACTTGATCAGTTATATGCCGTCTATCTCGCCATCCACTCCCCTTTTTGAAATCCTGGATCTGCCCCTGGGGAATCTAATGACTCTTCATAGGCTCAAATGAAAAATGCAAAAGGGATATGTACAGGACCCGAAACGTTCCCAAGACCTGAAACGACCCCCAAAAGTTCCCAACTGATCCCGGGACCCGAAACGATCCCCAAGAGTCCCCGAAATAAACCCCAAGGAATTGCAGTAATGGATAACTAAAGGAATGTGTAAGGATTGGCTTTCAGTTTTAAAAACATGAAACATTCAGCTTTGTTTGTGTTATTAAAAGGAAATTTACATTAACTCTAAAACTATAGTATTAAGATTTTAATATACGGCTGTGGGGGAATACAGTGGTTGAGTCAGAAATTGGGGTCAACTAACAATTCTTTGTGATAGTAATTTGAAGAACCCGGCGTGGATAAATCACTTTTCCATAACAAGCCATAAAAGAAAGTCTTAACAGATAGGACATGCTGCTTTTCGTAGGAAGCGAAATGTTTTAAAGTTATTTTTTGGCATGTTTGTTTTCGGTGAATGAAAGACCTCTCATCATGAGATCATGCCGCAGTGTACGCACGACTACATGAGGAAATTCAAAACTCACATAATATTACTTTCAACAAAAGCCACATCCTCTTAATATTTTATATCGGTAGTACTGTAGAAGGGTTGTTCGAGTGTATTACTCAGTGTGCTTTTGTCATTCCATCTTCTCAGCCAAACCGGCTGCCTAAAATGTGTCAGTAAATGTTCGTTCGCGTGAACAAGGATTTCGTGGTGAAATACATGTTTGGTTGTCAAATATAATATTAATTTTCAGGGGTGATGTTTAACGAAAATAAGATTTATGGTGTCAGAGTCATGTGTCGGAACCACAAAATGTTTAGAGTGTGATTGAAGGTCAAAAGTTTGGTTGATCTGAGCAAAGCTGTGCTATGTTTATGCTGTATTCCTTTCAGTAGCAATTTAAAGGTGTGTATTTGTTAACGCCGGGCAATGTAATAAATAGAAGTATTGTATTGGAATTTAATATTTATAAGTCACGTTGTTTAGAAATCGAGTCGCTGTTAACCCTTTATTATACTTCAATAATTGCAAGTATTTCTTCTGCTTTCCCTCTGTCCATTACCACAATTCATTAGGGTTGATTTCAGGGACTCCTTGGTATCGTTTCGGGTCCCAGGATCAGTTGGGGTACTTTTGGGGATGATTTCGGGTCCTGGGATCGGTTCGGGTCCTGGGATTATTTCGGGTCCTGTACAGATGTTTTGTTTATGGATGATACATTTCTAAAAATAATGCACCACCTCTTATATCCTCATAATGATTTTTATGAGAAATGAAGTTTTGTTTAGTAGAGTTCAAAAGAAAAAAGGAATGTTGTGTATTTCAAACCCTGAGGTTGTTTTAGATTGTTATGCACCACTCACTTCATTAAGGTAGGAAATGAGCGACTGTCACAGTTGGTCGACCAAGGGTCAGAAAATCAAAGACTTCTATTTGCATCAAACGTGTTTAGCAAAAAGGGGTTAATAGAACAAGCAATATAGCATTTGAGTTCTAGCAATTTCGTTGAAAAGATTTTTGCTACGTAAGTTTGTGAAGAGTTTGATTTTTAGGCCATTTTGATTATAAACTAAAACAATACCGGTTAGAGACCGGTTTTTTTTGTGGGTATTTTCAATCAGCATTGGTTTAGCTTCTAGAAAATTTACCAATTATTGGAGGTCCGTTGTCCTAAACCAATGAAGGGGGACTCCCAAAGACAACACTCTTTGCCCAAAAAAATCAAAATCATACTTGAAAAATATTGACATGATCTGCATGTTATTGACCTTTTACAGGGTAAAGTCACATATAATGGCTAAAGTAGAAAAAACAAAACATAGGTTTGCTGCAGTTTTAATCTGTGGTTCCATCTATAGAGAACGTGCTGTAAGTTATGGAACCTGTTATTTGGTTTCCATCAATCGAAAAACTTGGTGACGTTTTTGACAATTTGATTAGTAGCTTTGGAACTTTTGATTGAGGGAAAGGCAATCTGCTTGTTCTCGCGTTCTGTCTTGAGTTTTGTTCTGCATCTGTCAATTTTCATGTTTCTCTCTAAATTCGTATCAAGACCCCCTTCATATTTTGACTTCTTAACTTAACGAAGTGCATGAAGATAAAGGCACCTGAAAAAGAAACCGCGATGTTTTGTGTACGTGAAATGTCCACTTTTAGCAGTGAAAAAGCGCTTATCGCGGGTCGTATTAGGGTCATGAGTTCATTCACTACCGTCACGAATATACTGTAGCAATGTGATGCTTGTGTCACCAATGTTGTAGCACCACGATGTACGGTCACGAAATAAAGGCGGTTGCTGCAACACCAAGAAAACAACGGTAGTCAGTGACAGTCCATGGTAGTCAATGCAAAGGCGTAACCAGGGGGCTGGCCTAGGGGGCCCATTATCCCCCTTTTAGCAGCCAAAAATAAAGTAAATGTATGAGACATTATCTAAAATACAATTAGAAAATGCCTTGAAAGTCCCTTTTGGGTCTCCTGTTAAAATTGCTGGCAAAACCGCTGCAATGTTATGTAATGGTAGTCAATGGCGTGGTAGTCTTTGGTGAAGTCCTTTTTTCGCCAGTCTAGAATCGTATACACTGAGTGTTAATTACGGCCGCTTTCCATGGTTAAAAAAGAATGCTCTAACAGGGCCTGTGGTTTTTACACATACGGATTCGACAGTAAAAAAGGGCGAGAAAAGAGGGGTCTGCCCTATTATGTGAACCTTTTGCATCCACCACATTTGTTTTCTAGCGTGATGATGAGCTCGAAAGATTGCGCAGGGAGGTGCAGCGGTACAGGCTAGAAATCAAGAATCGGGAGTCGAACTTCAACCGAGTGTTTGCCGAGAAGAACCCGGTGGTTGTCGGCCATAAACAGAGCTCTACCGCGAGTTTGTCACCTGATGGGGTAAGGCATGCTTCTCGAAGCGCTAGAGAAAACCTGAAGGTGATTTAGCCATGGGGAATGGTCCATCCTCTCGCCTGGGTCTATCCCTCCTTGCCCCTGGGGTATGAGAGGGGTGGACCTTGGTGCGCGAGGATGGGAATAGTCGACGAAAGTTCGGTTGAAAACAGCATTCAACGAGTCTCTGTCCCTGCGCAAATGAACGACCCTTTTTCCCATTCAGTCTTCCAGTAATGGCGCACCCATCTAATGCAGGATTCCTTGTCTAGATAATTTGAACAGAAAGACTCATTGATTTACACTGTCATTCGGGCGGATTTGTTTCACTTCTTTAATTGCGCACCCAAATTTTCATTTCAAAGACAAAGAGTAATACTCACTGCTATAATAACACATCGTTGAGGATTTAAGAAAATATCTTTGTTTCTTTTCAGATGTTCCCAAATCTGACCGGATCCCGCAGTAGATCATCAGCCAATGGGCAAATCTCCCCGTCATATCTACCATCATTGAAATAATTCAGAAAAAAAACATTTACTTCTGAGGATAGTGTCAAGTATCGGTCGCTTTGTCAGATTTTCTGGCATCTACATCGTAGACCCTACCCTTGAAATATTCGAGTTGAACTCTGTAACAGACCTCCCCCCCCCACCCTTGAGAAGTAAAGCCCCCTAGTAAAAAAATCCTGGGTACATCACTATCACTCGTACAGTGACAGCTTGCTTGTATCCATCTATTTTGGTTTCTCACTTCAACTCCAAAGGCCAAACAACAAGAAAAACATATTCAGTTACATGTTTATCTTATCTTATTGCATACTTGAGTTTATTCTTTACGTGTATTTATCGCATCTGTCGGCCTTTCTCTATCAGATGGATCAAGCCCCTTTCCAGTACATATCAAACCATACAGTGAAACTGTAATAAAGTATATATTCTATACCAAGAGCATTTTATTAACAGTGCAAAGCTGTAGCAAGCATCGAAATATTGGGAGAGCCACGCCCCTACTGGGGAAGGGATAGCTTTATTAACTGTTACATTACACTCTGTGGGGCACGATTATTTATGGACAGATGGATTCCCAATAAATGCCTGAATACAAATCAGTCTCTTTTAATCACGAAAAATGTACCATTTAAAATACAATCTAAATACGTCTTCGAGTGATGAAAATCGTGTATTTACATAAAAAGTGTACAAATGCTTTCAAATATTAGTATTAAAATATTGCAAAATTAGGTATTTACATAGATACAGCAGCTGTTATACTCATCAAATAATCACCACTAAATCACCCCTGGAGGTTCGATTAACCGAAACATACATGCTTTTTATATTAGGACATATGAATGTGCACGTGTGTAAAAATAGTCATTTTTCTCATGATGGCGGTTTCTCTTCCTTGGAGTCGGAGGAGAAGGAGACCCGCCTTTGCAAGTTCCGTGAGGCAGCTTGGCTTGAGGATCTCGTCTGGTTGGAGTTCTTACCACCACCTTGCTCCATGGGGAGAGATTTGTCCTCCCCTTCAGCAACAGTATGTTCTGTTGCCTGGGTTTTAACATCAGTACCCTCAGCTTTTTCCGGAGCTTTATCGGAGACTTTGACTTCATCCGGGACCTTGACTTCATCCGGGACCTTGACTTCATCCGGGACTTTGACTTCATCTGGGACCTTGAATTCATCCGGGACCTTGACTTCATCCGGGACTTTGTCTTCATCCGGGACCTTGACTTCATCCGGGACTTTGTCTTCATTCGGGACCTTGCCTTCATCCGGAACATTTCCTTCAACTTGAACATTGCCCGTATCAGGACCCTTGCCCTCATCCGGGGTCTCATCAGTATCTAAGCCTTTGCCCTTATCCGGAATTGGGGTCTGCACATCTGCCACGCCATCGTCACTTGGAATTCTTATCACATTTTCAGCGCGTTCCCGAGGCGGTGGGGACGGGGCGTCCAGGACGTCTACAGACCCTGCCGGGGTCATAGCGTGAGCAGGGGAGGGGGGAGGGGCACTGCTCGGGACGGCTGATACTCGCTCTGCTTGTTCTGAGTTCTGCTTCACAGTTTCTTCCACTTCTTGTAATTGTTTCTCCTGGAAAAAATAAGGCACATTTAGGCTTGGCGATGGAGATAAATCCACATTAGGTTGAAAGTGTATGTGAAATGTGTAGTGTATGTCGCTGATGTTCTGTTTCCACATAGGCGTAAAACACAACTTCGACATCGTGCTGATTTATCAAGTTCAGCCATACTTTTCGCTTATGTCCAGATAGCAAGATTTCTCTAGATTTCGCTCTTAACATCTCGTCTCTTATGTTAGTGCATGTTTTTATTATTCTATGTCCTGTTTATCTTTCTCACAGTGTACATTTGTTTCACTGATGGTCTAGATATCCAGGTTAACCTACTCCTTCTTTCTGCAAGTTCTGCCTTGTTATCCTTAAATGGTCTAGATACCCAGGTTACTCTACCTTTTGTTCCTTCATGTCTTGTTTGTCCTTCTCCACGGCGTACATGACTTGTTGGTGTTCACGTAAAATGCGCTGCATCTCTTTGGGGCGTGGCGCTTGTAGCTGGGGTGAGCGGGCGGGCGGGGGGTTCTCAACGTTTTCTGAGGTGGTGCCGAGAATGTTATCAATGTCGTCGATCGCAGACTATAAGGAAAAAGGAATAGGTCATCTCAATGCAAAAAACACATGATCGCTATCATCACCATCACGTTAATCGTTATCATTGTAATAATCATTTTAATCTTTCTTGTCGTCATTGGTCCCTCGGTATCATCATTGTCATCACTATAACAATCAGCCGTCACCCGTCATCACCAGAAATCATAATCATCGACACTTTCCACATTATCATCGTCATCAGCATCAACATCGCCATCAAATACAACCATCATCATCAATACCTTCCACATCACCATCGCCATCAAATACAACCATCATAATCAATACCTTCCACATCACCATCGCCATCAAATACAACCATCGCCATCAAATACAACCATCGCCATCAAATACAACCATCATCATCAATACCTTCCACATCACCATCGCCATCAAATACAACCATCGCCATCAAATACAACCATCGCCATCAAATACAACCATCATCATCAATACCTTCCACATCACCATCGCCATCAAATACAACCATCATCATCAATACCTTCCACATCACCATCGCCATCAAATACAACCATCGCCATCAATACCCTCCACATCACCATCGCCATCAAATACAACCATCGCCATCAGCATCAACATAAGCCCTCATCGTCCTCGCAATAAAATACAACCATCACCATCATGATCAATAATACCTTTCACATCATCGTCATGGAGACGGGGAGGTGGGCTTTTTAATTGAGCACGACTTTTTTTACGGTAACTACCGTGCAAGTTACCCTAGTTTCAGGGCCTCGAACGTCTCGCTATTTAGTGGCCGCCGAGGTTGAGACGTCTCAACCTCGCAGGATGGTGTTTTATCAATGACGGCTTTTTTTTTGGACAAAACAAAACAAGAATTTGTAAGATTTTTCTTTTCCCACCCCCCCCCCCCCCCTCTCCTCCCATGAAAAAGGTAAATGGTCAGCCGCTTAGAACCCACAGCAGCACCAAGTGTACCGTTACCTGGAAGTTACTCTCCCCTTGCATGTTGGGTGCGGATATCTCCTGATGGATGACAGACAGGTTACGAGCGAAGGTGGACAACGAGCCTTGAAGATCGTCACTCATGACCCTGGATAAGAGAGACAAACCATGTATGGCAGATGACAAACCACGTAACGAGCCCTTTGACTAATGAACTTATATAATAAGAGAGACCACACACACCAGGCTCGACTAACAACGTACTATTAGACTCGAGCATATAGCGTGATACAAGGTGTAGCAAGTTACGGTAAGGAGGATAACATTTGCTGCAAATTCTTACTCTTGACTTTGAACAACACAGAAAAATAATTTTTTAAAGACACATGAACTCTATCTTAGCCACCATTCTGTCTGTACGTGTCAGGACGTAGCTATAATAGCTTTAGCTATAATATCTACCAAAACTAGTAAAATAATGTACAAACTTCTTTTTAGATTGTTATTTTGAGATTACTTCTGACAATTTCTCTTCCGGTTTAGAATTAAAATAATAACAAACTTGTGGCTGAGAAGGGCTCTTTAAGTTTTATTTAATAATTTTGAATACTCACAACATGCCCAGATGATCGCGCTTGGAGCTGTCCACAAGTGTGAAGATGGTGCCAGCCTTTTCCTGATGACGGGATACAGAAGGAAGGTTAACACTAGGTGCTACACTGGTTAAGACAGCCAAAGCTGGTCCCATTCTTTAGCCATTCAAATGAAAAAATAATTGATCTGGTGCCGGCATGTTGCAAATAATGGTTCAGCAAGAAAGTAAATCAACTAGGGAGGACTTGTTTATCCGCCGCAACCGTTCTATTTGGGAGGCACTTATTTCAAAATCCATTTTTTTTTATCTATAAAATAAAGTGCTTTTTACGTGATAACATACTACGCAGCTACTCCTTAAAGTCTCAAAATCCAAACACTCTTCCAAAACAGCGCCAAAACCTAGCGATTGTTTACAAGCATTATTGATGCTTTCATGAATATAGAATGGATTATTCAACTAAAACTGAAAATAGGGGATGTTCTTCGTGTGAGCACAAGGTCCGTAAATAAATAAATAAATAAATAAACAAACAAACAAACAAACAAACAAACAAACAAACAAATAAATAAATAAATAAATAAATAAATAAATAAATAAATAAATAAATAAATAAATAAATAAATAAATAAATAAATAAATAAATGAATAAATAAAAATAGGCGTCCGATTGATCAACGTCCCTTTGTCATGTTTGAAAATAAGCCAGCTGCATGTCAACACAATTCTTTGAAGCAACTGCAGTCTGAAATAGCCTCGTAGTAATGCAAACGGCGGCATCAATCAAATATCGTCAATGAAGGATCAGATCCCCGAAAGAACAAAAATGGATTTTTTTTAATGCCTTTGTAGTATCTCCACGGGACGTTTGTTGTCGGATTTGGCTACATACCAGAGTGATCTAGCTTATGCTTTATAGTTTTGCCTACAAATAGCACGTCCATTGGAAACCGAAAGTGGACCTTCGGCTGTGTGTGTGTGTGTGTGGGGGGGGGGGGGGGGGTGCGGGGGTGCGTTCGTACCCATTGCACTCCCCTGAGTGCGTGCCTGGTCGTGGATGGTTTTTTTTTAAGTTTGCTTGCAAATGAATATAATGTAAACAATGACAAAGGAGCGGATGTTGGAAATTCTATTAAAAGCTTCTATTAACTAGTACCCACCCTACCCACCTTAATATCGTAGCCGATAGCTTCTATTAATTAGTAGCAATCCTACCCACCTTAATATCGTAGCCGATAGCTTCTATTAACTAGTAGCCACCCTACCTACCCTACCCAACTTAATATCGTAGCCGATAGCTTCTATTAACTAGTAGCCACCCTACCTACCCTACCCACCTTAATATCGTAGCCGATAGCTTCTATTAACTAGTAGCCACCCTACCTACCCTACCCAACTTAATATCGTAGCCGATAGCTTCTATTAACTAGTAGCCACCCTTCCCACCTTAATATCGTAGCCGATAGCTTCTATTAACTAGTAGCCACCCTACCCACCTTAATATCGTAGCCGATAGCTTCTATTAACTAGTAGCCACCCTACCCAACTTAATATCGTAGCCGATAGCTTCTATTAACTAGTAGCAATCCTACCCACCTTAATATCGTAGCCGATAGCTTCTATTAACTAGTAGCCACCCTACCTACCCTACCCAACTTAATATCGTAGCCGATAGCTTCTATTAACTTGTAGCCACCCTACCCACCTTAATATCGTAGCCGATAGCTTCTATTAACTAGTAGCCACCCTACCCACCTTAATATCGTAGCCGATGCCGTGCGCGCGGCACATCTGGAAGAACACGCTGTAGTGAATGACGCTCAGGTTTGAGTGCAGCAGTCTTGTGCTGGTTATCGCATAACGGTTTGGATTGGGAGGGGGCTAGGAGAAGAAAATAGCATATTCAGGTAATAACAAAATAAAAAAAAGATAGATTTTTTGTGCGTGTTCTACCACCATACCTTAACATTTTTCAGCAGCGATTGCTACCTTTAAAAGACTGCACTGACATCGCTGAACTACTCTCTCTTTTTCGCTCCTTCTTTAATACCCCATACCGTAAACGTGCATTGTTGTCGTCCCTACTCTCCTTACCTCTACCTTTTTCCCCTAACAATTATCTCTATTATACCTCACGGCTCCTACAAGCTTCCACTATCACTTGTTAAGCGTCGTCGACGTCGTACCAACGTACCCTCTCGATCCTTCCTTTTCTCGCACCTGGTGTCCTCCAAAAACCATAGCTACCTTTATTTCTTCGTCATCGTCACCTCCACTCGACCCCTCTTCTCCCCATCTCCTCGTACAATATGTCCACTCCTACCCCTCCCCTATTCGAATACCACCTTTCACAAGACATAGCTATCTAGTTATCCTCGGTAACCCTTCGTTGTCGTCGCCTCCATTCACCCACACTTCCCTCCGTACCTCTCTTCCTTCTCCATATACCCTCTGCATCTCACAAGCAATAGCTACCACCCGTTACTTTTGGTAACCCTTCGTTGTCGTCGCCTCCATTCAACCACACTTCCCTCTGTACATCTCTCCCTTCTTTATATACTCTTTGCCTCTCACAAGCGATAGCTACCTCCTTATCATCAGTAACTCTTCGTCGCCGTCGCCTCCCGCTCTCCTCCCTCTTGCGTTTGACCGGCACCTCAAAGGACGCCCGTGTGGGGTCGATGGCTCCTCCGGTCACGTATAGCATCAGATTTGTCATGGCCATGCTGTCACTGTACTGAAGCTTAAGGTCTACTGCCCAGACTTGCTGTTCCATCTGTAAAAAAAGAGAAATGCATTTTTATTGAGAGCTCTACTTGATTAGGTCAGGAAAATAGAAAAAAAAGCAAAAGAAAATTGAAAAAACAAATCAAAATTTGGATAAAAATTGGTGGCTTAAAGAATGTCGATCAACCATCCCTTTTTATCGTTTCTAATTGAAAATACAACGGTTTATTAGCAAGGAAACTTACGAATGGAGTCTGGTACTGACGATATTCGATAGAAAATATCTTGGTTACCCAGGGAATTAGCAGATGGAAATGGATTAAGTCACTTGGCATTGAGCGGGAGCATAAAATGGCGGCGTGATTGGCCTTCTTTAAAATGCCATGCAAATTGCGCCGCTTATCGGTTCCAGAATCCTGGTTCCTTCCTTTTATTACATGTCATAAGGTCAACTTCTTCAGCCGTCTTATGGTTCACTCTAACAATTGAATTGAGAGAAATTACGGGCAGGTCAGTGTGGGAAAAGCTGTCTTTAGTACTGTTTTTCAGAAGGGAGAAATGGCGTTAAAAATACGAAATAATTTAACAAGGCTTTCTCCCGACGAAATCAGCTAGCTACATCCAGTGTTGTTAATTACCGTATGTGGATCGATGAAGGTAACAAAATCTATAGAAAAGTATCCCATAATTCCTCGCAGCTTGCAAGCCAGGGTTGTCTTCTCGATGGCCGCTGAGAGGACCGCGGGCTCGACCGAAGCCTGGGGTACGGAGTAGCCCCAGCACATGAGAGGTGATGTAGCGTGAATCTGGCGAAGAGAAACAGCGTAAGCCTCTCAAAAACACTTGACAGAACATAAGCAAGGGCTTAGTTAGAGGGGTGAAAGCGAGGGGGTGGAAGAAATGGACGAAAAAGGAAATGTTTAGTATTGGTATAGCACGCATTACCATTGTGAGACATGATCAAATGCACTCACATGTGACTGACTTAACACGTCAGTTCGTAGATACGAAGTCCTCTAAATAGCTAACAATCATTATTACCTGGTCGCCCATGGAGAGGATCTTGGAGTCTCCTGTTGGTTCGATGAGTATGTCAACCGTAAGAGCCGTCACACTTTCAGACGGAGGACACGCCTCCACTACACCCCCTAGCAATGACAAGAGGATGTCAGTATAGGGGATCAGGGTAGGGGAAAGACAGAGGGCACGCCTCCACCACACCCCCAAGCAATGAGAAGAGGATGTCAGTATAGGGGATCAGGGTAGGGGAAAGACAGAGGGCACGCCTCCACCACACCCCCAAGCAATGAGAAGAGGATGTCAGTATAGGGGATCAGGGTAGGGGAAAGACAGAGGGCACGCCTCCACCACACCCCCAAGCAATGAGAAGAGGATGTCAGTATAGGGGATCAGGGTAGGGGAAAGACAGAGGGCACGCCTCCACCACACCCCCAAGCAATGAGAAGAGGATGTCAGTATAGGGGATCAGGGTAGGGGAAAGACAGAGGACACGCCTCCACTACACCCCCTAGCAATGAGAAGAGGATGTCAGTGTAGGGGATCAGGGTAGGGGAAAGACAGAGGGCACGCCTCCACCACAGCTCCACCTCCACTTCACCCCAAAGCCAATGACAAAATGATTTGAGTATAGAGGTTCAAGGTGGAAGGAAGAAAGAGAGCACGCCTCCACATTACCCTAAGCCAATGACAAGATGTGTTTAGTATAGGGGATCAAGGTAGGAGAAAGACAGAGGGCACGCCTCCACCACACCCCCTAGCAAAGACAAGGGGATGTCAGTATAGAGGATCAGGGTAGGGGAAAGACAAAGGGCAATACTCCACCACACCCCCTAGCAATGAGAAGAGGATGTCAGTATAGGGGATCAGGATAGGGGAAAGACAGAGGGCACGCCTCCACCACACCCCCTAGCAATGAGAAGAGGATGTCAGTATAGGGGATCAGGGTAGGGGAAAGACAGAGGGCACGCCTCCACCACACCCCCTAGCAATGAGAAGAGGATGTCAGTATAGGGGATCAGGGTAGGGGAAAGACAGAGGGCACGCCTCCACCACACCCCCTAGCAATGAGAAGAGGATGTCAGTATAGGGGATCAGGATAGGGGAAAGACAGAGGGCACGCCTCCACCACACCCCCTAGCAATGAGAAGAGGATGTCAGTATAGGGGATCAGGGTAGGGGAAAGACAGAGGGCACGCCTCCACCACACCCCCTAGCAATGAGAAGAGGATGTCAGTATAGGGGATCAGGGTAGGGGAAAGACAGAGGGCACGCCTCCACCACACCTCAACCTCCACTACACCCCCAAGCCAATGGCAAGATGATTTGAGTATAGAGGTTCAAGGTGGAAGAAAGAAAGAGAGCAGGCCTCCACAACACCCTAAGCCAATGACAAGATGTGTTTAGTATAGGGGATCAAGGTTGGAGAAAGACAGAGGGCACGCCTCCACCACACCCCCTAGCAAAGACAAGAGGATGTCAGTATAGGGGATCAGGGTAGGGGAAAGACAAAGGGCAATACTCCACCGAATGACAGAGGGCACGCCTCCACTACATCCCAAGCCAATGACAAGATGTCTTTAGTATAGGGGATCAAGGTAGAAGAAAGACAGCGGGCACGCCTCCACTACACCCCAAGCCAATGACAAGATGTCTTTAGTATAGGGGATCAAGGTAGGAGAAAGATACAGGACACGCCTCCACTACACCCCCAAGCCAATGACAAGATGTCTTTAGTATAGGGGATCAAGGTAGAAGAAAGACAGAGGGCACGCCTCCACTACACCCTAAGCCAATGACAAGATGTCTTTAGTATAGGGGGTCAAGGTAGGAGAAAGACAGAGGGCACGCCTCCACTACATCCTCTAATAATGACAACAGTATGTTAGTATTAGGGGTCAAGCACCAGCGACCGCGCATAGACTGGGGACTTCTCCCTCCTCTCTTGACATTCCACAAGAATGCTTGCTATGTATGTTACCATCCCCTCATAGATGGCAAACAAGGCTTGTTATTACGTTTCTTTTTTTTAAATCGAGCAAAGATAGCATGGGAGTTAGGGGGAGGGCGGGATCTTGAGCCCCAACTACCAAAACCCCAATAGGCCAAATGTCTATTTTTTTTTCAGACTGTCTTCGTTTTCTTATACTTCTACCTTGGGTCAAACAGGATTGTTTGCCATATCAGAGCAAGCAGCAATTATCAGCGGTTTGGATGAGTTAATGTGTATCAACTTAATAGCTTTTAGAGACAATTTAGAGTATGTGTATCAACTTAGAAGCTTTTTCAGACCATTTAGTTCGGCCTTACCTCTCTTCAAGAAGTCGTGCAGGAATCCTTCCCATGTGGGATACAATTCGCTATTTACAGGGTGCGCATGGCGGGATAGAATATCTGGGATCTCCGCTGACACCTTGATAAGCGTGGGCTCGTGTGCCCATTTCTTGGCCCACTTTTCACCATACCGCTGACATTCCTTCAGAGCCCACGAATAGCACTTCAGGTGAGGCGTGACGTCACAATAGGCTGTAAATGAATGGAGGGATGTTTAGTGTTGTTTCTAATTATTCAAGGTAATTCCCTTGAATTGCACTGCGCACTCCTTCTGCGCAAAGTGGCGCACGCGCTGTTTGTTCGAATTTCCGGTGCACGAAGGCGCGGTATACATGGGTGCTTCAATTGAAAGCATCGGCTCATTTGCCAATCAACCGCCGTTGAGTGAGGATCAAATCAAGATGGCGGCCCGAGTCAATTACAAAATACAGAGGGGAGAGGTTTCAAAGCGCTTCCTTAGGTATAAAAATGCCAACTCTACCTTCTAGTCCGATAGAATGTGTAAAAAAGGAAACTCAGTAGATATAAAGCTACGAAACCAACGTGACTTCCGCAAAAAAGGAACAAACGCATGATCGGAAAACGATTTCAAACCTCGAAAAAAGTGAGTTTTTTTTATGAATAAAATTTACTTTTCATAGGTTTTAAACTCAGAAAACAGGATTTAAATTAGTCATCATAAGCTTATAGGTACTTAAAGTGGCGGGGAAACTCTGTTTTGCTAGAAAATGCATCTTGACTTTGTCCACAACAAAACTGCCGATAGAAGTAACGCAGGCCTTCTATAAAAAATATGTTGTTTGAAGATCAAATCTTGTTTGTTTTTATTTTTACATCGCTGAGAGCTCGGAAAAGATTGTTTTGTGGTGTGTGAAGTTTTAAATATATTTACAAGCTACTATAAGTTGGAATTTAAGTATAAATAAATATGTAGTAAATGATATGTTTTTTTAATGTTGGGATCTTTCTATCAATACACATAAATCATCAGAGAAAGCAGTCCATTATTTGTATTCTAATAAATCTCTGTCTAAATGAATTGGGGACCAAACTTGCATGTTGAATCTATTATATATTTTCTTATTAATTATATGATTTCATCCTAGCTATACCTAAGAAGCAAGTCATGGTGACATCTGAATAATCAACAAGATATACTCTTCAAGAAAAAGCAGATACATTAGACATATACAGTATTACATTTACATTTTATAAGTGAAACATGTTTTGTTGCTATCAAATTGATTTATGTGTTACTGAAGTCGTATTTTATAAACTGCAATTGATAGATTATGCTTTTGAATAAACCAAAGTGCTTTCTCTTTTATCCATTCAGTTCAAGACTTCTCATTCTTACAGTAACGGGGGGGGGGGGGGGGGATATCCATTGAATCAAAACAGTAAAAGTCATGTCTCTATTTTGTATAATTTAACTTATAAAGTATAAAACATATGTTTGGGCAGCCCCTTTATAAAACTAAAAGTATACAAGCTGAGACATTGTACAAAGGGTTTTCTGCTGTTTCTGTGAGCCAGTTAAGCACTATAAAAACACATATTGAAACAAATGCTTTCTTTTATTGTATACCACTCCCCACTCCACTGTTTTGTACAGAAAAATAGTAAGTATTGCATTTTATTGAGATTGTACTAAATCCTACTTTTAACCCTGCATCTGATAAATTAGCACGAGGGCACAATGGTCTAATGACTAAGTGCTCTCCTAAAAATCAAGTTGACTGCACTATACTCCCTATTCAAACAGGTGTACCTAGTACTCTGTTCAGTATACTTATAAATGACAGACAGGGTGAGGGTAAATTCCCTTAGCCTTTCTTTACGCTCTGGATCAAGACGTCTGGTACTAACAGCAGGATGGCACCAGAGAAAGGACCAAAGGTAATGACCACCCTAGATAATGTAATACCAGAGCATTAGAACTCCCTCCCCCCCCCCCCCGGAAACATTAGGTCCCCTTTTTCGGATTTCGCACCCTCCCAGGAAAAATCCTGGGCACGGGCCTGACTACAGCTGTAAAGTGACTTATAAAATAATAAAATATATATGATGTATCTTGACTTTAAACCTGATGTTTGCTGCTTATGTTTAGTTCTAATGTCCTGCTTTGTTGTGTGCTATTTCAGTACAGAACTTACAACTTACACATAATATTTTCTGCAATGTCTTTTCTTCCTGTCTTCCTTTCCTCTTCTCCCCATTTTAGGTGCTTATTTCTATACAATGCTCTTCATATTTCCCCGAATGTCTAGTTGAAATACGAATGCTACAGGCCAAGAAAAATGCGAAGATATGAGGCAAAATCGCTCCACGAAACATGTTTTCTAAACACGCTAAGAATGGCAAAATTTAGCTCTGTTTGTACCCCATTGCACGCATAATCCCTTAGGATAGACTGCTAAGCAATGACTGTGGTCATTGCGGGCCCAAGCTCACCAAATCCTTCCCTAGGAGGGTCGGGAAGGTAAACTACCAAAAATGGCGTCGAAGGGAGGCGGGAGATTTGAAATCGCGCCGTAAATGTACGAATTCTAAGACAAATATGCATTTCTCGCTGCCAAGAAAGGCTTGAAGTACAAATCAAACATATCTTTTATTTCAATTAAGTCTCAAATCTGCACCAGCGAGCGTAAGGCACTTCACATTCGCTTTTACACTCACGAATGTGGACTTGGTGTGTTCTCTTTTATTAGCAGCATAGATAACCATGATTTTTGATAGGATTCGACGCCCAAAAGAAAATAATTTCTTGAAGTAGAAAACTCACAAGATTGCCACAATTAATTAAAAATGGCGACTAGAGATACAATAAGACAGCTGTTTTGATTCGCTCTCTGTGCGGTTTCAAAGTAAACATTTTCCGATTGTCCAATATATTGACCATCATTCTTTGCAATCGAAGTGTCCACACCACCGCCGCCACTTCAGTGAAATTTACGTGGTTATTTACAAAACTCGTGTTCCACGAGTAAAAAATAAAATAAAACTAAAGAGACCGTAAAAGCTCAGCTAGAAATCGGGCCTACTCATGACTAACAGTTACAACGACAGCACTTATACCGGATCGGTAAGCTAGTAACATAAGTCATTGATATAATGTCGAGAACTAAAAGGTTGGTCAGGTTATTGAACACAAGCTCAATCTCTGTCCATTTCCCTCCACATGCTTGTGACGTCATCATGCGATCTACCGTAGACTGCGACATCAGCACTGCATCCTCCGCCATCAACATCAATAGCCGACATCACTAACACCATTCCTTCGCACCTTTTATTGATCCGATCCGCGTTTTCCACAAGCTCTTGTCTCGAGCACTTGAAATGCTTCAACGCCTCCATACTAGACTTCGTGTAACCCTTTTCCGCCATGTAAGGAGCTATCAGCAGATACGTCGTGCTATCTCCTACGCGCACGTTCAAGTCTACCAAATACGCGCCACATGGAGTAAACATCAGCTCAAAGTTCAAAACTCCGAAGTACCCTTCCTTTAATAAGAACTTACAAATTGGAATGGTAAACTCCTCACGGATAGCGGATTGCAGCGGTTCTTGCTCCTTCCAGTCTACAATTCCTCCTGACCAAGAAAACCCGGTAAACCTTCCTGTGAGAATCCCGATCCAGTGGACTTCTCCCGATTTCGATAAGTACAAAGTGTACCCTCGGACTTTAGTAGCTTGACTTAGAAATTCCTGGATTACGTATCCGCCATCCCACAACTCTTCTATTCTATTAATGGCATAGTATAGTTCCTCCTGGTTGTACGCCTTTTGATGGTATAGTCCCGTACTAGACTGGTCGGGCTTTACAAAGCATGGAAAGCTTGCGCTCTCTTTGCTCATATACTTTGGGCACGGTACACCGATCTCAGGAATCACGCTCTTCAAGTGAATACGGTAGTGCATGACGGGATCATGCACGTGTTTATTATCCGGGACACACTCCACTGGCATCCATGTCACCACAGGAAACCCATCCTTAAGGCCCTCTTCGACTGATTTTACTCTAGCAGCGGGAAAATCCGGCAGCCACCTGCGCCAATGCATTTTAAAGAGCTCTTCCGGTTCTTTTTCCACCAATGCCACGAAGTCGTTGCCGAATGCTGCAAGGTTTTGGGTCGTCAACTGGTAGTTGTAGTAATCCAGGGCGCTGGTCGGTACGTCAAATACACGGTATTTGGTTTTGTTAATAAAGCGATATCCGGACTTCAAATAGCTCGAAGGCCTGAAGAATAGGAAGTAATTTTGTTTCTCCTTCAAGTCTTTTCTGAATAATGAACACAGTGTCAAGATGGGTGAAGCCATTTGATCTTTTTGTGCGAAGGAAGTGTTTTAACAATGTCTAGCTCCACGGTCACGTCAAAATGGCAATCAGGACTACTCCTAATATTAATAAAAGCAAATAGTTTTCACGCATCATTGTTGTTTTGAACATTGAACTACTTAATATTAATAAAAGCAAATAGTTTTCACGCATCATTGTTGTTTTGAACATTGAACAATAGAGCAACTACAATAGATTACAAAAAAATTAAATAGCGGTCACGTCAAAATGGCAATCAGGACTACTCCTAATATTAATAAAAGCAAATAGTTTTCACGCATCATTGTTGTTTTGAACATTGAACTACTTAATATTAATAAAAGCAAATAGTTTTCACGCATCATTGTTGTTTTGAACATTGAACAATAGAGCAACTACAATAGATTACAAAAAAATTAAATAGCGGAAATAGCGAGGTAGAAATATTAATGTTTTGAAGTGTGCTATTTTGAAGTATTTTGCAAATTAACCTTGATAATGCTTGATCGACAATGAATGGCGCATTTTCCAGGTTTTTTCCGTCTTGTCCGGGCCGATCGAATTGGCGTGTGTGCTTTACAATTCGAGACAATTTCTTACAATTGCCATCGGTTCTTGTATTCCGGAATGCTTTTCAAAACACAAATAAAGTGCGCTATGTATGGGCTCATGGACGAAAAGCTCAAACTTCAATGAAACTTTGCAAAAAGTCGCAACAATTTAAAAAAAGTCGCACTTGATATTTTGTTTGCTATTACTCACTAAGTACTTAGAGAAGTTTTCTGCCTTATTAGATGGGCTCATTTAAAGCGTCATGTCGTGTTTTTCCTTCATGTCATCGGCCCGACAAATCAGTGCGTTTGAATCCGGCTTTAGCCATACCTGTGCCACGGCCGTTGAACTCACTGTCCATCTTGAAGATCCATCTCTCCACGTGCAGGTTCTCTGTGACGAGCTGCGAGAGACTCTCGTGTAGCTGTGGCAGGCTGTAGATGTCAAACTGACCTGGAGGAATGGAGACCTGCCCGCTTCGGAAGATGCGCTTGGAGCCAGACTTAGTGGAGTATAGCTGGGACACTTCGGGCTCCGCACTTAAGATGGGGATGTCTGTGGAAGGGGAGAGTCTCAATATTCATTGCTAAACGGTTTTAGCTATCTCGGAAAGAACAGCCATCATTATTAATACCATAATCCGTTTGAGCGTCACCATTGTTATTATCATCATCATCATTATCACCGTCACCCTTACAACTCTATTCATCATCGTCATCATCGTCATCACCATCAATTATAGATGCGATCGTTATTATCAACAAAATCAATACTCACACCAATTTCATCATCACCATCACCATCACCATCACCATCACCACCACCATCACCATCACCATCACCATCACCATCACCATCACCATCACCACCACCACCACCATCACCATCACCATCACCATCACCATCACCATCACCATCACCATCACCATCACCATCACCATCACCATCACCATCACCATCACCATCACCATCACCATCACCATCACCATCACCACCACCATCACCATCATCACCATCACCACCATCACCATCATCATCACCATCACCATCATCATCCTGACATACCTAGTAAGTCTGCCACGTAGACGTCGTCTTTGTTCACGACTCCTGACACGATGTACGCGTCCCGACCTTTGATCAGATTTCTTATCCTGAAAGAGACATTAGGATTCTTTTACCGTCGAGACACATTGTATAAAAAGCTGGATTCCCTTCTTACTCATCAGGGGCGGATCCAGGAGCTCCAAAAAGGGGGGGGGGGGCAAGCAAGAATTTCAAGAAGGGGGAGAGGGGGGCGGATTTAATGTTCTTCCGTGCATTTCCTTATATTTTTTGTTATTTTTAAGCCAAAGACCTGCTCATCAACCACTAAACTATTAAACTCGCTGTTAAATCATCTGTTGAATCATCTGTTACTTCCCTGCCATCCTCGAGGATTAAAAAAAAGGCCAAAGACCTGTTACTGACCTTTTGATGGTTCTTGGGCTGTACATAAGAATTGACCTGTTACTGACTTTTTAATGGTTCTTGGGCTGTACATAAGAATTGACCTGTTACTGACCCTTTGATGGTTCTTGGGCTGTACATAAGAATTGACTTGTTACTGACCTTTTGATGGTTCTTGGGCTGTACATAAGAATTGACCTGTTACTGACCTTTTGATGGTTCTTGGGCTGTACATAAGAATTGACGACAGGCTCATGTTGTGTGTCTGCGAGAAAAAGTAAGAGTAAGTGGTGGAGAACACGCACATATAACGTAGCACGGATTGTATTCGTTTTCGTGGCCAATAGCTGTCTTTAATGAGTTACGGCCAGAGGAACATGTGGCAGACTAATGAATCTGTGCTTGTGCTAGTCAGTGATTGAGACCTTTCCATCCACCATCCACCATCCACCATCCACCTAGACGACGGGTAGCGCATGTGAATTTGCCCGCGCACCTAACAACTAAATACACTGTTAAGTTGCCTACTTAGTGGATAGCACTTCGTGGTCGGACGCGCGTGAGCCATTTTTCTCGCCTTACAAAAATATTGCAGTTCCCGGAGTTATCCACTTAGTGGAAATAGCACTTGGTGGTCGAACGCACGAAAAGCATTTTTCCAGCATGAAAAACAAATATTGCATTTTTGAGTTGACACGCGTTTAACAGTATATAACGCGTATAACGTAATTATAACAGCACCCAGAAAATCGCTCGTGCGCAAGAATTTGTGTTTAGTGCATCGTAGTAGCAGCACACTGACCGGAAAGCTATTTACGGCGTCTGGCACGATGATCTTATATCGGTTCTCTATATTGTCGTCTTCTTCGCCTGGCTTCTTGGTCGAGCTTAGCGGGCGGGCCTTCATGGCCAAAAGCTTGGCGTAGTATTGGTACACCTCCTCGTTAACTTCCACCGGGCAGATATAGATCACCTCAACCTTTGGGTCTAAAAAACACCGGTGGGTTAGGGTAGGCTCAATGCTCAGCTCCTTTAGGCGAATACCTAAGGAGGGTGGGCAGGGTGCGCAAAGTGGGCATTCAACTTACCCTCTGCGAGCAATTGGTTACGCCGATGAGGCCTAATAGAATAGAGCTGTAAAGAGACACTAAGGGCCCTCCTTTTGGCGATTAATTTTGAAAAAATACCTGTTATTGAATAAAAACGCGGGCCTCACGGGAATTTATAACAAAGCGGGACATAAAACGATGGAAAAAATGGAAAATTATGGTTTCCTTTCTTCCCGACAGACTTACGGAGAGGCCCTAGGCCCTAATAAGAATTACTTACCGGCGATGTCGCACAGTCTCGCCATTTGCAAGTTCTGAAGTAGGCTGATATTACTAAGGTCATCACGGATATGCTGTGGGTACCCTGTGGCAAAAAGAGATTGTAGTCATATGGTATTGTTAGTATTGTATCATAAATCCAGGGCGACCACATGGTGACATCACTAGCTATTATGTGTCTAGCTCAATATTTTGTATATCTTCTTACAGTCAACCTGTAAAACCGTAAACAGCGGAAATATGTATGATCAGATGTATATTCCCATCAATCTCGCGCAATTTATTCAAACAGTTGAATGGGAACATGTCTCAGCAAGTTTCTGTGTTAAAATCTTTGCTTGTGATTAGTTAGTAAACGTTTTTTTACTGACTGTCTGTCTGCATCTTATTCTTTTCCAAATCAATGAAAAACGTGATAAATTGTTTTCGAAAAGACACCCCGACCTCCAAAAACCCTGAGGCATATCTAACAAAAAAAAAATGCCATGACCTGGAAACCTTATAAACAGAGCAATTCAATGGTTGAGCGCTACTTGTAAATTGTTGAGAGGCAGAGGAAAGCTAGCAATCGCGCTCACCCATTGACGGTAAGTGAATAATGACTCTTCGAGACTGCTGAATGCGGGGCCATTCTTGTTTCAATCTCTAAAAGAAGACAAATTATCATACTGTAAATATGATGTTATGGTAGCATTACATAACTACAGCGTTTGCGGATTCTCGCACGTGTGTCCAACACGTACTTGATGTTTTACAGAGTGACGCGCGCTATCGTGGCCACAAAGACACGTTTTAATAAAGATGGGCGATTAGCATGGGCGATAAGCATATCTGGGAGGTTTCTATTGTGCTATGAAGTGCACTCAAGCACTCCTTTCTTAAACATGCTGGTTGGTTAGTGACGTTGATGCCAATTAGAAATCACGTTTCTCTTCTCGCACCCTTACTGGCTTGCTTCACAAAACCGTCAAGGTGGCCACGGTAGCGCGCGTTGTATCATATAGCACGTTTCTCACATCCTTATTGGCTTACTTGGCAAAGCTGTCAAGGTGGCCACGGTACCGTGCTTTGTATAAGGTAGCACGTTTCTCGTATCCTTATTGGCTTACTTCACAAAACTGTCAAGGTGGCCACGGTAGCGTGCGTAGTATCAGATAGTACGTTTTTCACATCCTTATTGGCTTACTTCACAGAACTGTCAAGGTGGCCACGGTAGCGCGCGCCGTACTGTAAATGCTGTTTTGCGAATGTGCGCCAAAAAGTAATTACAAGCAATCTAAATTGCAACTGGCCCATAAACACACACACAAAAAAATAATTAAACCTCTGATGACCAACACATTTCAAACTGTTAAAATCCCAACAAGAGGATAAAAGAAATGGTTATCCGAACCTTAGTTCGTATCCTGAATCGGTCCAGTTGGTTGAGTCGAGTCTGTTTGAGTTGTTTCCTGATCATTGACAACTTGCAGTTCATGATCCACGATATTGCTATCACCCCTATACAAAAAAAATGTGTAATCTTAGATATGTTGACCACACCTAGACGTGGAAAAAATGTGTAGTATGGTAGGTCGACCACACCTAGACGGAAAAAGAATTGTGTAATATCTTAGGTATGTTGACCACACCTACACAAAAAGTAAATTGGATATACAATGGAGCATCGTTATTGAAGACATCAAGAATTATCTTCATAAATGAGGCGTCTTTATTAAACAAGTTAAAAACATATGTAGAACATATATAACAGGTGCCTTGAGAGCCAAGTTCCACAATAAGGAAGTATTCAGGGGCGTAGCCGGGGAGTGGCCTAGGGGCCCCCTACCCCCCCCCCCCCCCTTTTAGCAGCCAAAACTACAGTAAATGTATGAGACATTATCTAAAAAACAGGAAAAAATGCCTTGAAAGACCCTTTTGCCCCCTCTGTTAAAAAATCCTGGCTACGCCGCTGGCATTAGAGGCATTTTCTTGCAGGTTCTTTATCCTGCAGCTCGAACCAAACAAAACTTTTCGCAAACCCTACCTGCCGCCCACTTCTGCTTCCTGTAGATGAGGTACGCCGTACGATCCTTGTGCCGTCTCCAGGTGGACTAACAAGACAGAGTAAATGGTATAACTAGAAGGACTACAGACAAGCTGTAGAAAAACTAGATGGTCTGCGTAGGTGTGGGGTAGACAAGTTCGAAGGTGTGGGGTAGAAAAGGTCAAAGGGCTAACGCTCGAAACGTCAGAGCAACTACTCTGTTTCACAGAGGCGTTCACCAAGACAGAGCAAAGGATGATCAATCCTTTTTTTTCTTTTTATAAGTAAGTCAGATTTTAAGTTGAGGATTTGCCTTTTTTATTTTTGGAGCATTTTACGGCTGTAAATGCTCTTAAAGAATGCCAATCACCCATATCTTGGTTACTTGCTTGAATTAGGCGATGGAAATGGGTTCTTTGTGCGACTCGCCATTGCGGGAGCATAAAATGGCGGCATGATTGGCCTTCTTTAAGGATGCTCTTCAACGTTAACTGATCAATGGAAATATTATGTAAGGTTGTTATTATGAACAAAACTTGATTCTGCATTTTATTAGAACGCAAAACAATATTTTGCTGCTATTTGAGCCTCGACAGGTAATAACAAGGTACTTATAAATGTAATTAGATTATAGATAATTTAGATTTTGAATGATCCAGGCCCAAATCTTTCATAGAAAATAAAATTACCTGTATTTTAATTGCAGCCATTTCAGTTCCATTTGGGCCAAGATACCGCCTCCCCTAAAATTGAAAAGAATGGTAAAGAAAGAGTGGGGAAAGGACGAAGTACCGAAAAGGGTCCGGTTTCTTTAAAAGAGACTAAAAGGGTGATAACAAATAAAAAGTAAAAAAAAAAAAACGTGTGAAAACGAAATCGACACAACCATGAAATAAACACATCAACATGAGTTTAAGGACGGAAGAATGCAAATATTTGTTGATATTGTGATAGTGTATATTTCTACGCGCTTTTCAAAATCCTTGTCAAAGTAAAGCATAAGGGATATGGAAGAACAAGCAATGAAGGGCAAGAGGTGTGGGGGGAAAGGAAGTTTTATCACATACCGGCGTTCTGATGATTTTTTCAACATCGTCTCCATTCAGGATACACGTCATAAAATGCTGAAAAGTACAGAACAGTGCATTAATTATTAGCACCTATTTTAAATATGGTTAGTCTGAGAATGTGTCGTAAACTGTGTTGCATAACTGATTGCGTATAATAGCTAACAGTTTTGCTAACCTGGATTCGTTTTTCAATTTCGCGTGTACATTTGGTACACCTTGAAGCAATGCGGGTTACAAAACATGAAATCTCGAGTGCAAAATAGTCGTATAGTGTCAAATTAGAAATTGTGCGTGTGTAAACCTACAAAACATACAAGTTTTCAATGAAACAACATAGGTTTTCAAGAGACAGCATTCAATATCAAAAGACATACAAAATTCAATAAAAAATAAAAAAATAAATGGCTATAAAAAGGTATGTTTTTTTGGTTTCAAAACAAATAAATCAAAAAGGTTAAACACCTCCCTAAATTCCGAAATTGGTCTACTATACTGATAGGTGTACCAAAAAAACGATTTTTAGTGCGCAGGTAAATAGTGCACTAATGGTTGAGATCCTTTTTATTGCCCGTGGTAGAGCGTTCAGTGCTTAGCTGAAGTAAATGCAATTAATTTATCGTCGTGAGTGGGGGGATGTCTCAGATTTTTATTTGCGTTTCTTGTGCTCATACCGTGGATATCAGAGAACAAGGGCTGGCGGTTAAGGGCTTAAAAAGGAGATAATAGGTTAACACACCTCAAGAGATGGTTCTTGTTCTAGTTCAAATACGAGAGCTAGGTCAGCTAGCCTGTGGAATAAATATCCTAAAGTTAGTTCGTTATGTTATGATAGCTGCGGAAGTTCAGATAATAAACAGCATAACAATTACTGCGGATGGATACCCCTTTACTAAGCCTGCCCTAGTCTTTTATGAAAACGAAAATTGGGACAAAAATTTTCGTATAAAAGTTTTTGCTAGAACTAGATCAACACTACATCGGTGGTTTGATAAAAAAAAATAATTCCAGCAATACCCTGGTTTTGAATGGTTGGCACAGATTATTCACAATTCATCCATGTCACAGTGCTCTTCTAACACACAAAGGCTTTCGTCACTAAGTGGAGAGGACTGAAGTTACTTCGCGACCTGTACAGGACCCGAAATGATCCCAGGACCCGAAACGATCCCAGGACCCGAAACGATCCCCAAAAGTCCCCCAAATGATCCTTGGCCCCGAAACGATCCCAAGGAGTCCCCGAAATGAACCCCGTGGAATTACCAGAATGGACAAAGGGAAAGTGGAAGAAAATACTTTTGAAGCATTATAAAAAAAATTAAAACAAAGGCCCGATACTCAGGCAATGTACACTTCTCAACCACTGACCTCGATGACGAGTACCACTCAATGTCGATTACGTCATAGGCCACGTGACTTTAAAAAGCTTTAATATCTCCTACCCTTTAAACCCTAAAGGCCCGATACTAAGGTAATGTACACTACTCAACCACTGGCCTCGATGACGAGTGTCAATCAATGTCAATAACGTCATAGGTCACGTGACTTTAAAAAGCTTCAATATCTCCTATCCTTAAAACCCTGAAGGCCCGATACTAAGGCAATGTACACTACTCAACCACTGGCCTAGGACCCCAACTGATCCCGGGACCCGAAACGATCCCTAAGAGTCCCCGAAATGAACCCCAAGGAATTTCAGTAATAGACAACTAAATGAATGTGTAAGGATTGGCTTTCAGTTTTAAAAACATATGAAACATTTAGCTTTGTTTGTGTTATTTAAAGGAAATTTACATTAACTAAGATTTAAGTATTAAGATTTTTATATACGACTGCGGGGGAAATACAGTGGTTGAGTCAGAAATTGGGGTCAACTTACAATTCCTGTGATAGTAATTTGAGGAGCCCGGCGTGGATAAATCATTTTTACATAACAAGCCATAAAAGAAAGTCTTTACAGATGGGACATGCTGCTTTACATAGGAAGCGAAATGTTTTAAAGTTATTTTTGGCATGTTTTTTTTCGTGAATGAAAGACCCATCATATGAGATCATGCCGGGGTGTACGCACGACTACATGAGGAAATTCAAAACTCACATAATATTGCTTTCACATCCCCTTAATATTTTGCATCGGTAGTAGAAGGGTTGTTCGAGTGTATTACTCAGTGTGCTTTTGTCATTCCATCTTCTCGGCCAAACCGGCTGCCTAAAATGTGTCGGTAAATATTCGCTCGTGTGAACACGGATTTCGTGGTGAAATACATGTTTGGTTGTCAGATGAATATTAATTTTTAGGGGTGATGCTTAACGGAAATGAGATTTATAGTGTCGGAGTCATGTGTCGGAACCGCAAAATGTTAAGAGTGTGATGGAAGGTCAAAAGTTTGGTTGATCTGAGCAAAGCTGTGCTATGTTTATGCTATATTCCTTTCAGTAGCAATTTACAGTTGTGTATTTGTTTTGGACTCTGTTTATGGGTTTAACGCCGGGCAATGTAATAAATAGAAGTATTGTGTTGGAATTTAATATTTTTATGTCACGTTGTTTAGAAATCGAGTCGCTGTTAACCCTTTATTATGCTTCAAGAATTGCAAGTATTTCTTCTGCTTTCCCTTTGTCCATTACTGCAATTCCTTGGGGTTGATTTCGGGGACTCCTCGGTATCGTTTCGGGTCCGAGGATCAGTTGGGGTACTTTTGGGGATCATTTCGGGTCCTGGGATCGTTTCGGGTCCTGGGATCATTTCGGGTCCTGTACAGACCCACCTGTCCCCATCTATGAAGGCGATAGGCACGCTAAAGTTACTAAAAAGCTCCTCCAGCTTCACTATCAGAGTCAGTATGCTGCAACGCAACATGTTTAGAGTTAATATACTGAAACAGAGACTTATGACGAATTCAAACGCTTCTATTCAAGAAAGGAACCAACCTCCCCCATGATAGGCAGTAGTGCTGCTTGAAATCAAGGTAATCCTGGAAAGAAACAGAAAGTCAGAAAGCCACGAGGAAAAGACCGTGTATAGCAAACGTTGAGAAAACAGAAAGCCGCGAGTAAAAGATTGTGAGTACGAATGCTTCAAGTGTCATTATGTATGCACTGTGGGGATATTGGTAACAGCTAGTTAGATTTGATTGGGTTGGCGTTAGTGCTTAGTTATGTAGACCGAATCACCCCTGTTGTTATTTCTATAGCTTGTAGTACAATTTTCGGCTTATCTGCTTTGTTGTGTTGTCTTTTTTTATCGTCGTTGTAGTTGTTGACATTTCTATTGTGTTGTGTTTTCGTTGTTGTTGTTGCCTCTATTGTTGTCGTCGCTGCTTAGTTCTCTTTTGTTGTTGTTGTTGTTATTGTCTTCATTGTTGTTTTTTTCCTTTGTTTTTTATCGTCGTTGTCATTGTTGTTGTTTATATCGTTGTTGTGTTTTTGTTGTTCATAATGTCAAAGCGTAATTATCTCTTCCGGTATATCCCTTCCTTCTTTGCTGTTAGTGTTCATGGTTTACCGTTTTCGTAACTGCCGTTTCTTCCCCTTCTCACTTTACTGTTGTTATTTGAACCATTGCCTGGTGCTGTTGTTGTTCTTGTGGCTGCTGTTGTCAATGTCACTGTTGCTGTCGTTTTCATTGCCATTGATACTGTTTTTTGTCCTCATATCACAATCATTGTTATGGACTCATGTGCTACCCTACCTGTGAGGTAACTCTCGTCTTGCCGTTTTGTATCACGAATTTGTGCACGCTCTTCAGCTCACTGGCAGGGGTGGGTACGGGAGCAGGAACCTGTCATAAATATTCACAGGAGTATTAACATTTACATACATTTGAAATGAAAAAAAAAACATAATCTAGGTCGAGGTCGATAGGAGGGGAAAAGGAGTAAACACAGTTATGTAAGGAAGTAGAATTTATAAAATACATGGAAATCACATGCACTTTTAAATCGCAAACTCAAACTAAAACAAACAAAGAAATTGCTGCAGCCGCTACGACAGAGAACGACGAAAATAATACAATCTTTCAAACACAACAAGCCGTTTTGTTGTTATTTTTCCGCTAAGCCGGAGCGCGCGCGAGTTTGCCAACTAAAAAGTCACGCGATTTCATAGCGCAAGTAGCATATAGGTGGAGTTCAGCCTCAGTACATTTATTTCAAAACCTCAGTAGGAGGGAGGGCCCCCGCGGGATCTGCGTGACGATGTACTCACATGGTCTGAGGTTTCTATTGCTTTGACCGGGAGGGGCTTCCTGCGATATCCCTGTGTCCAGCCCTTTAAAACATACAGCATGCAGACTAAATGCACACTCTCTACAGGAGCCCATTCCTTATCCGGTAAGGAATGTTATTGGAATAACATTAAAAAGCCCCCAAAATACAGTATCATTATGAATTTCTCTCACTTAATTCTCAACAAAAGATGGTAGCACTAGTCAGCCTTGAAATACCCTATAAGAAGAATTATCTAGGGCGGGCCTTTTTGTTCAGTGAAACTTTTAAAACGTTTTAAAAACTATAACGTGTAGGTAATGACGAAACCCTATCAACCCCCCCCCCCCCCCCCTCTCCCAATCATAGCTTCAGACGGCATTAAGCCCGCCAGTAGATAGGTGTGAGTAACAAGTTTGCCCGAAATTCCGATGCACGAAAAAAACGTAAAAAGTAGTCAATGTCTTACGTCTGCGTTATTGGGCGGTCGGAGTCCAGAAGCGGAACGAGCTCGACGTTTCTTCTCAGCGAGAGATGAAGGGTCCATCTGGAATGCACGAGATAATCTTAAGTAGAGACCGACAGAGTCAACATTGCTGGCGGAAACAACAAGAATTTTTGTCCCAGAAATGCTAGCACTGATTGCACACCATGTCGGAGGTTGCAAATTTCCTTTTGTTTTGTGATCAGCGTAGCGAGGGGTGTTGGCCGATGTTGGTGCTGTTTGCACAGGGCGTTACATTTGATTGATGAAGAACTGATGGCTTGAGCTTATAAAGTTTGTCTGGGGTCACTGCACATTGATACAAACAACTTTAACGTTGAGGCTCTGGGACACAGCGTTCTATGAAAACCTTGTTTTAGGGGGAATGCGGTAATAGGGACCTTATAAAGCACGCGAGGTAGAGCGCCGCGGACGTTGAATTTGCGTGCGCGCCGTTATCAACGTTCCAACTACGGTTTCAACTACGTGGCTAGCCCACTTTTCACGTTGTTGACAACGTAGTTGGAACGTCGAGGACGGCGGGATCCAGAACTTGCAGGTGGCAGGACTGGTTTTACCTTAACAACAGCAAGATTGTATCCGCCCACTGCAACACAAGAAGTCAATTGTCAATCTTCTATTTTATACTTATGAGTAGTTTAATGGTCAAAACATTTATACGAGAGCTCACCTCCACAGACATCAGGAGGAGGAGGTGCTCGTCCCTTTGTGAATTGCGTGGAGAGTTCATGTAGCTGAAATAAAGGTGAATAAAATATTAAAAAAAAAAGACAAAGAATTTAAAAAACATTGGAATAAGTATCGCAACTGAGTAGTACCATTGATGCAGCAACTTTCCGATTAGATGGGAAGGGATTCAGTGGAATAACATGGGATTGGATGGGATTTGATGAAATAAGGTGTGATTGGGTCGGATAAGATGGGAAGGGATTCAGTGGAATAACATGGGATTGGATGGGATTTGATGAAATAAGGTGTGATTGGATCGGATAAGATGGGAAGGGATTCAGTGGAATAACATGGGATTGGATGGGATTTGATGGAATAAGGTGTGATTAGATCAGATAAGATGGGAAGGGATTCAGTGGAATAACATGGGATTGGATGGGATTTGATGGAATAAGGTGTGATTGGATCGGATAAGATTGGATGGGATAATGTGGTTGAATGGGATAAGCTGAGATTTGATTAATGGATAAGATGTGATTGGGTGCCATAATATATAATGGGATGGGAAAGGCTGGGGTTAAATAAGAAGAGATGGAATAAAAGATGGAATGTGATGGGATATGGTGGGGTGGGATAGGATAATACTGGATGGGAAGGTATGGGATAGGATTGGAAGGAAGGAGATGGGATAGGATGGGATTAGTGAGCTTGGAGTCACTTACAGGAGCTTGATGGTGTCGTACTGGAGATGGCTCTAGAGTAAGTTCAGCGGCAGGCTAAAAACAAGAAACAAAACAAAATAAATGTTAGGGCATAGGACGTTAATACAACTACACGAGTACTGTACAAAAGCGCCTTATATATCTGCTGAAGGTACATGAAATGTCAAAAATGTCGAGTAAAGCCATTACTTACAGGGATAAGTCCTCTTTCTATCAGGCTTAAGATTCCCTTTTTGGCATCGTCTTCTGATATGGGTGGTGGTGTTCTCTGGAAATATAAAATGTTTAACAGATTAGGCATATAGAAATGGCAAACTAACAGACAAAAAAAAAAAAAAGATAACAACTTCTATCAAGCATTACACTTGACATGTACACATTTTGGTAGCCATGGAAGAGGCATTCTGCATTTTAACCGGCAGTAGTAGTGAAAGATATTTGGAAATATACGAATATAACAAAAATATTTTACTTTAAAATTGTAATTAATACTATTATAATGCATTTTTCAACATCATACTTGTATTGGTTATCTTAATCAGTTTATTTCTCTTTGTCACTTATACTTAAATAATGGCAGCACTTTATTATACTGAAAGTCTTAAAGATGAAAAATAATCAAATCTTACCGTGGCATCGACTCTATTGGCTTTAGGGAGAGTGCTGAGATGGTCTACATTCGTACCAGTCACTACTTTACCAGGGGCCTGTAATAAAACTTAAGATTACTCACGAGTTCAGAGGGCCATAATGAGAAAAACTGTGAGCAAAGATAGAACCAACCTCTAGAACATGGTAATACAGCTTCTATGAAAACGGCTCATTATCTTATTTACAGCAGAACCATGTTTATACGGACACCCTCTTGACTTTCATAACTGTCCGTTTTATCGGGGTGTCCGTATTAAGCCGGCTGCACTAAAAGACGTGAAAAAATTGCATTTTAAACACTCAGAACGCATGCTACAGCAACACAACATCTTTTATATTGAACTTTTAATCTTTAAAACTCATGTTTCAAGTAACATTTGGATAAAGTACTTCTGCGAACTAGTGACATGTTCCTGTTATTTCTTTATTACTCAAATTGATAGCAAAATTTATAAACAACAAAACAGGATAACTTCTCCTTTCCTCAATCGTCCTTGCGATTGCCAATTTCAACTCAGTTATTCTAACTGAATCCATTATACTGTAATTCAACAAAGGTTGTGAAAACTCTACTAGAATGCATTTTGTGCACTCTGACTTTGCCAAGTCTATAGTCTGGTACCCTAACTTAGCTTTTTGACTGTTCTACATTGTTGACTGTGTTCTGTTATCTTTTAGCATACTTGATGTGTTTATTTGCTTGAGCATTAGGTTTAGAAAAGCTTGACAATATCCGATTAGAACACGAGTAATACCTATTAAAAGTGCATCAATCTCCTGAAAGTGCGAGACTCGAATTTCTTTTGTCCGTAAACCGGGGTTAATTTTGTATGAAAAATGTCTTTTGGGCCACATAAAAGTGTCCGTTGTCTGTATTAATGGGTGTCCTTATAAAGCGTGTTAATTTAGAAGAGAATATATGAGACTTTTGTCAGAACTGCAAATATGCCTACCTTCCCCTGGTCATCCCTCCTGTTCACTAGGTTGGGATATGCCTACCTTTTCCTGGTCATCTCTCCTGTTCACTAGGTTGGGATATGCCTACCTTTTCCTGGTCATCTCTACTGTTCACTAGGTTGGGATATGCCTACCTTTTCCTGGTCATCTTTCCTGTTCACTAGGTTGGGACATGCCTACCTTTTCCTGGTCATCTCTCCTGTTCACTAGGTTGGGATATGCCTACCTTTTCCTGGTCATCTCTCCTGTTCACTAGGTTGGGACATGCCTACCTTTTCCTGGTCATCTCTCCTGTTCACTAGGTTGGGATATGCCTACCTTTTCCTGGTCATCTCTCCTGTTCACTAGGTTGGGACATGCCTACCTTTTCCTGGTCATCTCTCCTGTTCACTAGGTTGGGATATGCCTACCTTTTCCTGGTCATCTCTCCTGTTCACTAGGTTGAGATATGCCAACCTTTTCCTGGTCATCTCTCCTGTTCACTAGGTTGGGACATGCCTACCTTTTCCTGGTCATCTCTCCTGTTCACTAGGTTGGGCTATGCCTATCTTTTCCTGGTCATCTCTCCTGTTCACTAGGTTGGGATATTCCTACCTTTTCCTGGTCATCTCTCCTGTTCACTAGGTTGGGGAGTGCTACCCCATACTTGTCATGCAGAAGGTCCCGTGCAACAGGGTGGGCGGGGTTACTGATAACCTGAAGGTTGCGCAGGTTCTTTGCCTGAGAGCACAATAGAAGAGGAACGATAAGCTCAGTTTTTACTTTTTGATGCTAAGTAAAATCACGTGATTGTACCTGTTGCCCGGGGGCTGGAGCATTTGGTCCAGGTTTATTCCCTTCTCTTGCAACAACCAGAGGCTGTAATAATCCTTTGTAGCTGTCGAGCAAAAACCACATATCTCATTGCCAGTTTGATCAGAGGGCACCCACCCCTTCCCCTGCTTTTGAACTTGATCCTGTCTTTTTTTTTTTTTTTTGCTTATTCAAAAGGACGGACTTCATACAAAAGGCAGAATGTTTATTTCTTTTAATATAAGTTTTATGCTACTAAACAGTTTCTCTGTCTCAATCAACTTTTATCTATTAATTCCAGTGCGGAAGAATGTGTTGGTACATATCCCAAGAATTCTAGGCCTGCTACGACCTATGCTCTTGTACAAAAAGTACAAAAGCATAGAGATGCCTCCTAATTTTTTGTTAGTTGCCTATAGATTACAAGAATACAAACCTTGTTAACTGTTTATCTGACTTGGATCTTGAAACTTCATTAGCTTGCCCACTAAAACCGAGAGATTATTAGAACTACAGTATAATTTTTTTTGTTTCAATTCTAAATGCTACTTTACACTAAAGTAACATATTCAAGATTTCAATGTCAATGTTTGTACTTTTTAAATAAATTAAAAAGTACCTTTAAAAATAAATCTAACAAAGCTAATAAATCCATCAAGCCTTGTAAGATACAACAACAGTGCAGATGCAATGTGGTTCAGAAAAAGGCATATTGTATGTTCTAGGAAGCAATCATACATCTCATGTCTGATCGTGGAAAACAGCCTAGGAGTGGGATTGTGGATTTTTGGAGGGATGAAAACAGTAGAACCTGGAAGTGGTACATAAGAGGCGCAGTCACTTTAGAGCAATGCTATACCAACTGCGCCAGCCAGACATCCATCAAAGAAACCACCATTACCTAAAGGCATCTGTTCGTTTGATTCCAGGAGCTTCCAGAGATGGCAATGTCACAACTTGGTTGTTAGAGGCTTGAATAAATTGCTCAGCTTTTTCCTGAAATAAAAATTGTTGATAAGTTATTGCTGATAACTAGCCTGCTCAACAGGCGCTAGTTGTGAAAAAAAAAAAAAAAAAAACCCGGAGGCGATAGCGGGCAGACTTTGGAGCCGAGTTTGCAAGGTAGCAAATATCATTTTCCCTTCTTGCCCGAATCTCAATATTTTTGTCTGAGGGCTATGTCCAATAGCTTTTCTGGGAGTATTTCTGTCGTGCTTTGTGAGAGAGCCTGTTTTGCAGGCTAGCTTGAAACTTACTTTATAGCTGATCTCCATCCTGATATCCCCCTGGTGATAAACAGTAACTTATAAACTTACCCTTAGGCCGATCTTGTCCTGGTGGTACCCTACCCCCCTTTGGTGATAAACAGTAGCTATAACAGACACTGATCTCTGTCCTGGTGATACCCCCCCACCCCCTGATAATAAACAGTAGCTTATAACTGACCCAGACACTGATCTCTGTACTGGTGATACCCCCCCACCCCCCCTGGTAATAAACAGTAGCTTATAACTGGCCCTGACACTGATCTCTGTCCTGGTGATACCCCCCCCCCCCACCCCCCTGGTAATAAACAGTAGCTTATAACTGACCCTGACACTGATCTCTGTCCTGGTGATACCCCCCACCCCCCTGGTAATAAACAGGCTTATAACTGACCCTGACACTGATCTCTGTCCTGGTGATACCCCCCCCCCCACACCCCCCTGGTAATAAACAGTAGCTTATAACTGACCCTGACACTGATCTCTGTCCTGGTGATACCCCCCACCCCCCTGGTAATAAACAGTAGCTTATAACTGACCCTGACACTGATCTCTGTCCTGGTGATACCCCCCACCCCCTGGTAATAAACAGGCTTATAACTGACCCAGACACAGATCTCTGTCCTGGTGATACCCCCCCACCCCCACCGCCCTGGTAATAAACAGTAGCTTATAACTGACCCTGACACTGATCTCTGTCCTGGTGATACCCCCCCACCCCCCTGGTAATAAACAGTAGCTTATAACTGACCCTGACACTGATCTCTGTCCTGGTGATACCCCCCACCCCCCTGGTAATAAACAGGCTTATAACTGACCCTGACACTGATCTCTGTCCTGGTGATACCCCCCCCCCCCTCCCCTGGTAATAAACAGTAGCTTATAACTGACCCTGACACTGATCTCTGTCCTGGTGATACCCCCCCACCCCCCTGGTAATAAACAGTAGCTTATAACTGACCCTGACACTGATCTCTGTCCTGGTGATACCCCCCACCCCCCTGGTAATAAACAGGCTTATAACTGACCCTGACACTGATCTCTGTCCTGGTGATACCCCCCCACCCCCACCGCCCTGGTAATAAACAGTAGCTTATAACTGACCCTGACACTGATCTCTGTCCTGGTGATACCCCCCCACCCCCCTGGTAATAAACAGTAGCTTATAACTGACCCTGACACTGATCTCTGTCCTGGTGATACCCCCCACCCCCCTGGTAATAAACAGGCTTATAACTGACCCAGACACTGATCTCTGTCCTGGTGATACCCCCCACCCCCCTGGTAATAAACAGGCTTATAACTGACCCAGACACTGATCTCTGTCCTGGTGATACCCCCCACCCCCCTGGTAATAAACAGGCTTATAACTGACCCTGACACTGATCTCTGTCCTGGTGATACCCCCCACCCCCTCCCCTGGTAATAAACAGGCTTATAACTGACCCTGACACTGATCTCTGTCCTGGTGATACCCCCCACCCCCTGGTAATAAACAGTAGCTTATAACTGACCCTGACACTGATCTCTGTCCTGGTGATACCCCCCACCCCCCTGGTAATATACCCCCTAGTGTCAAGCAGACTTATATCCTCCAACTCGCCATACTCCCTAAGATCTAAGCGCTCACATAGTGTGGTTCCGGGTCGCACGGACCGTTTTTCCAAATTCGTCTCAGCGCAATATGCTGGGGATCTAATGTTATTATGAATTATGTATGGTGTAATGTATTTTGTAGTTAGCTGACCCTACCGGTAATTCAGTTGTAAAAGAACTGCAAACGGTTGAAATAAACGAGCATTATTATTATTATTATTATTATAATAAACAGGCTTATAACTGACCCAGACACTGATCTCTGTCCTGGTGATACCCCCCAACCCCCTGGTAATAAACAGGCTTATAACTGACCCAGACACAGATCTCTGTCCTGGTGATACCCCCCCCCCCACCCCCACCCCCCTGGTAATAAACAGTAGCTTATAACTGACCCTGACACTGATCTCTGTCCTGGTGATACCCCCCACCCCCCTGGTAATAAACAGGCTTATAACTGACCCTGACACTGATCTCTGTCCTGGTGATACCCCCCACCCCCCTGGTAATAAACAGGCTTATAACTGACCCTGACACTGATCTCTGTCCTGGTGATACCCCCCCCCCCTCCCCTGGTAATAAACAGGCTTATAACTGACCCTGACACTGATCTCTGTCCTGGTGATACCCCCCACCCCCTGGTAATAAACAGGCTTATAACTGACCCTGACACTGATCTCTGTCCTGGTGATACCCCCCACCCCCCTGGTAATAAACAGTAGCTTATAACTGACCCTGACACTGATCTCTGTCCTGGTGATACCCCCCAACCCCCTGGTAATAAACAGGCTTATAACTGACCCAGACACAGATCTCTGTCCTGGTGATACCCCCCCCCCCCCCCACCCCCCTGGTAATAAACAGGCTTATAACTGACCCTGACACTGATCTCTGTCCTGGTGATACCCCCCACCCCTCTGGTAATAAACAGGCTTATAACTGACCCTGACACTGATCTCTGTCCTGGTGATACCCCCCACCCCCCTGGTAATAAACAGGCTTATAACTGACCCTGACACAATCAATCAATCAATCAATATATTTTATTTGGTACCCTTATACATGATTATATATCAGGTGTTTTTCCAAATAGTTAAGATAAAAAGGAGGTTGTCATTATCCGTGGTGTGCATTTATTCTTTTAGGCATTCAAATCTTTTTCTTGTGCAGTCAAAAATATATTTTGCAGTTTCCCTCGGACAAGCTGCTGAGATAAAAATTAAATAGTGTCGGGGAAATCATACATCCCTGTTTCACTCCGTTGTAACACCTAAAGGCTGGCGTTAACAGATTTCTAATTTTGACTGAGGACTTATCATTTGTGTAAATTGATTTCAAAACTTCAAGAAATCGCCCTGTTACGCCTGAACGCTCTAGCTTATCAAAAAGTTTGTGTCTTGGTACTCTGTCGAAAGCTTTACTGAAATCAACATAACACGTAAATAGGAAGTTTTGTTTCTTTTTTGGCTTTGCTTTAACGTATTTGTCAATCAAAGATTTTAGGATGAAAATACTATCCACTGTTCCATGCTCTTTTCTGAATCCTCCCTGCTCAGGTTTGATTATTTTTCTTTCGACAAGGTAATTGTACAATCTGTTGTTCATTATGGATGTGAAAACTTTTCCTAGTGACGAGAGTAAGGTAATACCTCTAAAATTTTCCGGTTTACTAGGATCTCCTTTTTTCAGGATCGGTACTATCAGACCATAACTCCAGCTAGATGGGTATTCCCCACTATTCAAAATTTTATTAAACAAAATTTGTAATGGCTTTTTCAGAGTTTCTGATCTCTGTCCTGGTGATACCCCCTGATCTCTGTCCTGGTGATACCCCCCACCCCCTGGTAATAAACAGTAGCTTATAACTGACCCTGACACTGATCTCTGTCCTGGTGATCGCACTCTCTAGAGCTTTCAAGTCAATGATCTCTGTACTGCCACCAGCATTGGAAATGGTCTCCTTGAGATGCCGCAAGTCATCCTGGACCTGAGAAAGATTATTATGATGTAAAACATGTAAAACATGCATAGCGCCGTTACCAGCATGCACAGCGCCCTTATCAGCATGCACAAGCAGACCCCTCTAGTTAATTGTCTGTTATTTATTTTTTTGTATGGTACTGAAGTAATGTTCCATTCAGGAAGTGAAAAACGAGAAGACTTTTGGGTAAACTGATTTTTCGAAAAACCTAAACAATGACTATATGAGTAAAATGATTTTCGAAAAACGCAATGCAGGATATAGCAAACCCAACATCACTAAGACAATATGCAATAATGATAGATAATGTTTCATTTTCACTCAAACTGCATTTGAAACTCATGGGCATTGCCACTGTTTAACATGCTGTTTGTATGTTATTTTTTTCTGGGCAGACATTATTCTCCTGCCAACACAAGAGTGGTCATGATGGCAGGGAAGTAGAAGTCATGTGCACATTATAAAAATCAATAGGCATATATATTTTTGTTTACTTTTACCATCTGTGTTAACTAAGTTATAGTCTACTAATAACTACTGTATTTCCCTCTCAAAAATGGCAAACATTTACCTCATACATTAAAGGAAGAAACTCACAAAATGTCAAAGGATAGAGTTGTCCAGAAAAGGTAGAAATTTTGTCATCATCTGGTGTTTTTGTTCGATGTATGGGGTTTAGATGAATGCGTCTACCAAAGAGAGTTTTCATCGTCAGAGTTCTAACAAGATCTCTGCTTTAATATTCCCTCAGGTTACAGCAAAAATGACTTCTGATAACTTATGTCTCAAAACTTAATGATATTCATTGGGAATACAAAAAAGCCTGATCAGAGACAATTAGGGCTAATTAGGCAGGTGATACATAATGACAGCTTTTTAGAGTTTTGAGTTTTAGTACTACAAAAAGGAGGTTTGCTTGGGAGTAATCACAGTTCAGCAATATACTTCCAGTATTTATAATAACTTATAAGAAATTGAATAGGACTGCTTTGAACTTTATACTCCTTTAAATTATAGCTGAAGGAAAATAAAGAACAGCTTACTGAAATCTAGGCCTTAACAGTAAAACAAAAACAGGAAATTTATTATGGAAAGGGTATGAGGAATCGATCATAAATTTTCTGCTAACATCTTCCCAAACTATTTGCCAGGCATCATAGTTACATATTTACTTATGACAATCTAAAATATGTGAAGTACACTTTTATAAGCAACAAACTGCTACGAATGATCAATTCTTACAAGAGAACACAATTAGGATAATTGCCTCCAACCAAGATGCTAACAATAGTGATCAAATAATAACCAAAGAATCACAGAAGAAAACTCGCCAACTTTAAAAGAGCAAACAAACGTAAATAAACCGCGAAAAACACATTAAAATAAAGGATGATAAAAATATTACCTTGACAAGTATTTCACCAAGCTCTGTGGAGTTTCCTCCGAGCTCTGTTAGGGAAAACATGTCTTTCTTGTACTCAAAAACACAATTTTAAATGTTTACATACTGGTCAAATCGAGCAGTTCCATTAGACCGCCATTTTGGGATCCAAGGAAACCAATCCAAATGATACTTTGCATAATCTAGATATCTTTAGAACACAACTGCCGATTGGTTAATTTTATCATTCTTCAGTTATGACCAATCACAACAATTGTTCTAAGTACTCTGTGCCCGCAAGCAAAATAAGATCAGCGGTAAAAAATATCCAAAATGGCCGACGAGAAAGGCCGGGTATTGGTTGTGAGTTGTAGTTCGTTTTTATCTTCCCAGGATACCATAAAACGTGAGTAGCTTGTGTATATTGATGTTTAGTAACTAATCCCCGATGATGGAGTTTTTTTTTCATCGATCACATCATATTTCTTTTAAAAAAAGTGCAATATGGATATTATACAGAGAAGAGTACCGCAATTACATTATGGTGACCGATTCTCTGTCAAAGAATATTGTTGCTACTTAACCGGTCATGAATCAGCCAATGGTGGTCTAGTTCTAAAATCAGCGCCACCTAAAATCAAGCACTTTTTATCCGAATGCATGCTGCATTTTAAATGCAAAAAATTCTCATTCTTGAATCAAGCACTGATTTTGTACTTGTTTTTGTTGAAATTTTGCCACAGAGATTTGTGGAGACAATTCCTTGCCGACTCCAAGCGCATCGCCTGGGAACAATCTGTGTGCGGTTCCATGGATGATAGAGAATAAATACTTCACAGCACACATTGAATTTTGTTACAGCAGTAATTTGTCTGCCCCCAATGATGTCATTAAAGGAAACAATAGTGATTTTGAGGGGATGATAATTGTTTATGATCACCAAAAGGTTAGTATTAAAGTTTACATTGTTTTATCCAATATTTCATGTAGTCTTCAAGACTGTACATACATGCAGGAAAATATAAGATAACACTATCACTCATAAAGCAAACAAGACTGTACATACATGCAGGAAAATATAAGATAACACTATCACTCATAAAGCAAACAAGACTGTACATACATGCAGGAAAATATAAGATAACACTATCACTCATAAAGCAAACAAGACTGTGCATACATGCAGGAAAATATAGCTATTACTCATAAAGCAAACAAGACTGTGCATACATGCAGGAAAATATAAGATAACACTATCACTCATAAAGCAAACAAGACTGTGCATACATGCAGGAAAATATAAGATAACACTATCACTCATAAAGCAAACAAGACTGTACATACATGCAGGAAAATATAAGATAACACTATCACTCATAAAGCAAACAAGACTGTACATACATGCAGGAAAATATAAGATAACACTATCACTCATAAAGCAAACAAGAAGTTGCAAGGGTGTTTTTTAATCATCAACACAACTAAAAAAATTGAAACAATTTTCTCTTTAAAAACTACATCCGACCTTCATGACAAGTGGGGCTGCCTTCTACCCTAATAATTTACCATCTAGCAATATCAAGCAGCTATATTCAAACTATATTTAAATGTGCTGTGCAGATTTTCAAGTGCCCTCTTCCCATTTTCTAGCTGTATAAGATGCTTCCCCAATTATTCTACTTCCATGTCCTTGCAAAATAGCTAATTAAAGACGACTCTATGTATAGGCCACATTTTTTATTAGCAATATGATTTTTAGAACCTCAATACTAATTAATTCATATCCTTTTTCCCTTTAAGTCTTCAAGTAGGAAAGATGTTATGCTTTGGTCAGTGTACTTAGACTCATTAGAAGTAAACCCCTCAGTGTGCTTGCTACTCAACACTGGAGAAGGGGAGAGCAGTGAGCCTGAAGGTGACAATGAGCACTTATTTATTTGTCAGGACTGTAGCAACAGATAAACTATGAACAGGGAAAAATGACTATCACAGAGACAAGATGACCATTATTGAGGCAATGATACAGAAATTGAGTGCCCTGGTTATTTAACATTTCTGAATCATGAAAATAAAGCAAGTATCTTGATTTGCACAGCCTGCAGGTGTTAACCTTTTTTTTTTCTCTATGTGCTGAGTTGGGACTGCCATCTTTTTTTATCTATCTTCTGCCTCACGAACTAATGATAATGATAAATAATGATGATTAGGTTTCTAGTTCCTTCCCAGCTAAGGCATGGCCAGAACAAAGCAATATGGCAGCTTTGACTGTGTGTATAGGGAGAAACACATACCATCCACAGCCATATTTTGTACAATACACTATGTCTAAGTTTTATAGCTGAAGTAACAAATAATGCTGTAATTTACTATGTTGATAAGAGTTTATATTTGCTTTCAAACCACCATCTTGCTAGGATATGATCAACAGTAACCAAACATACTGTAATATTCAGTAGTTCTATCTATTGTATACAATATACCTAATTCTGCAAATTTGCATGCCTACTTAAATCCACGGAATTAAATACTCACGAAAAATAAAGTCTGAGAAATTTTATCACAAAAATATACAGATAAAAAAAAAATTGGTAACGGAGACAGACTAAAGGTTCTATTGAGATCTCCTAGTAAGGACATGTAACAAAACTATTGATAATCAGGTACAGGGACACCATTACTGTTTGTATTCCAATTGTTGTTTAGCATTAATTATTTTTTTAAAATGAGAAAATAAAGTTTTTTGAACTTTAGATTTGCAAAATTAAATCCTTTGCAAACACATTCTTCTCTGCGATCACGTAATTAAAGATTTGCCAAATGTTCTGTAAAATTTGTCATGATAATAAGAATGTGATACTTCAGTAATCATATGTACTGTAGCTCATCAAAACCTTGTACCAGTACCTTGAATATACTGTTTTTACAATTGTCATTATAACCATATTAAACAACGTATAAGATGCACCCATGTATAAGACGCACCCAGAATTTCGAGCTCAAAAAAGTAAAAAAAAAGTCAATATTCAAATGTTTAAAACTTGCAATTGTGTGCTACAGCAATTCCAGAAAGAAATGCTGCAAAAAGCAAATCTGCCTATGGTTAGTGAGCGATTTAATAGAGCTAAAACCAAAGTATTTCATTGAAAAAAAACGCTCTTTTTTCTTTCTTTTATCCTTGGCATCGTCTTACGTTTGAAAATCACCATTGCTTCAACTTCGTTCCATCCAAATTATAAAAAGTGGCATTCCGTGTAAAAGATACACCCTAATTTAGAAGGTCATTTTGGAGTGAATAAAGTGTGGCTTATACGGGGGTTAATATGGTAATTGTTTTCAAAATTTCTAAATAAAAGGAGATGTCATATAGTGTAACTTGTATCCTTATGAATAGTAACATAAGTATCATATAGCTGACAGAGCTTGTCTCAAGCCAAAACTTTTTAGACTCTGAATGTAGTGCCACTTTGTACATACCCACATGATTAATAAACCTAAAGTTAGTATAACATAACAACCATCTTTTTTTTCTTTAGTGGATCAAAAAGAGATTGTGGAGTGGTGCTTGAGAAACTCCTTTGAGCTGGTGGAGTTGAAGCCTGATAATGATGTGGACAACTCTGATGGTAGGTTTCTGATTTTGAACCCAAAAAGGAGGGGGTCAAGGAAAAAATAAACTGAGGGGAAAAAATAAACTGAAGTGAAAAAAATAAAATCCCCCAAAATCTTCTATGAATTTTAAATGGATCAACACATTTACTTTTCCCAATGTTCTAAAATGGGAGTGTTTTTTATTTACTATTTGCTTGCTATTGTCCAAGGTGAATTTGGGGAGCAGACAGGTTTTGGGCGAGTTGTACAAGCCCTGCAGTGTGGGGAGTGGCCCAATATCAAGTTAAAAAGTAAGTATGTAATAGGCCCTTCAGTTAAAATCATGCACACACACTCGACATGGAAACCTGCCTCAACTACCATCATCATGCGCATGCATAGCTGGAATAGCCTATTAAGTTGCTTTTATTCTATATAATGTGATATTGACAGTCTAGCCCTTGTACTGTATTTCACCTCTACAAAGTTTTTTTTTTTGGTTGATTGTGCAGGCTCATAGCCAGCATTTAAGTTGAGCGGGGGAAAGGGGGGTCTCATTTACCCAGAAAGCGGACCATTTTCTCTAGGTAGCTCGTCCTACCTTGTATTGGTACTTGATTTTTCTTCATTAGAGCGGACCTTCAAGTCGAGTGGGGGGTTCTTTTGAACCCCCCCAAGCCCCCCTTGCTACGGGCCTGTTGCTGGAGCCCCAAAAAGCATAAAGGGAAGGGATGTGTGAGGCACACAAAAAAAACTGATTACTCCTCTGATTACACCCTCCTTAGACTCCTTCCTCCTTCCAACTAAAATCAATATTACTATTTCAACAATACATTAAAAAAAATTCTTTTTAATGGAATTACAACCCTGGAAAATACACGAGGGGTTTAGAGTACTTTACACTACCCATATGCATATAGCAGTCCAGAAAACACCCCGGGGTTTTGTGCACCTATGTTTACCTCCACCCAGCCTGGATCCGTTTTTCTTTCGTTTGATGAAGGGCTCTCTTCAAAAACATCAGTGAAACTTCTACCCTTTATTGCTTTCCTAGATTTAAAATCGGGGATTTTTGGTAATAAAGATTCTTTTAGCATAGGAGATATTAAATATCGATGATTGAGCCGTTTTGAAGGATATCGGTTTTATTCCTTCAGATGCACTTTAACGAGGCTGTATCAATATCAGTTCTTATGGTGTGCAATTATTTTGTATGAACAGGTGAGCAAAAGAAGCCAGCAAAGAATGATGCAAATGGTTTAGCAGTGGTTTCAGAAGAAGAGAAACCTGAAGTGTCTGAACCTGCAACTGAATCAGCATCACAACAGGAAAAGAAGAATGGCAATTGTGCCATGGATGCGAGTGGTAATGCGTCTTTATCCTGGCAAACGAAAGCGAGAGTCAATCAGAGTTTAAATCTATCATACCATTTTGTTCATCACACTCTCTCAGCTATTGCCTCACGTTAGACTCTTGCTCTTTTGAACATGTTGGACATGTGGGGGCTGATTAGTTGCCCTTTTTTCCATGAGAAGAAGTTCAGTAAGCGGTTTTCATGATAGTCCAATTCATTGATCAAAGTTGAATAATGATTACGAAATCTCAGTGACCACTCTTTTCAACACCCAAAGACTGGCCGATTGTAAACCTGTAAGAGCTAGTTAGAGTTGAAACAGTCATCGACACTCGAAAACTCTTCTCAATAAGAGCTCTCGGTTTGATCAAGGCATTACATTATTTTGAAGTGCTGCAGGAAGTGCTTATGCAGTGGTTTGCTCAGAGGACACGAAACAGAAACTCCAGAAAATGGCTAGCATTCCGTGAGAAAGAAGTGTAGCTAATCAGGGTACAAAGAAAAACTACTTTTCAGAATTGGACAAACAATGCAATGCAGTATTTTCCAAGGAGGATATGCGAAAATTTATCCTTGCTTTCAATGTCAATATTTGTTTTTGACAGCTCAGTGTTTTCTGAGGGGGACATGGAGTTATTGGCCAACTAAATGTGTAGAATACTCATCGATTTTCCTGGGGAGAGCATGGAACTTCTTGGGCAATGTTACTGTGAGAAATATTCCTTGCATTTAAATGTCTATTGTTTTGTATTCATCAGCGGTGTTTCCTGAGGAGGAAATGGAGCTGTTGAGCAGACTTGGCAGTGAGGATCCAGGAGATGAGTCTTTCGAGGAGCTCTTTACACGGCTGCAACACATGAAAGGTAGGAACTCTGAACTACGCCAATTCACAACATCTTTATAGACTACAAACAAGCTTAAAGCTACACAACGCCTGTTCAATAAACTCACCTCACCTGGAACAAAAGATGATGAGTGTATTTGGTATAAGACAGGCCCGTATCCAGGGGGGTTCGGACGAACCCCCCCCACTCGGCTTGGAGGTCCGCTCGGAACAAATATAAATATATAACGTTTGGCTGGAGATATACCGTGCACATCAATATATCTTTTAAATGACTATAAAAAATATTTTTTATAATAATTATCTTTATTATTATCGATATATTTTAAAAAGCACTTTGACATTTTAAATACGAGATTGATTACCTAATGTAATAAGGCAAGGAGAGGGGTATACCGGAAATTTGGTCCGCTGAAATGGAAAAACGAACCACCCCGCTCAAAATCCTGGCTATGGACCTGTAAGAGACCATTTTTATCGAATGCTCTCACAATTTAAGCCTTTCTTAGAACAAAAGATGATGAGTGAATTTGGTATAAGAGACAATTCTCATCGAATCCTCTCACAATTTAAGCCTTTCTTGGAACAAAAGATGATTAGTGAATTTGGTATAAGAGACAATTCTTTTCGAATGCTCTCACAATTTTAGCCTTTCTTGGGACAAAAGATGATTAGTGTATTTGGTATAAGAGACAATTCTTTTCGAATGCTCTCACATTTTAAGCCTTTCTTGGAACAAAAGACGATTAGTGTATTTGGTATAAGAGACCATTCTTATCGAAGGCTCTCACAACTTGTTCATGAAAGTGTGTCATTCTTCCGCCATTTTGTCATCCAAGCAAAATACTAAGATTGAATAAGCATCCATTTCCATCGGCTGATTTGGGAAGCTATTGCGATATTTTCTATTGAGTTTCGTAAGTGATAAAAATGGTAAATTATAAAAAATATATATTTTTTCTCGTGCGCAAATGGACCTCCTACCTAGACGACTAAAATTTTAGAAAGAAAAAACAAAGAGTCAAGGCCAATCTAAGGCCATATATGTGGGAGCGTGGTTTTGCCCCTGTTCTTATTGCCTTTATTTCTTGTTAAGAACGTGCTGCCTGCCTTCCCGATAATGAGAGGAAATCGTATGCCGAAAAGGTGGGTAAAGAGTGTGTGACTAAAGTGAATTAAAGAGACGTCCAATCGTCCAATGCTCTCGGTAGGAGCACGACCTGTGACTCGGGCCTGAAAATAAGTAAACCATGTCATTTATTCTCATGATGTTAAACAGCCTCTGCCATAAGCCGCCATTTTGTCATCCTAGCAAAGTACCAAGTGCGACAAGGCATCCATTTCCATCGGTTGATTTGAGGAGGCCAATGCGATATTTTAGAGTGGAGTTGGTAGATAAAATAATTACCCTTGTTTTTAGATTAGTTGTTCCTAGATCTTAACACATTATGTACCTTCCAATATTATATAAAAACAGTAACAAAGATGGGCTGAAAGGGCTCTTTAATTATTAATGCTTATGTTTTTACTGATGTTATCTCCTCTCTGAATGCAGGTCGCGGTAGCTTTCTGGAAAGCAATGGGCGGAGATGAGGACGAAATATCGGGGTTGGATGCCGACAGTGATTGATTGAAAGGCATTGTCTAGCAAATCTGTCATAATGTTTTGCAATAGATATGTGTTACCCGCTGCGGATCCTGAAAAACCTTTTTTCCTGTAGTAAAAAGCTTGGCAAAGCGGAAGCGGTTTGCGAAGCAGGTGTGCTATTGCAAGATGAGTCTCATGGTGGCAGTCTTTGTATATATATATGTGTATGTTTTAAAACACCTTTATGTGATCAGGCTTTTTATGTGAGAACAGTAGAAATGAATTCTTAAAGTACATGTAACGAATTTGAACTTGATTCGGTTTGAAGAGCCAGCGAAATCTCCATACGTTTTAGTATTGATATTTACCCTGGCTACGTGAGGCTCCAAACTTTACACGTAACAGACTTCTTTAAAGTGAAGCTTTCAAGCCTCTTGTACCCAAGGTAATTGATATGAAAAATGCGCGATTGAGAGAAGAGGATAAATAAAACCGAGCTAATCTTTAGTTCACGCTGTGGTTTTTATCTTCCTTGTCGTCATCTTTTGTAGCGATGAAGGGGTGGGGGGTGGGAGGAGTAAATAACTGGGCGCACATCAGGGCGATACTCTGGCGCGTACCAGCGATGGGCTAATCTGAAGTTCACGCTGTGGTTTTATATCCTTTGACGTCATCATTGGCGGAGTACGTCCATTAGCGGATCTAGGGGGAGGGCTTTGGGGGTTTAACCCCCCCCCCCCCCCCTTTGGGCTGCCAGAAAGCCATATGTAAACAAAAAAATTCCCCTCCTTCCCCCTTTAGCACCAAACCCCCCCTTTAGAGAAAAGCTAGATCCGCACCTGAGAGGGATGGATCCTTTATTATATAATACCCATCTTAAAAACGGGAGAAATAGGCGTGGGGAAAGGGCGTGGGGCAACTTCTTGTAGTATGGAACATTCGTCAAGTCGTCAGCAACACTTTTGTTATTGTTTCCATTCGAAAAATTCGAAGACAAATTATTTAAAGAAATTTCAAAATAACCATCTAAAAACAAAGTCTTACATGTTATTTTCCAGTCTCGACCTAAATTGTCGCTATTAATACTCATGTTGGTTATGGCCAAGAAAGCTGCGATCAGTTAAAAAGAGTTCATTTTTCGTGATCTCATTTACAATGTTAATCAACGGGAAACCACCGCCTCAATCAAAATCGCCGTGGTCAGGCTAACATGGAAAAAAACTAGTTTTTTTTTTTACTTTTCCAACTCGGGCTCATTTTTTAGAACAATTTTTCCATTAAAATATTATCGTACTTTTTGTTACTTTATATGTGTTTATTTTTGGTGCCTCTTAGCCAGCAGCTTGTGTCTCAGCTTGATTTCAGAATCTCTGGCTGAGATTAACCTGAAGAAGTTTGGAGAAAAGCATTTAAGAAAAAAACTGGTAATTTCCTTACGATACAAATATGTGACGACTCACGCGAAAACGCACCTTAGGGTTTTCCGCGAGTTTGGCCAAACTCGCGCCCGCTCGCGCCCTTCTCGCGGAATGCTCGCGCTTTTCTCGCGGAACGCTCGCGCCTTAATAACGGAAAGCTTGCGCCTATCTCGCGGAACGCTCGCGCCTCAACAACGGAAAGCTCGCGCCCATCTCGCGGAACGCTCGCGCCTCAACAACGGAAAGCCTCGCGACTTGCTAACTCGCGGGTTATATCTTATAAACGACACGGAATAGCGACTAACAAGTTGATCGTTAGTTGGCACTACGATTTTTCGGTACGACGATTTTTCTGACACAGCACTGAGCGTAGTTAACTCGCGGAATTGAAAGGCTCTAAGGTACGTTTTCGCGTGAGTCGTCACATATTATACCACAAAAACCTAATTCATAAAAACTAAAACTAAAAATAGGATACAAATATTTTACCACAAAAACCTAATTCAAAAAACCTAAAACTAAAAATAGTCCCAACTAAAATTTTCTAAAAATGATTCCCATTACAGAATGAACATATGAACTTTGCTGTCTCATTAAGCTCTATGATCTGATGAGCCAGAGGTTGAAAGAGCTTTTACAGGAGAAGCTGCAGAGGGAAAAAACCATTGCTTTTGAGCAAATTGCTCCTCTGCAAAAAAGCTGTCTTGGCTTTTTATGAAACCTGAATTTTACTTTTGGACCACATTATGTTGTGACATGAGAAAAAAAGTTTTTTAAGATTTGTAAGAAAACATTGAGGTACCCAGGGTTATTGAAAATATTGTAGGTGGTATAAAAACAAGGCATATTTTTTAGGTAATAACAGATCCTCAAGGTCCTAATATGTAGGTGCACTTTTTTTTAAATCAAAACAGAATTCTAGAATAGTTGATTTAAATTTCAAGTGTTTATCAAACATGTTGTTTTTCACAAATTACTAATACTTAGGGTTTTAGGAGACTAGCTCTCAATTTCTTTAAGGTTTTAGGAAACCAGTTCTCTATTTCTTTCTCCAAAGAAAGCTGGAGTTTACCCAAGTAATTCATTTAAGCCTAAAATCGGATGAAATACAGCAAATATGTGGGGGAAAAACAAGAGAGCCAATGCGGATGAATACAGAGAATGTATGAACATTCTCACAAAAATTAGGTTTATGATGAGGTCAAAAATCTTGTGACAGAGTTGACAGCTCTGGTAACTTATATTCAATTCATTCATGAATAGTAGTTATAATTTTCCTATGATAGTTTCAGTTTCAGTTTTAATGCTCGGTTAGGCTGGGTTGCATTACACCAAGATTAACAAATATACATAAATAAATAAGACTAAACCAATACATTGTAATATGCTACACAGCTCTATTGAGAGACTAAGGTCATGAATGAATCTAATGAACCGGCACTAACGATGTGTGCCGGAAGGCTGTTCTAATCTAGAATAGTATTGGGAAAAAAAGAAAACTTGTAAACATCTGTACGGGGGGCAAGAACATTAAGTTTAAACGGGTGATTACAACGAGTGACGGACGAGCAATAACTAATGTGGTCAGGGAGAGATATAGGTACAAGGCCATTTACAATTTTATACAACATTCAAAGACGATCCTGTTTCCTTATAAGGAACGAGCACTTGAGATCACTAATAAAAGCACTAACACTAACATAGCGAGAATAGTTACTATATACAAAACGGGCTGCGCGCCTCTGGACCATCTCGATCTTGTTAATGTTCCTCTGAGTGTAGGGACCCCACACAGTTGACGCGTAGGACAACGTGGGGCGCACTAAGGAACAGTAGGCGCGGGCTTTTACTACTTTAGAACAACTATACAAGTTCCGTCTAACTAGGTTAAGAGTGCGAGATGCTTTAAGAGTGATGTGGTCTACGTGACTGTCCCATTTGAGATCATTTGAGAACTGCACACCGAGGTAGGGATGACTCTCTCGCTCCTGCAGCTTGGACCCGTACAGGAAGTAATCTGCGTAGATGGTAGATCTTTTGTTTTTATGCGCAGAACACAGCACTTTGAAGGATTAAAAGCCATCTTCCAAGTTTTTGACCATGCGGCGAGTTTGTTGAAGTCTTGCTGAAGGTGGGAGGGAGATTCATCGGATGTCAGGTGGAGGTAGAGGGCACAGTCATCAGCAAAGAGTCTTATTTTGCCGTTAATTCCATCTGGAAGGTCGTTGATATATAGGAGAAATAACAACGGACCAACCACTGACCCTTGAGGCACGCCTGATGTTACAATGGCAGGCGAAGAGTGCTCTCCATCAACAACAACTGATTGTGTCCTGTTCTTGAGGAAATCCTCCAGCCAGTAGTACACTTGACTAGAAATCCCATAGTGTTGAAGCTTTATTAAAAGACGCAAGTGTGACACCGAGTCGAAGGCTTTTGAGAAATCCAGAAGTAGAAGATCAGTTTGTTGTTTTTTATCCATAGCAAGGGCCAGATCGTTATAAGTGAGAAGCAGTTGAGTTTCACAGGAATGGCGTTCCCTGAAACCATGTTGGAAGGGAGAGAGAAAGCCGTTGGCTTCCAGATGATTCATCACATGACTTGCTACGATGTGTTCCAGTAGCTTACAAGATATACATGTCAATGAGATAGGCCTGTAGTTTGCTGGAGTTGACCGAGAGCCCTTTTTATGTATTGGAGCGACAGGCACCACGCCAGAGCTCAGAGATTGCTGGAAGATCTCCCTCAAGATTACTGCAGTTTTATCTGGAGCAAGCTTCAGAATTCGTGCAGACACCTGGTCCGGGACACATGCTTTGTTGGGTTTCAGTCGACTTAAAAGCTTGACAATTCCATTTACAGTCACGCAGATTTCGCCAAGAGGTGGTAAGCCCTTTAGGAGCCAAGACAGGAAGGGGCTCGTTTGGGGCGTCCGTCTTAAAGACAGATTGAAAGTAACCATTTAAAGCTTCTGCCTTTTCCTTTGGAGCCGTTAGGGTGGTAGAGTCTTGCTTCTTTGATTTAATATACTTCCAAAATTTCTTTGGCTGGGACTTGTAGTTTTCGTCTAGGAGGCCGCAAACGAAGTTGTCCCTGGCTGAATTTATGGCGTTGGTGGTAAATTTACGCTGGTGTCGATAGGCCTCCCATGCGGCTGCTGTATTGATTGATTTAGCCCTTTTAAATAAGCGATGTTTTTTTACGAAATGCACGCCGTAGGGATCTGTCGAACCATTGGTTTTTCCGTTGAGGCTTCAGGATTTTCACAGGATAGTGTTTATTGGCAAGGGAAAGAATCGTGGTCTTGAATATTTGCCAGTTTTCATGAACGGAGCGCTGAGAGCAATTTTGCATGAAGAAAGCAGCGAAAGCTTTCATGTCCCGACAGAAATCTTGTAGGTTTCCCTTGTTGAAGTCAAAGCCTTCACGTTCCTGTGAGAAACCATGGTCGACAAACCGGTCAATATGAGCAACAACCTGTTCGTGGTCACTTACACCCGGAATTACTTGAATGTCAGACAGCAAGTCAGGTTTTGATGAAAAGACCAAATCTAGAGTGTTACCAGAAGTGGGACCGTATCTCGTAGGTTCATGGACCAACTGCTCAAGATGGAAATCATGTACAATATCAAGCAAACGCTTGCAGAGGTTTACATCTTTTGCACCATAGGGCACATTGGACGTTACCCAGTCTATAGATGGTAAGTTAAAGTCCCCTGTGAGAATGATGTGGCGATTTCCAGCTGATTGTACGACTTTGGACAAAGAAACCTCTAGAGCGTCTAGAGAATCCATGCCTTTAGATTCTTGGCAGTGAATGGCAGATTTAGAGATCGAATTTGATAAATACAGCCTAGAATATTTATTCCCTGAGGTAAGTAAGTTACTTAAAGTAAATTAAATTCAACTCAATGAAAAAGGTGTTATTCAAAGTTTGAAAAAAAAAGAACTCCGAAAGATCGTTCCACTAAGTACTTTAATACAACGCGCTAACTTACCTACGTCTGCCAGTGCAAAGACAATACATAGGAGCACTTGTCGGAGAAGGTGTCCATAAAATTAGCTTGTTTTTTTCTTTCTTCATCTTGTGGCCTACTTTGACATTTCAGCTGACCTTGACTCGAGCACAAGACTTGACTCTTCAAAACTTTCAACCATGCTTTTACACAGTCTTTTGCACATAATTAGACAAGTTCATATCCGTGGTTAGCATTCCCACGAATGATTTTTTTCAAGCACTTCTTTTTCGACAATTCTTGGCTTTTCTGCAGTCAGTTTTCGTGTGTTTTTGAGAGGGGCAAAAATACTTATCCGCCATATTGTTTTACGCGCTCTGGAGGCCTTGCCGAGGCAGATCGCGGCGGGAGTTACTTGAACACGGGCGTCGAAGCTGCGGCGTCGAAGTACAGTCAGGCCCGTGGTATATTATGATCAGCGGTATCGCTTCGCAAAACCACAGCTATCCCAACGTGTCAATAAAGCAATATACGCACATGGCCAGCAGTCATGGCTGCCTGCGATAGCACGTAATGAATGCGATAAATCAATTTAGCTCGGTAATTGACAGGAAGACCTCATGAGAATGTACCTCTTGGCCTTGCGTTGAGCCACAGCATCAAAGGCAAACCGACCACTTTAATTGTGGTGTTTTCATTTGTTCGGTGAGTAGTGGTCCGGGATCAAGATATTTCTAAACTGCTTATGTATTAAATGAATACCCGATGTAACTAATTGATAAGAATTGATAATTGTTATCAATTTTTATCTATCGGTTGTATTCAATTTTATCAATTGCTTATGTCCTATATATTCGAGAATCATTCACTTTCTACCCCCCAGACTGAGAAATCGCTAAGACGCTAAAGGTAGTAGTTTTAAATACTACTAAAATTTATATACCATAGCTCTATAGTTTGCCAAGAATCTGTGTGAGAGCAGGGCCTTAAACGTTGTTGACATCACTGAAGAACGAGCAAACATGATGAGGTTAATATTTGGCCATGCTACAACGATGAGTATGTACGCCTAAACTGTAACCTTGATTTTTGTGGTCTTTCTGTGCTTTCGCAACACAGCAATTTTTAGATCTTCCTGTAAACTTCCGGTGACCAACTTCCGGTTAAAGTTAAGTACTATAAAAGAGCCTTCTCATCGACCTGTGACCGCTACGGTGATATAGCCATAAAGTATAAATAAGCTAGTTTTTACAGAAAAGTCTTCGATGTGGGTTGAGCGTGCGCATGCGCCTTCGTCACTGACATCAATCGATCTTCTACGGTTCAGTCCAATTCAAGTTATTAGTTTACAAAACAAGTAAAATTCTAGCAAAGCTTTTAATTCTCCTTCTTCTAGGTACTTGAAGATTCACATCTCTGGGTTTTCGCATTACTTGTTTGAATTTTTGCTGAAAGAGTGATTTTGTGCTGAAAGAGCGGATAGCCAAAGCTACGACTTTTAAAGTCAGAGAAACACAAGGGAAAAGCCTCTGTTAGCAGGGCCTTTCTTTGCAGGGTAATAAAAGAAAGCCTCTGTTTGCAGGTAAAAAAAATAGTATGGACTTTCATAAGTTGTTTTTTTCCATAATTCTTTTTTATAAATTAAGTGCTTAACCCATTGACTCCTGGCTATTTTTGAGCTAAATTTACAAAAAACAGACTGAAAACAGATACCTCCCCCCCCCCTATTCTGAGTTTTATACAGCCCGTCAAAGTCAAACACAGCTGCACCTAGTCAGCGGTATCCAAGCTTTCCAACAGTGCTTTGCGGTCCCCACTTTTAATCCCTCGTCGTTGTGCTGAAGCCAGCACAAGTTGATGGTTGCTTGTATTTTTCATCAAAAATACAGCTATGAGCATATTAGGAGAGTGTCTCAGGACATCATGAAGTCTTTGGGGGCATAATTGAGTTCTTTGCTTATGGATATTTGCAATCAAAGGTGGATTCATGATGATTTTTTCTTGTTTGGATTTGCCTGGATGAGAAAATAATTTTCTAATGAATCACCACAACTCTCCTAAATGCTGTCTTTTCTGAAACCAAATGGATTCCAAAATTGTTTACACTGCTATTCTGGGTCTGTATGACCTGGAATTGATTTGTTTGGCTTCGGGGTGAAAAGACTTATAAAAAACCATCTGACTTTGGGGAGAGAAGTGTTGACTGGCACTCTCCTCGTGAATTTTTCCCTGGATCTCCCAGAATGCTTTTCAATCCGTAAAGGCATCTTCGTGGTTTTTCAAGCCTTCAAGGAGTGGAAATTGTGTTTTGAGGCCATGGAAATGAACCTGGAGGATCAGAATAAAGGTATCTATTTGTGTCTTGAGCTGTGTTTGCTGATCTCTCTCCCTTGTGTTGTATTTTGAGCGTTTCATTGAGAGGGGTGATTCTGCTTTTCTTTCCTTGTTCGATTTGAAATTTGTCGAAGAACCCGTGCTATTATTTGGCTTAAGAGTAGTTGCCAACACCTTGGTTGGATGCACATCTTCAAGACCATTTATCCCTTAGACTGATGCCTGAGTATCTTCATCTTGTTGTGTTTAGTTTGCATTTATGAATTTTTTGGGTTGTGGGTACTTCCCAAAGCCGGTACAGGCCGGTTGAGGGGCCAATGTGTTAATATCAAACAAAACTCGTTCAAACACGCTTATTCATCAAGAAACGATCAATAAAGATTTTGCGAATTTCTAGCATGTTGATATGCTTAAAATACATATGACTGTAGCTTGATTAATTATGTCGGGTATTTAACTTCTGTTTCCGGAGAGAATAGGGCAAAATTTGACATGCTAGCAAAAGCAGTTCGAACGGTGAGATACCAATTAGGATAAAAACTAATTTCACTTAGAGGTTACTTCGGCAATGCCTCGGTGGTATAGTGGTTCTGTCGCTTGTCTAGGACATCAGAGACCGGAGGTTCGATCCCTACTTGTGACGTCTTTCTTTTTTTCTTTACTTTTTATGATAATTATAAATAATCAAACTGTTTTTGGTGTTTCATCACATCGAAAAGAAAGGACATTGTTATGTACTCCCAGCATCTTCTATGTGTTCATCCTTTGTTCAAAATTCATCCTTTATATGTTTTTTTTTGCACACAAGAAAATAACTAGAAAAACTAATTTGCATTCACGAGTTGGCTCACAGAGCTCTTGGATTATTTACAAGAACAAAACGTGAATGCACGGCCGCCAACCGCGAATGCGTTGTTTTCGTACTTTTAAGAGTTCTGCAATAACAATCTCATATCCATTTTTAAGTTAGCCAGCTAATGATTTAACTATGGTTAATTTTTTAACTATGGTTAATTTTTTTACTCATCATAGTCGGTTCTCTGTTACAGTAAACGCCGCTCATTTTAGTAACAATTAAGAAAATCGCTTCAGTATAACAATACTTTCTGAACAAACCATTGGATAAAATAAGCGGTATTTATACCTCAGGAAAGGTTTAATAGTTCTGTATCATTTAGGTAGTTTTGGATTGTGCAAATCTACAATATTCGAGGCAAAAATATGAAACCAAATTCTGAGTGATACTGGTTATTGTACTGTACGGTAAGACTGAAGTTATGCGTTGGCTAATATATGCAGCTAGGCGCTTGAGTGTTTTTTACCCATGTTTACATGTGGGCTTGTCGCGTAGTCGTGCAGCCGGTTGAGGACAACCTTTTGTCAATCGACTGTATACTCGAAGTCTTTGCCGACAGCCATGCTGCTGGCCATGTGCACCCGAATATAGGCTTTCTTTATAGATTTAGGCACTGTCTAAAAGCTCCTAATTAGATATCGGGATCCCTGTGGTTGTTGTAACCTTGGCCACCAAGTGGTTGAACCCCCCCCCCCCCCCCCCCCCCACCATCCCCCGACGTTCTCGAGATAAGGCAGCATCAATGAAATATCCAAACAACAACTTCAGGATCCCTGTGGTGGCTGCACCCCCTGGCCACCACATGGTTGAACCCCTCTTGCCCCCTAGACAACTTTGCCTAGACTGGTGATTTAACGTTCTGGGGATAGCTGTGGTTTTGCGAAGCGATACCGCTGATCATAATACTACCCGACTGTACTTCAACGCCCGTGTTCAAGTAACTCCCGATCGCGGCTGGCTGGCTGGCAGCTTGTGACAATGACGTCATTGACCACAAAAACTGAGTCGCCTAGTTATAGACCATTTCTATACCTATGGGGCTCCGCGCGCGGCCAACGGCAACGGCGCTGGCTCCGCTATAAATACAATACACAAAAAACTGGTAGTCCACTACCTGTTTTTGGTGTCTTAAATTTTAGTGTATATATTAATATAATACCCAATGAATTATTAGGAAGAAAATAACACTAATAATAGATAGTAACAATAAGGTTGTTACTATGAGCACAATTTGATCTGCATTTTAGCATCAGGACTAAAAAAGTAAAAAAAAAAAAATTTGCTATCTGAGCTTCGGCATGTTCTTAGCATGTTCTTTAAAATTTAGTGAAATCTCAGGCTGGAAGTTCTTATAAAAAAGGTTATTACATATTATAAAAAAAAGAGTGTAGCCAACCCAAATCTCCAAATCAGCCGATGGAAATGGATGCCTCCATGAATTAGCATAAAATATGTGTGATGCTATTATTGGTCTTTAACGAACACGGTAATCTTATCATTATTGAAAACTTGCTTATTTCTTTTCTTCACTACTAATTGCCGAATTTCAATTCAATGTTCTTATATACATATGCATTTTTCAGTCGAGTCTTTTTTAAATTTGTTTTAAGCTCTTTTGGGAAAAGTACCTAATAAAGCCTTTCTTACATTGTCCACAATTGTTCGTGTGAATACATCTATGTTTTTGAACAATTACTTATGAATCCAACTAAACTAAGTTAAAAATTCTCCGCACTTGAGGGAAGGGGAACTTTAGATATTTGGGCTCCCACCAGAAGTCGTTCATTTTCTCGCGAGATTTCAATGGGAGGATTTTGCTGCACGCACACCTATCGGTCACGCACAAGCACACACAAATAACCTAGACACCTATCGGTTCCGCAAGGTGCACTTGCTCAGACCAATTAAATGCTCAAACTTTCGCGGTTCTTTTGAAGTAAGCTTTGAAGCCTCTGTGTCTAGTTTATTAACAATAACATTGGCAGCACCTGTAAATAAATATATATATACATTAAAGCCTTATTATCACAGGTGAGGAAGGGGGAGAGGATGTAGTATGAGTGGGTTTTTTGGGTTTCACTTTGCCGTGTGTTTTGAAAAGAAGACTTTTCTGTTAAAGTAAACGCATTTCTTTTTAGCTCATACAGATGTCTAATAAATAGTTGTGTAGAAAAAGTCAGGGAATTTTTAGAATTTTTTCGAGATTTGTCCTTGCTGTGCCTTTGAGACATGACTTAACTCCCCCCACCCCACCCCCCCTTTCCCTCCAAACACAAACCGCAGTATAAAACTATGCCTCAAATTAAACAACAGAAAAAATCTTTTAGGTGATTCCATTTCATAAGTAGGAGCAATTATATTTTTAAATTTCATTGGGTTTTAATATTCTTTCTTGTCTGAAGTGCTTCCTTATAGGAAGGTTTACGTACGTGAAACAATAAGATAGTCAGATATTACAGAAAGCATTATTAATTGGCTTTTACACGGCACATCCCAGTCGGCGTTTTAGAACTTTTAAACATATTTTTTATTTGCCGAAAATTTCAGGCTCCTGTCTCGTCTGGGAGTAAAGCGACATCAATTAATAGTCAATAAATCTTTCTTTACCGATGAATGAATCTTATGTGTTCACTGTCGCGCCATAAACTGCACACGACAAGGCGAATGATTGGCCGAGATGGTGTGACTGACTGCGTTTTTATTTTGATTTTGATGGATTTGGAATTTGCGGTGGCTGTGAAATCAAATTCGGCTGTTAAGTTTAATTTAACGAAATTTCAAAGAGCTGGCAATTTAATTTGCCATTCTCAGTAGCAAAAAAAAGCACTATACTAATTGCTCTGCTTTTTTATTGCATATAAAAAGCGCTGGCTAATGACTTATGCGAGCTTCTTATCTGTGCTCTAAACATTCTAACATTTGACATGGATGCTAACGTAACGATTATTAAAAATCGGCTTTCTACTCGCGAGGGATCGGACTCGTTGGGGATATCTATCCGTATAACCATCGTTATCGTGTTATTTATCGCCGCAGTTTTGGGCAACGGCATTGTGTTAATTCTGTTGAAACGTTTCAAATCCCTTCGTACAGCCCCTAACATCTTAATAGCTAATCTCGCGTTCGTCGACTTGTTAAACGTGACGATAAATTTGCCAACAGTTTTGACGATGACAAATAACCCCGAGAAGAGTGTCATCAAAGGAAGGTGAGTGAGGATTGGATATCTTCCTGATTTTTCTTGCTATTCTTGAGTGCTTCTCGATTTGCTCTAGCACTATTCACGCCCTCTAGTATTATAAACGAATTTCCCTCTCAAAGGCCACTTCAAACAATCGCATTAGAAACCAAACTATTTCCCGTAAAATTGATGTCTTTTTATTTGGAATGAGTGGGCTAAATGTAAAGGCAATCGCTCAGATGAGCTCCATATCTACTTAAGGTCACCCGAGCTTAACCCGACTAGATTTCCTTCCATCCCATACACCATTATCCAGCGGCGTAGCCAGGATTTTTAATGGGAGGGGGCCCAAAAGGCCCCAAAATGGCATTTTTTCCTGTATTTTAGATAATGTCTCGTACATTTACTGTATTTTTGGCTGCTAGAAGGGGGGCCTGGGCCACCCCCTGGCTAAGCCCCTGTTATCCATGTTCTCCATATTTTTCGGGCTTTTAAACGAACGCCTTATCTCACGAAGAACGCACGGAAGAAAGAACGAACGAAAAAAACAAGCCAACATTATGAAAAAAAGTTAGCATCTTTACGTCTTTTTAAGAGCAGTTCGAAGTGTTTTGCAGACATTTTTTTCTTTTTTAAGAGTCGTCTCTGTGCTAGTTCACTCGTTGCAGTACGCGTTTGTCTTACTCAACCTGTTTGATATGACGCTAATGATGCTGGACCGCTACTTTGTTATCAAGCTAGGCCTGCAATATAAGGTAAGAGTAAGGCAAAGAAAGCCAGGACTGCAATAGAAGGTGAGAGTCGAAAGTTAGGGCTGCAATATAAGGTGAGAGTGGTGCAAAGAAAGCTAGGGCTCTGCAATATAAGGTGAGAGTAAGGCAAAGAAAGCTAAGACTGCAATATAAGGTGCTGAGGTTAGGCAAATAAAGAAAAGACAGCAATATAAGGTGAGATTAAGGCAAAGAAAGCTAAGACTGCAATATAAGGTGCTGAGGTTAGGCAAATAAAGAAAAGACAGCAATATAAGGTGAGATTAAGGCAAAGAAAGCTAGGAATGCAATATAAGGTGAGAGTATGGCAAACAAAGCTAGGACTGCAAAATAAGGTGAGGGTAAGGCAAAGAAAGCTTAAAATAAATACTTTAACGCAAACGTAGGTGCTTGAGTACCGTTAGAGAGAAAAAAGAATCTGACTTACGTTATCTAAAGTTCTCTAAGACAAGATCAATCAAAGAAAACAGTCAGTCTTTTTATTACTTATATTTTTGCCTAATAATATCAGGTGTCTCGATGTTTTCTCTTTTCAAAAGAAAGCTTTTCAAAACATCGATATTTTGCTAAATATATTTTTTTAATTATTGGGTTTAATTTCCTTTTCATTCCTGCAAATCTTCAAGAATATTATTCCTTTCTTAGGTGTGGTCGACGACAGACAATGCCTTCAAAGCTGTACTAGGCATTTGGCTGTTAACCCTCTTTATCATGATCCCTTGGTCTCTTGCCCTTTCTAAGATAGACCTGGGGGACGAACCAGCCCTGGTCTACCGTCTAGTCTACTACTCCGTGATCGGGGACTTTAACATGGTAGCGAGAATGTTGTTCAATGTGGAGTTCTTGATTATGGCTTTTGTTACGTGGTATAGCTTGAGAAGTCAGAACAAAGTAAGTACTATACAATTGTACGTTATAAAGTTTGTTTTGCTTTTTTGTACAAAACATTTTAAGGCGTTTGATAAACTGTTGGCGAAACATAAACTATTGCTGCGGAGCGGAGGAAGTAGAAAATAATAGCGTAAGGATAGGACGTAAGGATTTGCGGTGATGCGGTTTTGTCTTAACATTAGTGCGGTTTATCGGTTTTGGTAGTTGTTTTTTTAGTGCGGTTTTGTGTTTGTGTGTGTTTGTTTTACGAAAGCGGTTTTCAGTTTTTCGCAAAACCCTGATGCGGTTTTGCGTTTTTTTTTTTTTTTTTTTGCGATTTTCTGTGCGATGTTGCGGTTTTTGTGGCCCCCTCACACCCTCTCCTTATCAGTAACCAAATATTTAGCGCCAGATGTTAACAGAAGACAATCGACTTCTCCTCTAGTCTCTAAAAACGA